>NC_059072.1:54873926-55182003 GCF_020497125.1 Mauremys mutica | reverse complement strand
TCTTATACCACTATCATCCAAAGTGCAATTTATATAGCATACTCACTGTATGCCTAAGTGCACCCAGCACCAGCCAAATGTGTTTTCTCCTTTAGGAGGTGTAATTACACAATTAAACATAATGGTTAGTAATAGTAAAGGGAGAAAAAGGTACAGTGCACTAATGAGAGGAAACACAATCCAAGAGACCACTCTCATAATAATTGCTGTTTTTCTTTTACCTTGATAGATAGTGGAAGATATGAAAAAAAATTAAATGCACCCTACACACACTGCATCATTTCTGCTTCAGGATCATGAACCCCTCAATTAGTCTCTTTTGTTCAGTTGTTGGTAGAAAATGGTGGCAACTGGTGGCCCAATGAAAAATAGAAATAGACAAATAGATAAATAAATAAATGTAAAGTGTGGTAGAGTATATTAAATTCAGAATGAAACCCATGATCAACAGAAAGCAGTATTCACGGCAGGGCTGTCAAAAGTCTCTGAGGAGATAACATCTCTATCCGTAGTAATTTTAGTGGTTCTTCCTCACTAGCAGTTAAAACTTAAAAAAACAGTTATCCTTCATACTGACATTGTATATTTCATACATAAATATACATACGCTCAAACACCATATACGTGATGATGAAATACATGCATCATCATGTGACAGCGGCCGACTGGTTCATCTGCATCAGAAAAATATTTCTTTCTTTCTTACCCACCACTCTCACTAATTGTGGAATCCTCCCACCAGAATTTAATTGGTTTGAGGAGTAGGACAGAAGATATTCAGTCCTGGACAGCTGACAAATGTAAGTCTACTATTTCATGACCCTTCATGGTCAGGATCTCTTGGAAGATTCTCTTGGAATCCTGGCTTTACAGGAAGAAGGGACAGGAACAATAGTACCAATAACATTTAAAGTCACACTGAAGCACTTCCAAAATTTTTTTTACTGTAAGATGTGAGCAATGCACACAGATTACATGCTGGCAGGCTGCACTGCTCTATTAAGACTTTGTTGACACTTATTTGAGATGTAAGCAATGTTACCATTCCAAATGCATGTCAATATATTGTTTTTACTGCACCATGATGTATTTCTTGTCTATAATGCTCATTTAATACTTCTTTCTTTACTCATCTGATGCATGACTGTGACAGAAGACTTTTTAAGACTTGGTACAATTTTCTAAAGTGATTTAGGCACCTATGCTCCATTTTTGCAAGTGACTTAGACACTTAGAAGCCTAAATCCAGTGGGACTAAAGACCAGATTTTCAAAGGTCTTTAGGTGCTTAAACATGCAGATAGGTGCCTACTGGGATTTTCAAAAGGCACCTAACTCCTAGGGAAATCAATGGAAGTTTAAATCTATCGGAATCAGGTGTCTAACCTGCTTAAACAGTTTTGAGAATCCCACTAGGCACCTATCTTCTTTATTAGGTGGCTAAATACTTTTGAAAATCAGGCCCCATGCCTCTAAGTTTTTGAATTAGTAGATCTCATCCTTTCCTACCTGGCTTTTATTCTTTGATTGGAAAAGGAAGACAAGCTTGTCCCCCTTTTCAACTTCCAATTCATTTCTCAACTCTGAATACACTAGTTCAAATGAAGAAACAATCTCTCTACACCTGCTAGCTAAATTGAATCCAAAGGTTATTAAGGTAAAAGATTTTCTAAGCAAGAGAAACTGAAAATACTGACATTTGGCAAAATTTAAATACACCTCTACCCCGATATAATGCAACCCGATATAACACGAATTCGGATAGAATGCGGTAAAGCAGCGCTCTGGGGGGGCAGGGCTGCGCGCTCCGGTGGAGCAAAGCAAGTTCAATATAACGCAGTTTCACCTATAACGCGGTAAGATTTTTTTGGCTCCTGAGGACAGCGTTCTATCAGGGTAGACGTGTACCAACATTTGCTCCAGCGTGAAGAATGAAAATAATGTAGATACTTAATGTAGTATATGACATACAGTACAACTGAGACTCAGGTTCTAAGTGTCTAAGTCACTTTTGAAAAAAGGACTTAGGATGCTAAATCCCTTAGACATTTTTGAAAATTCCACCCATCATCTATTGAAAATTCAAGATTCTGTTTTTTTAGAATGTACAGTGTCAGTCTTCTTCCCAATTACTTCTGTTTGAAAGGCCAAAAAGCTCTATAGGCTGCATTTACGCAAAAAGAACTGCATATGATGACAATCCCAACCTAGTAGTGTGTACAACTGAGCAATAAGTGAACTTCAAAAGGGTCTATGTTTCAGATTGGATAAGATTCATTATTGCAAGAATGGCTAATCATGCTGGAATGTAGGCATGGTTCCCACTCTGATTTTACAACTCACGAAACATTTGGGAAATAAACCCCAGAGTGCTATTTAAGTTTGAAAGCAATCAGATAAGAGAAATCCAGGGGAAGGGAGCAGGGTTAGTAGGTCCTGCTGCTCCAAATCAGAAGAGTGAGCTACCCGGTCCCCCTATGAAGATGAAAGCGAGACTGACAGTGGTGTGAGGGATTGCCAGTGATGGGCTAAAGATGAGATACTCCAGCCTCGACTGGAGTTTTTTTAAATATCCCAGGAATTTATCAAAAATTTAAAAACAGGTGAAAATCAGTGCAAACGATTAACTTTACCGTTTACTGGGTAAATATCAGGGTTAATATCGGGGGGCATGAGGACAGAAAAAAGCAACAAATAGAGAAACATGTGTACTATTTATGAAACCATTATCTCTAATCCCCATTACAAAAATTCAAGTTTTTTAAAATAAAGAGTTTATTGTAGATGACTTGTGCAGTTAGCTTGATATAAGAGGTTTCAGTAGCACAGGATGGGATGGGACGGGACGGGAGTGCTTGGCACTCATCAGCAGGTAAGGTTGGGAGGGGAGACTGATCAGGAGGGGCCTGTTCTCCCAGGTGGAGCCTCCTGCTCCCTGCGGCCTGTCATTGCAGCAGTTGGTGGGCTCGGCAGGCTCCCTGCCCATTTTGTTCCTCCACTGTGCAGCTGCAGCATCAGCCAAGCCCAGTTTCCCTTCCCTATGCAGGTGTGCTGTGCTGTCCAGTGGGGAGCCTGCAAGAGGGGACCTGGGACTGCCATTTTGAGCAGGTAAAAATCTGGGTGGAAACTGGAAAAATCCAAATACTGGATTTTTCGAAACCCAGGAACTTTTCAGGGAAAAAAAATGAAAATGAAGGGTCCAACTTCAATGACAAACTAGATGGGACTCTTAAAAAAGGTCTGTTCTGAAAACATCTAGTCTGACATCCTGCATAACACTGGCCATAGAACTTCCTCAAAATAATTCCTGTTTGAACTAGAGCACATCTTTTGGAAAAACATCCAATATTAATTTCAAGATGTCCAGTGATGGAAAACCCACCATGATCCTTGGTAAATTGTTCCAATGTTTAATTACTCTCACTGTTAAAAAATTATTTCCAGTCTGAATGTGTCTAGCTTCAACTTCCAGCCACTGGATTGTGTTATACTTTTGCCTGCTAGACTGAAGAGTCCATAAACAAATATTTATTCCCCTGGTAGATATTTCTAGACTGTCATCTTGTAATATACATAGTACTATATAGTAGCAGTGAACTATATAAAGTAGTAATTTACATAGCAATATATGTACCATATCTTGTACAATATGTCCATATTGTCTTCATCACAATGGGACCCTGTCCTAGCTATGGCCTTGACAGGTGACTCTGATATAATTCATAAATAAAAGTGACAATACACAAGACCCTGCCTGTAAAAGGGCTTGTAATATTGTGCTGAGACCTCAGAGAAAATGCAGAATCAGTGCTTTACTCCTCTCACATTCTGCTAAAATTTTACCCTCTCACATCCAGCCTAAACATTTATTTCTAAAATATTTCCTTATCAAGAATGTATTGCAGTTCAGAGCATCCTCATGACAAAGTGCTATCAAAGCCTTTGATTCAGTTTTTTGACTTATCATTTCATTCTCTCTCAATAGAAAAATACACCTAGCAAAATTTCCAATGATACATTTAGTGTCAGTCCTACCTGCTCCACTTCATTGGCTGTGAACTGCATTACTTCATTATGCTGTTCTTCCAACATTTCCAAGTTTAACTCCTCTAAGAATTCATTCCTTTCATCATCCAGCCACCCCTCCTCCAGCTGCAAAAGAATACATTAGTACACTGCATTATGTTAGTGGGGATGCATGCTAAAATAGGGTAAACCCAAATGGCAATGCCTGACTAGTTCTTTTTATCATAATGATTCTCTTCAGAATACAGGCTCCCATACCTCGCCTCTCCAAAAAGAAGAAAAAGATGATTAAAAAAAAAACAGCGACTCTTAGGCCTTTTATCCTTTCTTGAAACAGTATGACTGATTTTCTCTCATAATGAAGGAGATTGCACAGCACAGAGCATTATTTCCTTTCAAAATGTATGAAAGGCATACCACATAGTCCTGGAGCTGTCATATTCATTACCTCCAAGAGCCCCAATGTTAAAAGTACTGCAATGATACTAATAGGGCCATGAGATAATCGGGCTCTTTCCTCCTTTAACAACTTCCACCCCAGGGTTGTGTCCCAGTGCCTGAACCTCAACAGCACCTTCACTCTGGGTTTCCATCACATTTCTCTTATTGCTCTTCCATGTAAATGAACTAACAAACAAAAAGGGGATGGGAGCACTGACTGATGCAATGACTAAACTTTTTTGTTCTTTGGCTCTCTTTGAATTGACTTTTTTTTTTAAAGATTAAAACATTACTTTCATATTCGTTGAAGACAGTATTATAAAAAGAGGAAAATGGAGGCCTACTATTTCAGTCAAGTTAATGAGATGTGGCGGTACACACATACACAGTATTATGTGCATGTCAACAGTAAGTCTCCATTTGTGTTTCTGTTCCCTTTCCAGATGGCATGCTGGGTTAAAAAAGGAAAATACTATCACTAGAAGGGGAATGATGTAGTGTTGCATGTCTGCTAATGGCAGTGTTTTAGGGGCAGAAACAGGTAACAGAGAAGGAAGGTGACAGAGTTGGGGAGGGGCAGAAATTAAAATATTAATTCAACTACTCTAGAGTATGAGAAAATATCAAGTTACCTGTAAAATTTTATGGACATCACAGAAGCTAAAAACAGTGTAATTGTATGCAACAATGCAACATGGAACTAAGTTATTTTGCGTTGTAAACAAGGACAACTCCATTGAAGCCAATGGACCTTTGGCCCAGAGATGCTAATTGTTTAAAACAACAAGCAAGTAAACAAAAAATCCCTCCACAAACCAGCCAAACATTGGACAGGTATAAAATGTTGATTGAGATTCTGTGGCACTTTTTACCATATTATGGTATCTACTTAGAACATCAATGTTGAGGTTTCATTCATGGTTTTTCAAATGCTTTTATTTGTTATGTATAGTCAACCCTTTGACCTTATAAAGAATATAAACTCCAAAGTTTCACAGCACAAGCAAACCACTAAGTGCCTGGGATTAGGAAGAAATTTCCCCTATGGGCAGATAATTCAGCAATTGTCCTTCAGAGGATTTTTAAACCTTCCTTGCAAACATCTGGTGCAGGCCACCGTTGTGGACAGGATACTGCAGTAGATGGAGCACCGGACTGGTCTGATCCAATATGGCAATTCTTATGGTTCTTAAAAACATAAATATACACCCCAGTGCAAATGTGTACTGATGCATGTGCGTGTGGGCACATACACATTTGTTTCACATGGTTATTTGTGTATGTTTCTTGTATGCTCAGTTTTTAATATTAACTGATTAATAATCAATGTTGACTAGTCAGAGAAGCTTTTCTTGTTAGTCACTGGATGTGGCCAGCAGTCAGTCCTTGAAACGCTGCCATTACGAGTTCTTTCTAAAAGAAAGCTTCAAAGATTAGGACTTAATCCTACTCCTTTTTCTCCAGTGAGTGTTTGCCTTAGTAAGGGCTTGTCTACACATGAAAGCATTACCAGTTATACCAGTATAATTATAATTATACTGGTATAGTTAAACCGATATATTATACCAGTATAACACCCCCCCTTGTGGACACTCTTATTCTGGAATAAGAATGGCTATTTTCAAATTTGTTTAAACTCCTTCCAATGTGACATAAGATAAACTGAAAACTGGCCCTCATATATTGGAATTAGCGTGTCCATATGAGGACTTATACCGGTATAACTAGATCAGTTTAAACTCCCATCTTGGCTTGTACTGGTATAACATTCCTATGAAGACAAGCCTGAGGAAGGTGGGATCAGATCTTTTGTTGGGTTTCTACAACTGGGTCTGGCAGGTGGATCTCACAGGGCCAGGGATCCACCTGCCAGACCCAGTTGTAGCCACTGAAATGAAATAAAAAAAATAGATAGAATCCTCACACAAATCTTTTAAAAGCTTCTGAAGGGTCTCTAGACCAAGAAGGGATATAACCTAGATACTTACACCTGAGGCAAATAGCTTTACTCTGCCTTAGTATATAGCCAGTTTTCTAGGAGCCATTTAGAAAGGCTAAGAACATAAAGGAAATATATGCTGAAATTTGATATTGCCTAACTACTGGATTCAAGCCGGGATTCCGGGTGACACTGAATTACATTTATTCAATTTAATGTGTAGAGAATATGTAGTCACCAAGTCTGAAAATATCAGAACAATAATATGAGAGACAAATGGTAACATAACCAACTTTGCTTGGACTGCTGACAGATGGAGAGAAGAGTGACAATGTAATGTCCTTTTCTGCTTTGTGGTGGGATATAAAAGGAAGCAGAAATAATCCTTTTTTCCCTCTCCTTTATCTTGATGATTAGCCTGACATCTCTCACTGCAAAGATATAAAAAATTTCTTTGCAAGGCATCAGTTTTGTTTAAAAGCCGGAAGTATATTTTAAAATTGTGTGGCAAAAATATCTATTTCCTATTAAATAATTTGTACTTGATGAGAAAACTCATGCGACCAGTTTCCCTTGAAAACAGTTAGATAGGAGTAGGTTTGCTGAATAGCATTGTCATCAAATGCCCACTATCAAGATCTAACTGGAGAGTTTAGTGAAACATTGCTTAAAAAGATAATCCTCACCCAGAGCCCACTTCAATCCTGCCACAAGCAGGTGCAAACCATGGAAGAGTGTAAATTTAGTCCCAGAAATCAGTAAGAATCATCAACCAATAAATATGTATTTTTGAAGTTCCACTTCACATTTAGTTAACTATCACATTAGTACTAGATAATCAACTGTATTTATATGTATGTATATTGTATTTACTTGCAAAGAACCTTTTAGCAAGTACAATGGTAAACAAACTCCTAGTAATATAATGTTATTTTTTTCTGAGGCTACAGATTGGCAAAGATCTTTAATTATAGTTTTCCCATTTTTTTTTCCATGAACCTCTGCAATCCTGTTTTTCAGCGTTCCTTTCTTATGGGTGACAATGACTGTACACTATAACCCAGCTCCTGGCTCAGTGCATCTATTTATTCTAACCTGTATCTCTGGTCTTGCAACCAGCAACACAATTTTCTTGCATTCATCACTGGAGAGCAATGCCACCGCCTCCTCCCGATTCTGGACATCTTGGCCATTTATCTAGAAAACAAATGAAAGTGGCACATTAGTTTCCATTTCCACAAAGCAACACACAATAAAGGGCAAATATCAGCTCATTTGTGGTAAATGTATGGACAATGAAACTCACACAATGGGCTCTTCTTCAGCTCCTCAGTGGTAAGTGCCTTCACTCAATTATGCGTTTACTGTAAGAGCTGTATCGATCGTTGAAGGATGGCGGACATCAGAGGAAGCAGTTATGTTCATAAATGTCCAACCTGCGCCCTAGCAACATACATCTAGCAACACAATTAACCAGCCCCTGACAGGTGACGTTCATCTTTCTCCGTTCAGAGTAATGGAAGTGTCACTCTGAGATAATAGTGCTGGTGGAAGCAAGACTGGTAATACTACAGCTGAAATCAGTCATATTGTATGCTTGTAGAGAGCCAATTAGAGGGCTACAGTATTATCTCTCACCAGGCAATACTTACAGGCCACTGCTGATTGCTATTTCATTTAATCATTTTATATTTGTGTGTGCGACTCGGTGTCCAGAACCACACAAAACATCCCCATTGGGATAATCAAAATAAAAAATGAATCATCTGTAAAAACCTGTTTTCTCTCCAACTTCTCTCTGCAATTCTGCCTTTGTGTTAAAAACAATCATACTAATAACTATACCTTAATGTATAGATTTTACAGGCCCATTCAACTCTACCTAAAAATGCTGCTTAAGAAAAATCAAGTTTCAAATACAAAGCATTTTTCCCCTAAAAATACCACGATTTCTTTGTTTCACAGCACAAGAAGTGGATTTTCCTCACTGTGCCAAACTGCATTGTCAAAAAATATTTAATCCATCTGAAAAGTAATGGGGACAGGCTAGAGGGCAAAGGATTTTAATAATTTTATGGAATAAAAAGGTTTTCCCATATCCAGCCTGGTTAATCCATCTCCTTTTGCAGGGGTTCAGTTTCAAAGCTAGTAGCAGGAACTTCCTGGTAGAAAAGTACCAAGCAAATGTGCATGTGCACAGCCTGAACACATTGCTTTGAAAAAACAGTTTTAGTTTAGATTAAATAAAACCACAAATATGCACTGACTGTTTGCTTGGTTATCACCAAAATCTTTGAGATACCTCCATGGAGATGTGGAGGGAACAAAGTGTGGACTGCAGGAGAAATGGTACCCACTTCCTTGTACACAGCTGCCCTCATCAATATACAGATACAGACATATACAGAGACCAAGGACCAGATGCCTCAGCTAGCATAAAATGACATAGCTCTGTGGTACCACTGTCAGTTTATACCAGCTGAGGATCTGGCCCATAAGGTCTCAGCATGCATCTTGAGCTGAGCGGCTTAGTGGCTCAAGACAGATCATTAGATGCTAGAACCTGTGGTAGCTGCAGGCTGCACTATCATAGTGAAGATAAAAGTGACTCCAATACGCCTCATTTTATCACCAATTAGTTGCCTATGTGGCCCTCATTTATGCAGAGTTTGATGTCCATGGATGAAATCAAACAAGGAGTAACCAAGATCTATGGGACTTTCCTTGTACAGTCTATTCCCTTTATTTTACAGTGCGTGCTGTGTGAGGTAAACAGACTATTCTCAGCTACTTAAGAAGACCATACAGGAGACAGGAGTTGCTGTATGTAATATGCTAGTATTTGAATTATCCTGGAAAACATGAGGAAAGCTGCTATATTTCTGTGAAAAGTATAAAAGCAAGCATCCCCAACCCTGCGTTCTCCAGACCTGAATGCAATCCCTGTGTAATGATATTGTCATCTTCCATTTCTCTGAGTTATCTCATCCATAAGAGTGGATGGAGGGTCAGTGTGCCTTCGGCTATGAAAGAAAACCTCACATAACTCACCTGGTGTTAATCTTAATGATCAAACTTCTGGCTGTATATCAGCATTGACATTCAAGTAATGCTATTAGTCTACAAAAATGCAATAGAATTACCTACAGTCTTCTCTCACCTCTGGAGTCTTCACTCACACATGAATTGAGTTTGATGGTCTCAAACTAATATCTATTAGCTGTCCACCTATACTGTGCCTGGAACTATAATTCACCCAGAAATGTTAAAAAGAAAAGAAAGTGGCATGGAATGAATCTATCATCTACTTAAAATACATTAAAATGCCTTAAAGATGGGAGTTCACAGAGTTTTAGCCTTGTTGAAAAAACAACAAAAATTCATTTCAAATGTAGTTTTTTTATTTAAAAAAAAAAGGAAAATCACCAACATATGTTGTTCACTGTTCTTGGAGGACTGATTGTAGACAGATGTAGAAGCCAGTTCATTTGCTTTTCAATTCCTAATCGTATCTCTACATAATCTCACCAAACTAAAGGACTGTTGTCCTTTTGCAGTTATACAAACATTTTTCATGGGCAATTCTAGCACAGTGAAATTTTTTTTACATTCTGGACCATACAGAAAATAAAATAAAAGTTCCTACATGAGCCCTGACATCAACATTTAACTTATTATTTCCTTTTTGAAATAAAGGCCACTTTAGACATCCAGCTTGTAGATCCTATTGTGCTCTGGAGATTAGTTTGATTCTCAAAGCCAATACTGGGGTAAGAAATATAGCTATGGTTTTCAGCAAAGATGTTTCCTGCGGAAATGGAAAGACTGGAGGGATGAAATCAGATTGATTTTGCAAAATTCAGAAGACGCATGTGCCTAAATTAATTATTGGCAGTTATAGAGTTGTTTCTGAAGATGCAACTTGCCATTACCAACAATTACCACTAGGGGCATTAGTAAAAAGAGGTCAAAGTACAAGGAAAGTTGCCTGGAAATGAAGGGAGGGAACTGAAAAACACCAGTAAAACAACAAGAGGAATTCTGAACTTCTGATTTTGGTAGTAGTGATCCATGATTTCTCTAAAACTTCCTCTCTGAAGTCCAAACTGAAATCCACTGTAATTCTAGCTATTTTCATCTTTTTACAGTTAAACTACCCTTTTTCCTGACCTAAATACCTACCCATAATTTGCCCTTTGACTGAGTGGAAGGAGACAGATTTCATTCTAGCTTGTAAGACTTTCATTAAAGGGACACTCTCAGATTCGAAATCTTTGTCCCAGGAGGAAACCAGCTTCTTTCAGTGCTGAAAACTTGTAACCAAGTCATTGCCCACTCCTGACTTTGCCTTCCCCAAGGTTGGAGTTTAGTCTCTCTCCCAACACACCTGTTATTCACTGTCCCAGCCAGCAGTTCTGAGACTAGCAGGTCTTAAATAAAAAGGTGGGGTTACATCACAATTTCGTACAGTAGTTCAAGCTAGCTATTGTGTAGTGTCTGCTTGTTAAAACGAAAGTGAAACATATTCCTTTTTTAATACCAGTTTGGCTAACATTTCTTCTCATCCCAAACACACAAATCAGTCAGTTCTTCCCTTAAGTACCCACTTGTGAATCACAGAATCATAGGACTGGAAGGGACCACAAGAGGTCATCCAGTCTAGTGCCCTGCACTCATGGCAGGACTAAATATATTTGATCATCCCTGACAGGTGTTTGTTTAACCTGCTTTTCAAAATCTTCAGTGATGGAGATTCCACAACCTCCCTTGACAATTTGTACCGGTGCTTAACCACCCTGACAGTTAGGAAGCTTTTCCTAATGTCCAACCTAAACCTCCCTTTCTGCAATTTAAGCCCATTGAGAACAATTTTTCTCCCTCCTCCTTGTAACAAACTTCTATGTACTTGAAAACTGTTATCATGTCCCCTTCTCGGTGTTCTCTTCTCCAGAATGAATGCCTTCAAAAACACAGGGAGTGTTGTTGGTTTGCCCATAAAATATTATGTACCTAAATCTTCACTTTGTTTAACAAAACAGTTGTAGGCCAGCTGTTGGGCTACAGAGTGCTCTTACTACCCGCCCACGTTGGGCTGGCTCAGGTGGGTTGTATAGCTTGGTGAGGGCCCAAAGCTGAGGCTCTGCTCCTTCCCCAAACTCTTTGCCACTTGCTTGAGAGGGAAGGGGAGACCTATGCATAAATCTTCTGTGGTCCTCACACAGTGCTTCCATCTCTCATGATTTTATTGCAAGTCCCACGATATTTGCTGTATTTCTTAATGCCTCAACTCCTGGAGTTAGGTGAGAATGTCAGTTTTCATTAACAACCAGCATCAATTTCTTCCCTTTCTGGTCACAGAGGAAAGCTTGAAAACATGAGTCCAAAGGCTCAAACCCCATAAGGCAAATAAAAATCAACCAAAATGTATTATTTTTAAAATTTCGTGATTTTAAGGCTAATCTCATGATTCTGCGGGGAATGACTCATGATTTTTAAACTCTTGGGGTTGACAATACTCTTCACTACATCTGTAAAATGTTATTTGGGCAAAAAAGATTGAGCAGAATCTATTTAAATAAGAGATACAAGGTACCTTTTGATAACACTCAGGTACAAATACATCCAGACACAGTTACCTGTCATACTTAGTTACTAATCTATTTTACTTTCAGGTTCTCATATATTAGCAATACTGAGTTGCAAACCCTCCGGAGGAAATATTTGTTTCCACTGGATCTTAAAAATAATAACAATGAAAACATGTTGGTCTGAGGAATTCTAAAAAAGCATATTTTTACAAAGGCTAAATCTGGGGCCAAATTTAACCTGAGAGTATCCTCTGTTGTTCAGAGATAGAGATTGTCTACAGTGGCATGAGTGCCTTTCTCCTGTATTATTTGCAGTGTTGGGAAAAGAGAACCCCCAGATTAAAGTTCCTTAACATGGAGAATATAAGAACAGCAATACTGGGTCAGACCAATGATCCATCTAGCCCAGTATCTTGTCTCTGACAGTGACCAATCCCAGGTGCTTCAGAGGGAATGAACAGAACAGGCAATCACTGAGTGAGCTATCCCCTGTCATCCACGCCCAGCTTTTGGCAGTCAGAGGCTAGGGAAACCCAGAGTATGGGGTTTAATCTCTGATAATCTTGGCTAGTAGCCATTGATAGATTTATCTGCCTTGAATTCTTTTTTTGAACCCATTTATATATTTGGCCTTCACAACATCCCCTGGCAATGAGGTCCACAGGTTGACTGTGCACTGTGTGAAGTTCTTCCTTTTGTTGTTTTAAACTTGCTGCCCGTTAATTTAATTGGATAACCCCCTGGTCTTGTGTTATGTGAAGTAAATAACTTTTCCTTACTCACTTTCTCCACCCCTTCATGATTTCATAGATCTCTTTTAAAGATGAAAAGCCCCATCTTTTTAATCTCTACTCATATGGAAGCTGTTCCATACCCATTATCATTTTGGTTGCCCTTCTCTGTACTTTTTCTAATTCTAATATATCTTTTCTGAGATAGGGCAACCAGAGCTGCATGCAGTATTCAAGCTGTGGGCATACCATGGATTTATATAGTGGCATTATGATATTATCTGTCTTATTATCTATTCCTTTCCTAATGGTTTTGAACATTCTGCTAGCTTTTTTGACTGCTCCTACACATTGAGCAGAAGTTTTCAGAGAACTATCCATGATGACTCCAAGAACTCTTTCTTGAGTGATAACAGCTAACTTAGATCTTGTCATTTTGTATATATAGTTGGGATTATGTTTTTCAATGCGCATTACTTTTATCAAATGGAATTTCATCTGCCATTTTGTTGCCTAGCCATCCAGTTTTGTGAGACCCCTTTGTAATTCTTCACAGTCTGCTTTGGACTTAATTTTGGAGTAATTCTGTATCATCTGCAAATTTTGCCACCTCACTGTTTACTCCTTTTCACAGATCATTTATGAATATGTTGAACAGCACTGGTCCCAGTACAGATCCCTGGGGGAACACCGCTATTTACCTCTCTCCATTCTAAAAACTGACCATTTATTCCTATGATTTGTTTCTTGTCTTTTAACAATTACTGATCTATGTGAGGACCTTCCTTCTTACCCCATGATAGCTTACTTTGCTTAAGAGCCTGGGTGAGGGACCCTGTCAAAGACTTTCTGAGGGTATGTCTACGCAACAACTAGACACTCCCAGCTGGCCTGTGCCAGCTGACTCAGGCTCATGGGGCTCGGGCTGCAGAGATGTTTTATTGTTGTGCTTGGGGTGGGGTTCTAGGTCCCTGCAAGGCGGGAGGATCCCAGAGCCTGGTTGTCTACACAGCAAGGAAACAGTCTTGCAGCTTGAGTCCTGCGAGCCTGAATTGGCTGGCATGGGCCAGCCACAGGTTTTTCTTTGCTGTGTAGATGTACCCTGAAAGTCCAAGTACTATTTATCCACTGGATCACCCTTGTCCATGTTTGTTGACCCCCCCCTCAAAGAATTCTAATAGATTGGTGAGGCATGATTCCCCTTTACAAAAGCCATGTTGATCTTCCCAACAAATCCTGTTCATCTGTGTGTCTGATAATTCTGTTCTTTACTATAATTTCAACCAATTTTCCTGGTACTGAAGAACTACTTGAACAAACAATGATTGTTCTTCTTGTGAATATCATTATTTTGTGAGAGGGCCTTGCCAGATAAATATGTAGAGAGAGCTGACACTAACCTAAGGCTTCAGAGCATTTTTTTATTCCTGCTGTTATTGTTGAAGGCAATTGATAGTGAGGCCTGCTGACAGGCATTGTGCTTTATTTGAGAAATGCAGCTCAAATCTGGAGGGGCAGAACAATCTGAGGGCTTGTTTACACAGAGCCGCAGTCCGGACTACAAGGGTTTGAATTGCAAAGAGTGCTAATATGTTGTGCTCTAATGCCCCTTCTAGACTCTCTTGGTGAGAACTAAAAGGTACTTAGTTCATGAACTCTGTTAACATGAGCGAGGTACCTTTTAGTTTGCACCAGTAGGATTTATTGGGGGAGCAAAAGCATGGCATGTTAGAGGGCTCTATAATTTACATCCCTGTAGTGTGGACTGTGGCACCATGTAGAAACCCCTGGATCATCAGAAACGAAGAATAAAAAGAGTACAGTAACTCCTCTCTTAACGTTGTGGTTATGTTCCTGAAAAATGCAACTTTAAGTGAAATAATGTTAAACAAATCCAATTGTCCCATAAGATTTAATGTAAATGTGGGGGGTTAGGTTCCAAAGAATTTTTGGGAGGCAGACAAAAGGCATTATACTGTATACTGTACAGTACTGTACTGTACTGTGGTTGGGAAGTGCCCCTGGCTTACCCGACACAGGCACGGCCCGCTGCAGGCAAGGATGCTAGGAAGCACCTTTGCAGCAGCAGTGGCAGCTTCCCCAGAGAACAGGCTCGGATTTTGCCAGGAATGCTCCAGGCCTGCCTCTTCCTGTCCCCGCTCCACTCCAGGCCCACCCCCACTCCACCTCCTCTCCAGAGCATGCCACATCCCTCCTCCCACAAAGTCCTAAGCGCTGCCAAACAGCTGTTTGGCAGCACTTAGGACCTTCTTAGGACTTCCCCGCTCCTGCCTCTCCCTCCCAGAAAGTCCTAAGCGTGAAGTGCTGGGAGAGAGGGGAGGAGCAGGGAATCCCCGCGTTTCCATTCCTCCCCCTCCCTCCCAGAAAGTCCAGCTGTTTGGTGGTGGGGGAAGCGCTGGGAGACAGAGGGAGGAGGTGGAGAAGTGGAACTTGTGCGGTGCTCCCTTGTAATGTCGCTGCTTTTCCACAGAATCTTACAAGCAGGCAGTCAAACGACGTTATAAGGGAGCATTGCACAACTTTAAATGAGCGTGCTCCCTAATTGAGCAGGGACGTAACGTTGAAACAAGTTAAGTGGGACAACGTTAAATAAGGAGTTACTGTAAGTGGCTGAATGGTGGATCACCAGCGAAATCAGAAGGTTCAGTTATAAGTGGTGGAGAGAGAAAAGAATAGACAACATCAGGTAAGCCCCCCCACCCCCCGAACATTAAGGAATGGCCTTTAGAATCACAATCTCAAAAGCTTCTGATCCATGCTCAATATTACTCTAAGTCAGAGGTCCCCAAACTGTGGGGCAAAAAGAATGAAAATTGTTGATGCCTGTGACTCAACATAATTATATCTTTTGACTTGAGTTTTCATAAAATACCAGCTTATCCCACTTTACATAACTAACACTAGACACTGGCCTTAGTAAGCGTATGGCAAGGGGTCCGGAAGGTATGGCAGAGGGTAGGGTGTGGGGGTGAGGGCTTTGTCTGGGGGTGAGGGCTCTAGGGTGGAGCTGGGGATGAGGGGTTCAGGGTGCAGGAGGGAGCTCGGGGTGGGGCTAAGGGTTGGGATGTGCCGGGGGTGAGGGCTCTGGCTCTGGGGGCACAGGCTCTGGGGTGGGGCCAGGGATCAGGAGTTTGGGGTGCAGGCAGGCAGGCTGCCCTAGGGCTGGGGCCAGAGGACTCTCCCCAGTCCTCTCCCTGCCAGCAGCAGCTAGCTCCAAGGGAGGGGCTTTTCTCTCCCCCTGCCGGCAGGCAGCATGGAGCTCCAGGGGAAGGGTCCCTCTCTCCCTGCTGGCAGCAGCCAGCTCACGGCTGGGGGAGAGGCCCGCAGCAGCCCTGCAAGCCCCAACTTGCTCCCCTCCCCCGTTCCCACTCACCCCAGACCTCTCTCCTCTCCAGGTCCTTGCTGCATAGCCCTTTAGCGCTGCTGCGCAGCAATGATCGTTATAATTTGAATCAGGAATGTGACCCAGGGCCTGACATTCTGCGACCCAGTAATGGGTTGCGACCCACACTTCAAAAAACACTGCCCTAGGGGGTGCAGAGGAATGTTTGAGGGAGTGGGGGTGCAGCTGGGGCCTGGGCCAGCCCCCATGGGAGGGACCGCAACCCAGCTCTGCTCCTGGCCCTGGCTGCTGGCATCCTGGCACCCAGGGCCCTGGCTGCCGGCCGAGGCTCCACTCCCAGCCCCACCCCTGACCCCAGCAGTGGTCCCAGCCTCGGCTCCCTTCCCCCTGGGAGCTGTGGCCCTGCTCCCAGCTCTGGGGGTGGGGGGAGTTGGGTGGGGAAGAGGAGACAATGAAGACAGAGGTAAGCGGGGGCATGAGGTAAAACGTTTGGGGACCACTGCTCTAAGTTTTACCCGAATGTATGCTATCAAAGAATGATCAGCAAGACTCTCACCCATATTTATGATTGCAGTGGCCCTATTTAGGAAAATGAGATGAACAAGAGAAAAATGAGATTTCTCATACATATGGCAAAAAAGACATAGGATATGGGGCCATCAGGCAGAGCAATTTGTCATTCTCATTTTTTCAATACCCCTACTCTAAATCCCAGCTATTGTCTTAAGAAAGAGACAGACATAGTTTTTTCCATGCATGAGAACAATGAAGAGAATTATCATCTCTCATCAACAATCCACAGTGAGGACTGCACTGTACTGTTTTTCAGGAAGGAGCTCAGGGGAAAAAAAAGAGTTTATAGACACATACTTGCAGAATGCGGTCTCCTTCTCTGATGCGGCCATCTCTGGCAGCAATGCTGTTTGGATCAACCTGCATAGGACGGTATTCAAAAACTAAGCATGAAAAGATCTCAACTTCAAACAACTCAATTTGCAGAATTTGTAAAAATGCCACTGTTTACATTGTGGAAAGACAGTCTAAATCTTTATTCAGTCTGATGAACATACCAGTTCTGTGAATAATCACAGAACCTTGTTATAAAACAAATCTAAAGAGAGAGAGGGTTGAGCTGGTGTATGATTTTCAGAACAATATTTTTCCACATGACTGTCAAGCACTAACCTTCAGCTGTCATAGAGCAGAGTATTAATGACAGAATTCTTAGGCTCTGGAAATTCACTTTGGGCTGAGGTGATTTTGAAGTCTTGCTAATGAGTGGTTGATATCTCCACACAGCAGGTCTATGTCTGCTTAAGGAGATGGTATAATCTCCTTTTCTGAAAACATTTATTTTTAAATGATTGTATCAGCTATCAAGCTGTGGATTTTTCAGTTCCCAAAGAATTACAAGACAAAAACAAAGAAAGATCTACAGTATAGAGATCATTCACGGATCCTCTACACCGGGTCTCATTTAAGTTGCTTAATTTAAAGTTATCTTAGCATAAACAGATATTTAGGGCTCCATTAACAGTTTATCAGAGTCACAATAGCTCATCCTTGAGCAATGACTTGATCTTCATAGGTGAAATACTATCTATCACCTTTCACTTGATGGTTATCTTAAACCATTTATTTTACCTTGTCATGCCAAGAGTAATTTTTCAACCTAAACATTTTGAGCATTGCATTTGGTTTGCACATTACATCTTGTACAGATGTTAGATATTATTTTCTTATTGTGCATTGCCAGACAAAAAATAAGTCTGAAGAGTTTAATCAAGTGTGAAAGACAATACAATTAAATATGCGCAGTGTTGTTATAGCCATGTCGGTCCCAGGATATTAGAGAAACAAGGTAGGAGAGGTAATATCTTTTATTGGTCTAACTTCTATTGGTGAGAGAAAGACAAGCTTTTGAGCTTACACAGAGCTCTTCTGACCTGAAGAAGACCTCAGTGTAAGCTTGAAAGCTTCTCTCTCTCTCACCAATAGAAGTTGGTCCAATAAAAGATATTAGTCACCCACCTTGTGTCTCTAATAGAATTAAACTTACTTTAAAAGAAAGGGCTGAGAGATTCCAAGCAGAGCAATACCCCCCATTTGGATATTTTCACATACTTTGACAGTGTTGTTGGCAGTTATAGAACAATCTTTCCAATCCCATTTTTATGTGATTCACTTTATGGCAATGCAGGACAATTCTTTCTGCTAAACTCACTCCACTTCTGGCGTTCAGATTTTTGTGCTATGTCACCTGAAGATGACAAATTGTGTATCAAATTCACTCACGACAATAACACCCAGCTTGGACTCATAAAATTTTTGTCTTCTCATCTAGAAAAACTGCTCTTTTAAAAATTATTAGAGACTCACATTAAATTAATGCACCTGAAAGTCTTTCTAAGCCTGATACTGCAAGGTGCTAAATACCTCTTAGAGGGTGCTGAATACTCTCACTTCCCATTGAAGCAGATGGGAGTTGAGATTGTTCAACACCTCAAGGTGTCAGGATCAGGCCTTCTGTTTGTTAGCTGGTAAAACAAAGAAGAGTGCTAGGACAGGCTAGATTTTCTGACAGATTCATCTCACATATTGTTTTATGCTGTTCCTCTCTTCCTTGAACATATGTGATCATTGTAAAAATAAATTAGCCATTGTTATTGTTAGCGTGACTGCAGTAATGGGAGAACACGCAAGTGTGGAAATCAGAACTTTTCCTGACTTTCCACATATTCGTGGGATTTCATTCAAATTTCAGAGAATGCTCCGACTTTGCACTTTTCCTAACTATGATGTTGTATTTATAGCATCACATTAAACAAATAAGCTGGTAATAATTATATTACTTGGGCAACATAATTTACTCTCCTAATTGAAAGTGACACGTGCTGGCTGACAGCTAGTATTACTGCAGTCAGGTCTCAGAACACTTGTTTCTATTTTTCCATTGAGTCCCCCGCACTGCAACTTTACCTCACTGACATAGATTCCTGTGTCTTCCTCATCATCTGTTCTATAGCAGACAGTCAGCCCCAGCTTCTCTTGACTGCTAACACGACACAGCTCGACCTCCTATGAGAAAACACACAAACACAGTGTGGCATTTGTCTTGGGAAGAAATTCTGCAGTAGAATGGAGAACTAAGTCACTGAGATTCTCTTGGACAACCATAAAAAAGTTTTAATAATCTCACTCAATACCATACAATATGTCTCCCCATCCACATTATACCTTTCATTTTGTATTGAAAATCAAAATATGCAAATCATGGGATGAGTAAATTGTAGCTGCCTTTGGACAGTCTCAGTCTGCAGCATCGTGTGCATTCCTATGAGGAAAATATCCCTAATAAATAAAGGAAGGAAGTCTAAATATATTAAAGTTGTAAGCTACATAAGCACAGTTAGGTAAGCCATGCCTAACTCTGAGAAATATGGATTGCACTGATTTTGCCGGATTTTTTTTTTGGGGAGGGGTGGGGACTTTTGGATCATAGGAACTGCTTACAGTATATTACATAGTCATTTTACTCCTATCACATCAACAACTGATTTACAGGATAGAGGACAGGCTGGCTACTCATCAATCGATCCATCACAAATGAGTGTCACTCTCTTCCACTAGCAAGCTAAGTCATAAAGCAAAACCACAGCCTTCTGTTAATAACATAATTCATCCCACAGCCAGTTCAGTGCCACAGCTTAATAGTAGGTGTTGTGAGATAATTGATGGATGTGTCAAGGATTATCCTGGGGAGTTGCTGTGGTATCCTCTCTGTGACCCGTGCCACTCTTGTATTCACACACTCCTGCAAGGATTTTTGTACAAAATATGCCTTGTGGGGTATCATTTGAAAACTAATAACATTGTGGTTAATAATATAGTTGTGAAATATATGTAACAATCCTCTATGTGAAATTATGGACACTCACTAATATTATGCTTTAGAGTCTGTGAATAAAAAGTCTACAGATCAGGCATGTCAGGAGGACATAACAGGTTTTCTCCAGACAAAGGAAAGGGGCTGACATCTCAAACTAGGTGTAGCCCAAAGTCTATGGTCTGTTGTGGAGGTTGCAGCCGGAGACAGAATTAGCATAGTAACGGCCACCAGTGGGGGAAGAACCAGAATGGAGTCTGATTACCTCATGTCTCTTTTACTGAGCTTGAACTAATGAACTTTATCTGGGTGCTCTTCAGAAGAATAAATTTCAAAGGATCACTGAACTATAAAGAGAGGGGGAGCAAACCCCTAAGTTAGTTCACTTTAAGGAGACAAAGAAACCAAGCAATTTGATCTCTGTGAAGAGTTTCTGTGGCCAGTCAAAAGCTGGAAAGAAGATTATGGTTGAAAGAAACCATCCTGAACAAAGACTAGGCTAAGTTTTAGACTTTTAGATGGGTGTTTTCACTTTTATTTGCCTGTAGCCCTCTCTACCTTTATCTCTTTTACATGGTATCACTTAGTTCATGCTCTTTTGTTAATAAATTTGTACTACTTTTGTTATAAATCATCAGCGCTGAGTAAGTTCAGTTGTGTACTTCTAGTAAGCTGACAGGTTGGAATGTTATATTGTCTCTGTAGAGGGACGTGAACCTAATACTTTTTCTGTGAGGGTCCAGGGAGAGGGACTGCAGGATAACGATTTTGGGCAAATTTGGGACTGAAAGGGTCCTAAGGTCAGAATGCAAGGAGTATCCAAATTGGGCAAAGCCAGGGTGAGGTTTGTGGGCTGCTGGCAGGCTGTTGGGGTCAGAGCTCTGAATCAAAGCTGCACAGTCAAAAGACACCGTGGGTTACAAAACAGACTTTGGTTGAACTACTTACTGCCCTGGTGAACCCCAAATGTCATACTCCCCAATTATGAGATGATGCTGAAAACATATTCTTACTGCCAGATGTCCCAGCTGTGGTGTCTGAGGAAAAGTACAAGTGTCCAGGGCAGATACTAGAGTCGTCACTACTACACACACCAGTACAAATATCTAGGATTTCACATGGGAAACTTATACCAAATACAAGTGTTGAATATTGTGAAATAAATAACCTTAGTAAAGAATAATCTATTCTATAATAGAGTGGCTTAAGTTTGTTTGAGAAACACTGGATTTCAGCCACTGGATTTCTTTACAGCCATTCTGAAAACTACATATGGGGCTAGATTGTGTCTGGCTCTCCTGAATGCACAAATGGAAAGAAGAGAAGAGGCCCATGATACCAGCCCTTGCATCCAGGGAGCACAAGGACTATCCCGGTTTAGTATTTACAGCAGCCCTAGCCTTCCCAAAGGGAGCAGGAAGGGTGATGGTGGGTCTGCGTTCTCTACTCCTCCTAAGCAGCAAACAGAGGTAATCCTATACCAGGGGAATGAAGCCTGCCCTTCAATTTGTGAGTCACAGCTATACTCCCAACATGCCAGAGACAGCTCTGACCTAGGGTACAATGCCTTTAAAGGATAGGAAGAATGGGCTAGGGACAGGGCACTGCACTGGGACTCAAGAGACCTGTCTTCTCAGCCAAGCAAGCCACTTGACCTGCCTTAGTTCCGCATTTGTAACATAGGGATAGTACCTCCCTCCTCACAGGGATATTATAACGATAAAGTCCATGAATGATTGTCAAGTGCTAATATACTATGGTGATGAGGACCATATAAAATGGCTAGATGGAACTGCTCATTCTGAGGCAGTACATCACCGTACTTCCTCCTCTGGACGATTATGGCTTACAATGACAATTTTGCCAATGGTTTTCATGACATTTTGATTTTTATTAGAGAAATTTTGTAAAAGGGCACTACTGCTTATTGTATTCCTGTTCCTTCCCTAGTATATAAGCACATGCTCAATATGTGTAGTGTAAACTGTATAAACTTCTGTCCTGATTTAAGACATTTCACATTTTAATAAGCTAATAAGAAAAGAAGGGAAAAACTGTCAGATTGTTTGTCTTTTCTTAGAAAGGATAGTTGCTTTAAATACCTATTTATATGCTGTGGAGTGGAAAGGGAATGTGCTATATGTTGGGTTTTAAAGAAGGAAGCTGAAATCTTATTTCACGAAGAAAGAGAATTACTAACAGTGACCTGATTTTGGCATTGGGAGTGAAAGTATGTATACTGAATAGAGGCCTATTCAAAACCCGTAATAACCGATGCCTCCAGAGGGAAAAAGAACACTTGACTAGAATGGTAACATTAGGAAGGAATTACAGTAACAGAACAGCTTCAATTACACCAACAAGGTATACTTTTAAAAGAATAGAGAAGCTTGTGGTCCCTTGGAGGCCTATAAGGAAGCCTAAATACACCATAAAGGACTGAGACTGGGACCTTTAAATCAAGGCAAATGAGGAGCTGTGCACAAGCTGAAATCCATTGACTTTCATTGTCCTGCCAACACAACCTTCGAAACTCCCTGAACCGAGGATGGACCGGGACCCCAAGGACTGCTTTGAATATAATTTCTTCAGTTTATAGTGACCTTGAAGTTCTTTTGGATGATTCATCTCAAAATGCTTTTTACAATAAAGCTGTATGAATGTTTCACATTGGAAATTAACTGAACCCTTATGGAAGATGTTGGTTTAATGAGCAGAATTTAACTATTCAGGGTACGAAACAAATGAACAGGGACACGTATTCTGGTCTTGGAGTTTGAAAAGTTTGTTAGGACTGTCACTGTATGATGAAATGACTTGCTTTTATTTGATCACCATCCTTTGCTGGATGGAATGCATCAGGCCTGCTTGTGTATTCTGCCTGAGTTGCTGGGGCTGTCCCTTAGCTCAACAGTAGAGACCTGAGATTGTGTAGGCAAAAATCTTAAATTAATTTCCCATTGCAATGTGTATAAAGGTGGCGAATGACTGTGGTACCCATCTGTATGTGGTCCTGGATAATTATAATCTCTCAAAGAGATTGGAGACTCCTCTGAATATTCCATTTTGAAACAGTCATATCTAGAGCTGGAGCAGAATTGCCTGCTAAAAGCTTCATGTTCTTTACTTTGTAGTCACCCAGTCTCTTACCCAGTTTAGGACAGAAGCTGGAAAAGGTCTGATGTTTGGTATGGAAACAAGTCTTCCAGACCCAGAAAATTGCACATACAAGCTGCTAAACTAAACCTAATTTCCTTTTCATGGTGTACAAGACACATTAAGTATCCTACAGCATTACTCAAACCCAATCCTAATGTGACATTTTTTGAGAATTCACAAAGATTTTGCATAATATATTAAATCACCTACCAACTCAAGAGTCAAGAAGCCTTGCACCTGGGGTAAACTGGCATGGCTCCAATAACTTCAATGGAGCAACACTGAATTGCACCAGCTGAGGAGCTGGTCCATAAAGATCATTTCTCGTCCAGAGAAACATCTGACAATGGGCTTTGTGACAGCTGTCTGTTGGTGATTTTTCCCCACTGATCTTTAACAGAAGAAAGAAAGAGTCTGGCGGCAGCAGTGCATATGTGAAAATCATGATTTTCCTCTTTAAATCCCTCTTGGGTACACATACATCTGTTTCCTCTTATTTTGTGTTTCTTGTTGTTTTGACGTTTGATGACTCAACGACCTTTCTTCAGAATTCAGTATGAATCCTGTGAAAATTAAGACAATGTACAATGGCCCACATCTGCGGGAAGGATGGAAACAGAGGGAAGAGGCTGGAGTGAGGATCTCCCCCTAGCCTCCGAGAGGCAGCCATCTCCCAACATGAGAAGTATTCTGTTGCTAATGATAGAAATCAAAACAATGCCAGAAAACAGTACTCTCAGTTTTCTGAGTCTTCTTTAAAACATTTAAGTAAATCACTTTAAGGATTGTCACCCCATGAAATATAGGAAAGTAGATTCTCGGGGGAGCACTTCCTTAAAAGATGGGAAAAGATGACTAAGAGAAGGAGGCAATTCTTAGGGGGTTGGGGCACATTAGTCTGCAGAAGTGAAGAGTGAGGGGGGATTTGATAGCAGCTTTCAACTACCTCAAGGGGAGTTCCAAAGAGGATGGAGCTAGACTGTTCTCAGTGGTGGCAGATGACAGAACAAGAAGCAATGGTCTCAAGTTGCAGTGGGGGACGTCTAGGTTGGATATTAGGAAACACTATTTCACTAGGAGGGTAGTGAAGCACTGGAATGGGTTACCTAGGGAGGTGGTGGAATCTCCATCCTTAGAGGTTTTTAACGCCCGGCTTCACAAAGCCTTGGCTGGGATGACTTAGTTGGTGTTGGTCCTGCTTTGAGCAGGAGGTTGGACTAGATGACCTCCTGAGGTCTCTTCCAACCCTAATATTCTATGATTCTAGAAGGCCTGAAGAACAGGTTAAATCAGTCACTCTCTGAAGAGATGGAGTAGTGGGTTAAGGGCTACAGCCTTTTGCCTCCAGGTTAAAGGTCGTCATTCCCTTCGGTGATGGAAAACCAGTTTAAAGGCTGCCGGCCTCAGGAGACAGAGAACCAGGTTAGGATCTGTCACCTCTTTGGAGGAAGCAAAGCTAAGTTAATACTGTCATTTCTTTGGGTGATAGGAAAGTAGGTTATAAATGTCATCCACTGGGTTGCTGTCTTTGTAGAACTGATGGAGAGGTTAAGTGGTATGACAGGAGACCCTGTAAACATTTGCTTTTAAGCTAGGAAATGGAAAACTAGTTGAGAGGGCTTTTATATTGAGAGCTGGAATACCAGGGCAAGAGCCACTTTTCCTTTAGAAAACACACCACCAGTTCCATATCAACTGTCTCTGGTGAGACTCTTTTCAGAAAGACAAAAACTTTGGGCCTCATTGCAGTATGTCTGCAAGATATTAACTTGAGAACAGTCCTTAATTTAGAGAAGCTCTTTTTTCCCCCCTCACCCAGGATCAGACCCATGAGGGAGACTGCAAAGGAATAATTATAAACTTGGAGAAATCGTTTTCTCTAGCATTTCCTTTCTGTGCACACTGTCAAAACTCTTCTCCGAGCCCTGGTCATCTTGCGTTTTGAGTACTTCAGCCTCCTCCTGTGAGCATCAGCTACTCCCAAGTACCCACCCCCCACCTCTGAAGTTCATTAAAATTGTGGCTGCCAAGATCCTTTTTCCAGCTCATTGCTGACAAAGTCATCTCCTTTTCAAGTTCCTTTGTTGGCTTTCCTTCTCCACCACGAGAAACTTCTTATTTTCATCTTCAAAGCCCTTCCCTAACCATCCATACTATAATCTAATAGTAACATCGATCCCCACTTTTGTCCTACCAACGATGCCAGTCTCAGTCACCCATTCCTCCAATTTCCCCCCAGGCATTTTCAGACTTCAATACATTCTGCCCTAATGAGTGAGAATAACTCCCTATCCAACCTACAAAGCTACCACATTATCCTCTTGAAGTCCCTCCTTGTAATTCACCTCTGTCACAAGACTACAGAAATCTGCTCTCTGATAACAGCTAGATAGGCAAGCAGCCAACTGCTATTACTCTTATTGCTGCTACCTCTACAATCTGTGCATCCTATTATTATTGTTGTTACCCTGTTCTCCTTCCCCCTCTCACCCCTCACTCAACTGTCTTGTCTTTAAGACTGTAAGCTCTCCAGGGCAGGGACTGTCATCCTGTCTATGTTTCTACAGCACCTAGCACAATGGGGCTGAGGCTTCCACAATAAATAATATTAATATTATTAATAAATAATATTATTTTATACTACAAATGTAATTTTATACACTTGAGAAATAAGGTGAATGGAAATGTGGAGACAAATACAAACCAGTTACAATATACAGTAAGCTCAGTTCACTGCTTCCTGCAAAGGAGAGGCAACCTGCAGCCCTCTACACCAGTGAAGGCCTCTTTGTCAGAGGGGAGGGTAGGTGGCTGTCACACTGCTGCTGAGTGACTCTTCAGTTAAAACATGATCGAGACTCCATGTGAACCACTCCCACTGAAACTGCAAGGGGAATATCCTGAATCAGACCTCCCCTGGCCTCTCTGTCATGATCCTCCTGCAGAGCTGGAGTTACAGGTACCCCATAAGGTGCTCTTTCCACTGCTGGGAGTCCTGTACCATGAGTCAAGCCAGCTTCTGCCTGTGTAACCCAAGCCGAATTAATCCCTGAATCAAGGGCAACTTCATTACACAGAACAAGTTACAGTTTATTCAATAGCTACAACAACTGGAAGTTGCGGGGGGAGGCATAGCTCAGTGGTTTGAACATTGGTCTGCTAAACCCAGGGTTGTGAGTTCAATACTTGAGGGGGCCATTTAGATTTTTGGGGGAGGGATAGCTCAGTGGTTTCAGCATTGGCCTGCTTAAACCCAGCATTGAGAGTTCAGCCCTTGAGGGAACTACTTAGAGATCTAGGGCAAAATCAGTACTTGGTCCTGCTAGTGAAGGTAGGAGCTGGACTCAATGACCTTTCAAGGTCCCTTTCAGCTCTATGAGACAGGTATATCTCCATCTATAGCTTTAAGTTCAAAAATACTATAAAAGTTAATTATTGTCAACTTGACATTCTATTCACATTAATAGGAGAGACCATGATGCAATTATACTGGATTTGTCAATGGCATTTGTACTTCTTGGGTTGCTCTAGTACTTTTCATAGTTAATAAAAGACACATAAAAGAATGACACTGCCCCCAATCTTTTTATATTTCAATGCCCAGTCTTACACTGCAGACATTCAATTCTGTCTCCTTTTATGTCCATATTCAATTATTTCCACTAACTACTATATGTGAAATGCATTAAGTCCAGTCTACTGTATTTGCAATAAAACGAAAACATTTCAATCAATTAGCAGACACGGGATGTCTCCTGTTCTGATAATGTATGACAAATGGAAGGTCTGCATTTGTCTATTTCATATATTATACATGAGGGAGACAAGGTGAGTGAGGGAATCTCTTTCACAGATATCTTTCCACAGAGCTCTTCAGTTCCATGGAGCTCAAAAGCTTGTCTCTTTCACCAACAAAAGTTAGTCCAATAAAAGATATTACGTCTCCCTCCTTATCTCTTTCATATCCTGGGACCAACATGGCTACCTCACACTGCAGACATATATAATACATGGCGTCCTAGACTTGAAGGTGCCTGAAACTGCATTGACAAAACAAACTTGTTGATCCCCCTTAGAATGAAAGCA
This sequence comes from Mauremys mutica, assembly GCF_020497125.1. Classification (NCBI taxonomy): domain Eukaryota; kingdom Metazoa; phylum Chordata; order Testudines; family Geoemydidae; genus Mauremys; species Mauremys mutica. The sequence goes on along the minus strand of NC_059072.1, from coordinate 55,154,784 downwards.
CTGGGCCCACTTCCAGGATGTCTTATTTAGGAAACCTAAAAAGAACAGATTGCCACAGCAGAAGAAGGAGGAAACACTTATTGATAGAAACAAAATTCTTCATAACAATTGCTTGCTGGAGCAGGAACTGTAGGACTTTCTGTAAGGCACTGGCTGTTGTGGGCGACTGGGCATATGTTTTAGTATGCTGTTCTGGTGGTATTCCACTGTCAGCAGGAGAACTTTTCCTACCCTTCTCAATGAAGAAATGGTCATTTTTAGAAAACACTTAAGTGCCCTGCCTCTTAGCTCTTCTGGATGGCTTTTAAACAGATTCTCAGAACTTATATTCTGTTTCTACAGTCTTAACTAAAGCACTGGCCAATCAAAAGTATTCATTCACATGAACAAACTAAGTACTATCTGATGTCAGTTAAGAAATTAAATATGAATAGAGGAAGGTTAGTTAACAGTTAAAGCACAAATCTGGAAGAGAGAAGATCTGGGTTCTATTACCATCTCCACCAGAAACTCTGTGTGTGACTATGGGCATGTCACTTATCTTTTCTATTATTCAGTTTCCGCATTTGTAATATAGGGATAATAATATCTACATCATAGGGATGCTATGGAACTACATCAGTAAATGTTTGTAAAATGCTTCAAGATCCTTGGTTGAAACTAGCATGGAAGACACTATAGAAGTTTAAACAATTATTATAAATACTGCATGCCCCAGAAGATATTTTTGCTATTTATAACAAACAATTGTTGCACAACGACAAAAGGATATGATATGATGACAAAATGTAATAACTTTCATGATCACTAAACCCTTATAGTAGGGCTGTCAAACGATTAAAAAAATTAATTGTGATTAATCGTGAGATTAAAAAATTAATCACGATTAATCACAGTTTTAATCACTCTGTTGAACAATATTACAATACCATTTATTTAAATATTTTAGATGTTTTCTACATTTTCAAATATATTGATTTCCATTACAACACAGAATACAAAATGTACAGTGCTCACTTTATATCATTTTGATTACAAATATTTGCACTGTAAAAAAGATAAACAAAAGAAAGTGTTTTCAATTCAGCTCATACCTGTTTTATCTTTTTTACAGTGCAAATATTTGTAATCAAAATAATAATATAAAGTGAACACTTTACCTTTTGTATTCTGTGTTGTAATGGAAATCAATATATTTGAAAATGTAGGAAACATCCAAAAATATTTAAATAAATGGTATTCTATTATTGTTTAACTGTGCGATTAAAACTGTGATTAATCACAATTAATTTTTTAAATCAAGTTAATTTGTTTTGAGTTAATTGCGTGAGTTAACTGTGGTTAATTGACAGCCCTTGTAGTAATGGTCCCAAACAGACACTGTGATTTGAATGCATGTGTTGCATTTCTGTAAAATGGATGAGAGTGAGAATACTTTAAGTCATTTCACTATGTATAAACCATACTAGACCACTCCACCTGGTCCCATTTAGGCTCAACCTTCTTCAGTGCAAAGGAACTCTGGGTTTTCATGTAATTTACACATCAATGTAGTGTGCCTTTAAATCCAGGCCCTGCACAGCCTCCTTTGAGCAACTCTCATGGGCAGGAAATGAGGGGAAAGGATGCTTGTGATCTCTCAAATTAACAAGTATGTAGCAGTCTATCGTGGAAATTGTGAGGAAACCCCTCAGTGCATTTACAGTTTTAAAAGATGAGGTAACCACAGCCTAGTGGAGGGGTTGTTGGGTCCTGTTGTATAAAAGGAGGAGGAGAGAGCAGCTGGGCTGGAGGAATCCCTCAAACCCCACTGCTGGTGGGAAGTCAGACACAGCGAGGTTTCCCCCCAAGCCCTGCACTCTATAGGGGATGAAAAGGCTGTCAATTCTACCCCAAGGCTCTAATATCCAGGGCACCAACAAATCCTTCTACTGAGGACCTCACAAAAAGATAGGATGATCTGGGACCTAGGGGTATATTTTGAAGGACACCGGAGGGAGGTAGAATATGGAAGCCTCCCTAGATTCTGGTCAGTTTCTATACCCTTGAGTGATTATTCAAACTGCCTAGCTACAAATTGATCCAAAGTTACCCACCACTAGTTACAACCATTTGTAATGTCAGAAAAATTCGTTTCCCTCTCCCCCAGATTCTTTCATCTGAGTGTTTGGAGAGCAGCAATTTTAATACAAGCTAATGATGTGCTGTAATCTAGGACTGCAAGCATTACAATTATAAAATAAATCAAGGTTCATTGACCCCTGTATATATGATGCTTCAGAGGATGAAGTGTAGTTTTCACTATAAAGTTTAGAAAGAAAATATAAACACTACAATAAAGCAAAACAGAAATGACAATTTGTATTTCAACTCTTCTTTGTGATCTGAAAAAAGCCTAAGAAACTACTTTAATTTTCATCCTGCTAATGACACTTGTGACAAAATGATTAATTGAAACAGCAATGGCCAAGAGCAGAGTAATTTAAAGAATAGGTGGATAAAGAATGAGCTGAGAGAAAAAAAGACGGTTACTCACCGTTGTAACTGTTGTTCTTCGAGATGTGTTGCTCATATCCATTCCATGTAGGTGTGCGCGCGCTGCGTGCACGTTCGTCAGAAGACTTTTACCCTAGCAACTCAGTGGGTCGGCTGGGCGCCCCCTGGAGTGGTGCCACCATGGCACCGGATATATACACCAGCCAACCCACCCACTCCTCAGTTCCTTCTTGCCGGCTACTCCGACAGTGGGGAAGGAGGGTGGGTGTGGAATGGATATGAGAAACACATCTCGAAGAACAACAGTTACAACGGTGAGTAACCGTCTTTTCTTCTTCGAGTGATTGCTCATATCCATTCCATGTAGGTGATTCCCAAGCCTTACGTAGGCGGTGGGGTCGGAGTGAGATGTCGCACAATGCAAACTGGTGAGCCAAAGGCTGCATCATCTCTGGATAGTTAGACCAAGAGGCAAGGTCCGGATCGAGGACCAGGTAGTAGCACGACATAGCCCCTGGAAGGGTATGTGAGTCAGGAAGACAGCAGAAGAAGCCTGAGCTCTGGTGAAACGAGCAGTAAGGTGGCTCGATGGAACATGGGCTAAGTCACAGGAGGTGCAAATGCATGACGTCACCCAAGATGAAAACCTCTGGGAGGAGACAGGTAGGCCGTTCATCCGGTCTGCCAAGACAACGAAGAGTTGGGGCATATGAACGGCTTGTCCGCTCGACACAAAAAGCGAGCGCCCTACGGCGTCTAGGGAGGGCAAATGTGCTCCCTTCGCGATGAATGTGGCAGCGGAAAGAAGACCGGAAGGAAGATATCCTGGATGATAGGAAAGGTCAACAGCACCTTAGGGAGGAAGGCCGGACATGGTCACAACCGCACCTTGTCCTTGTCAAACATAGTGCACCGTGGGTCCACTGTGAGAGCCTGAAGCTCGGAGACTTGTCTGGCCGATGCAAAGGCTACAAGGAAAAAACTCTCTCTCAGGACAGGTATCTCAGCGAGCATGTTGTCAGTGGCTCGAATGGGGCAGGCATAAGTCTGCTTATAACCTGGTTGAAGACCCAGGTTTTGGCGGGGCGGCGAACCTGGGGGTATAAATGCCCCAAGCCCTTGAGGAACCTAGAAACCACAGAGTGTGAGACTATGGAGCGGCCACTCTCCCCTGGGAGGAAGGTAGAGATGGCTACCAAGTGTACCCTTAATGATGAACTGCGCCAGGCGCTGCTGTTTGAAAGATCAGAGGTAATCCAAGATGAAATGGATCGGAAACCTCGGTGGGAGAAACATTGTGTTTCGTAGCAGCAAGAGAAACACTTCCAGTTGGCCAGATACGTTAACCGAGTGGAAGGCTTCCTACCACCCAGGAGAATCCCGTAGAACCGAGGCAGAACAACGTAACTCGGATCGGTTTAGACCCGCAGCAGACATGCTGTGATGTGCCGGGAATGCAGGTCTGGATGGTGAAGTTTGCCGTGATCCTGCGTTATGAGGTCTGGGCAAAGAGGCAGGGGAATCGGGTTGGCTATCGACAAGCCTAGTAACATGGTGTACCAGTGCTGCCTGGGCCATGCTGGAGCGATCGTGATCGGGTGCGCTCTGCCCTTGCGGAGTTTTAGCAGGACCCTGTGAACCAGCGGGAACGGTGGGAAAGCGTACGGAAGACGGCTCGTCCACGGCATCAGTAACGTAGCCAAGATCGAGCCCAGGGAGAGGCCTCGGAATGAGCAGAACTTCTCTCTCGTGCTGTTCTCGCGAGAGCGAAGAGGACTATGTGGGGAAAACCCCACTTCTGGAAACGGAATGGATAACATCCGGAGGAATCAACCACTTGAGAGACAGGAAGGATCTGCTGAGGCGATCCGCCAGAGTGCTCCGGACCCCTGGGAGAAAGGACGCTACTAGGTCCATTGATTGGGCTGTGCAGGAGACCCGGAGCTGGACAGCTCCCTGCAAAGAGGGGAGGACCGTGCTCCTCCGTGCTTGTTTATGCAACGCATGTCTGTTGTGTTGTCTGTGAACACCAAGACACAACAGCCTTGCAGGTGCTGCTGAAGCGCCTGTTACACAAGGCAGACTGCTCTCAACTCCCGGACATTGATGTGCAAGGCCAGCTGGTGAGCCAACCGAAGGCCTTGAGTGTGAAACTGACCCAAGTGAGCACCCCAGCCGAGAGATGGGGCGTCCATCATGAGGGACACCGAGGGGTGAGGTGGATGGAACAGCATCCCTGCACCCACCAGGGAGGGCGTCGACCCCCAGCCGAGGGAGCCTAGGACGCTCAGGGGGATCGAGGCGACCATGACCATGCTGTCTCTGGCCGGGTGGTACACTGACGTGAGTCACGATTAAAGTGTACGGAGGCGAAGCCTGGCATGTTTGGTTACGAACGTGCAGGCAGCCATGTGACCCAGGAAACCTAGGCAAGTTCAAGCCAAAGTTGTCGGGAAGGTCCGTAGACCTTGTACAATGGTTACCATCGCGTGAAATCAAGGCTTAGGTAAGCAGGCTGTGCGATACTGGAGTCCAGGGTGGCCCCCAGTGAAGTCTATTCCCTGTGTGGGAAGCAGGTGGATTCCTCTATATGGATCATCAGGCCTAAACGCAGGAATAGGACCTTGTCGACGCCCACATGAGTGGTAACTTGGGCCCCGGTGGGCCCTGGAATGAGCCAATCGTCTAGATATGGAGAACGTGTATCCGACGGTGGTGGAGAGGGCGGCGACTACAGCCAGACACTGTGAATACACATGGGGCTGTACAGAGGCCAGCCGGGAGGACCGTAAACTGGAAATGACGGTTGGCCACAAACCGGAGGATAAATGGCGACGTGAAAATACGCGCCCGTCATATCGAGGGTGGCATACCAGTCTCCGGGATCCAAGGATGGGATCACGGTGCCATGGACACCATGCGGAACTCCAGGTCTATCATGAACTTGTTGAGCTCCCGCAGGTCTAGGATAGGTCTGAGACCTCCCTTCGCCTTGGGGATCAGGAATCAGTGGGACTAGAACCCTTTGCCCCATTCGTCCTTGGAACCTCCTCTATAGCTCTGATGGTGAGGAGCGTCCGCACCTCTTGCAAGAGGAAATGCTTGTGAGAGGGGTGCCTAAGAGGGACGAGGAGGGATAGGCTTTTGCCCGATTGGTGGTTAGGAAGACCCTGATTTGGGCCCCTTTGGGGTCCCGACCAACGCCTACGACTGCCTCAGCGACGCCTGCTGGCAAAGCCCTGTCTTTGTCTAGGCGCAGGGTAAGGGCGGTGAGGCTGGAAAGGTCAGCGGTGAGACATCGGCATGCACATGCCAAGAGGGAGTGCACAGTGACCTTGCCGTCCTTTGGGCCTTGCAGCCTAGGGTCAGCTCTGAGAACAGGCCTTTGCCATTGAAGGACAAGTCCTGTATAGTGTGCAGCAGCTGCGAGGGAAGGCTCAATAACTGGAGCCATGAAATGCGCCTCGCGGCAACACCCGAAGCCAGAGTCGTGGCTGCGGAGTCAGCTACATCCAACAAGGCCTGGAGGGAAGCTCTCGCCCCTTTCGTCTCTTTTTCTAGGAGGGCATCAAACTCCTGACGGGAGTTCTGAGAAACCGACTCTGCAAATTCTCCCACCGCCGCCCATAGTAACAGCTGAGCAGGGCTTACTGGTTTGCTGCGCGAAGTTGCAGGGCGCCTGCCGAGTACATCTTATGGCCCAGGGAGTCCATTCGCCTAGCCTCCTTGAATTTAGGGGCTGGTACCTGTCGGCCATGGCGTTGCGTCTGATTGACGGACTAGGTGACAAGGGAACAGGGGGAAAGACGTACCTATAGGTGCCCGTCACCCCTGGAGGATACCATGCACATGCATTCGACTCCCGAGCCCACGGGCGGGATAATGGTCACTTGGAGATTTATAGTGAATGCCACCCGTCTTGGGAGGTCCTGATGGGCCCCCAAGCTGATTAGGGGAGGGCCCAAGGAGTACGCTCCTGCCACCGCCTCATCTGGGGAGGGAGAAGAAAGGCCGGGGACAAGTGGGTCCTGTGTGGGCTCACGCCCCTGGACGACCTCCTGATCCGGTGGGATGTGGGAATCCGGTGGCTGAGCCGGGCTTCCTCCCTACCGGTCAGAGGGGGACGGCTAACTGTCACCTCTGGCACCCAGTGCTCTGACGGAACAGAGCGAGATGGGATCACAGGTAGGCCTTTGGCCTGATGGCACGCCCAAGATGTACAGGGTAGCCACTGATGGGGGACAGGGTCCTGGGCCTGGGGCACCTGAAAGACTCTGGTGTGCACACCTGAATGGATGGCCATGGAGGAGCTGAAAAGCCCTGGGCAGAGTCCCCTCTCTAGCTGATGTTGCTCGACACGGCACCGGGGATCGGTACCGGGAGGCATACCGGTACCGGGAACGAGATCGGAACCCGCGACCGGAGCGGTGCCGGGAGGTCGACCAAGATCTAGAGGCTCGACGCCGGGAGTGGCTACGGGAGTCCAGAGCCTGGAGCGGTGCCGGGAGCTGGATCGGCACGGAGTGTACCAGGTCGGCGAATGGGACGCTGATTGGTGCCGCGAGTACGACTGGTACCGAAATGGAGAACGGTGCCAGGACCGTGAGCGGTGCCGGCCCCTGGCCTGGCGACGGGACCGAGAACATCTGCAGGACCGTGCCATCAACTCCCTCACTGTGGAAATGTCTCCGGCGTGGAGGGAACAGGGAGCTCAACCATGGCTCGCACCGGGGAGCGTTCAGGCGCTGGACTCGACGGCTCTTGCGTGGCCGGAGTCGACGGTGCCGATATTGTCGGTGCCGCGGCAGGTATCAGAACCGGGCAGACCGACATGGTATAGCGCTCAGGTGCGGAGTAGGCGGCTCTGATGCAGCTGAAGAGTGAGCTCAACCACGGCTCGTACCGGGGAGCTTTCCGGTACCGGACTCGACAGCTCTTGCATGGCCGGAGTGGACGGTGCCGATACTGTCGGTGCCGCAGCAGGTATAGGTGCCGGGCAGTGCGACTTAGTAGAGCGCTCGGGCTGCGGAGCAGGCGGCTCTGACGCAGCTTAATAGCGAGCTCGACCACGGCTCGTACCGGGGAGCTTTCCAGCACCGGACTCGACGGCTCTTGCATGGCCGGAGTTAACGGTGCGGATATTGTCGGTGCCGCGGCAGACATCGGTGCCGGGCGATCCGACTTAGCATAGCGCTCGGGCTGCGGAGCAGGCGGCTCGGACGCAGCAAGAATTTTGTGCCTCTTCATCCTCCAGGAGAGGGATCCATGCCGAGTGGACGTCGGAGCCAGCGACGGCCGGTGCTGAGAGGCCTTGGCGGTACCGGCGATCTGGTGCCGAGGGAGCGGTCCTTGAAGACTAACCAGCGCTCGGTGCCGAGAGCGGAGGAGCAAGAGCTGCCTCCCTCAGGAGTTGCTTGAGACGAAAGCCCCGCTCCCCTTTTGTTCTTGGATTAAAGGCCTTACAAATGCGGCACTTATCTGTTAGGTGAGATTCCTCGAGGCACTTAGGAGAGGATCTCTTGTCGGCATCGGCTTGTGGCCGGCCGAGCATTGTAAAACCCTGTGGACCGGGCATCGTACCCGGCACCGGGTGTGGGGAAGGGGATAATCCCCGAACCCCTGTGAATTAAATACACTAACTATACTACAAACGAATAAAGTTAACTACAACTACAGAAATCTGAACTATAATTAACGAGAGAAACTACGAGTAGCTAGGGAAGTGGAGGTCAGCTAAGTCACGCTCCACTGTTCCAACGACCGACATGGGCAGTAAGAAGGAACTGAGGAGTGGATGGGTCGGCTGGTGTATATATCCGGTGCCATGGTGGCGCCACTCCAGGGGGCGCCCAGCCGACCCACTGAGTTGCTAGGGTAAAAGTCTTCCGACGAATGTGCACGCGGCGTGCGCACACCTACATGGAATGGATATGAGCAATCACTCGAAGAAGAATATCAATTTCTATTTTGTTTTATACTTAAAAAAACCCCAACAAACCTAACGTTACAGTGGAAACTACATTTATTCCATTGAAGCATCAGGTATTAGGCTATTTCTGGAAGTCAGTGGGACTACTCACATATTTAAAGTTAAGCATGTGCTTAAGTACCTTTCTGTATCAGGACCTCTATGAGGTGAAATGATCTTCTGGGGTGTGACCTGTTATACGTAGTTATGACTTGGCTGCTCTCTACGCTTACAATCAGGGTTATCATACTCTGTTAACACAGACAGCTTAATGTTACCTGTTTCTTGCTAGTGGTTCTCTGTAACCCATGGAAACCAAGTAAGGGAATCTCTTCCAGTATCATAAATTTGTCCAATAATCTTATGCTACTGTTGCCTCTCCTATTCTGATTCCAGATTCGGAAATGCTTTGTGCCTATTCATCATTACGGACCAGCATTCCATATGCAGACTGCACTGATAGTTTCACTCTAATGATGCTCTCTCTTTCACCTATATAACTTGTAAAATATCCCCTTTCAGAATGGAGAATCACCAAACATTTAGGCTGCTGCTTCTTGTAATGCTTAAACCTCATACTCCCGTGTCTGAGGCACACAAGTTATTTGCAATCATTAGCTAATAAATCTGCTGGTAAAATCAAAGTATATACTACAAACAATGTCTGAGATAATACACATTATCTCTGTGGAAGGAACTAAAAGTACAGGCGAGAAAGACGGTAGAACTGTATTAACCTGTCCTCCACCCATAATCAAGCCCTATGATATTAAAAATCTAAGAGCACCATCATACTTCCAAAAGCATAGGGTCAAATTCAGAGGGGCTATCAATGCTGATGTTAGTTACACACCAATAAATTGGTGTGGGTGTAAAATGTTGTGATGAACACACTGAGGAAACGAGAGAGTGGGTTTGTAGCAGAAGACGCAATCAGCAAGAGATTGAAAGATGTTCCCTGGGCTTTATTTTACACCACCGTTTCTATCACTTAATTTGTCTGATAAGGCAGAAGAGGTGAATGTCATGTTCTGATGACAACAGTATGCACTCCACAAAGAGTAAAAGTGCATCCTGAAAACAGAAGTTTGGTGTTTTAAACAAAACCTCACAATTTAGGTCCCTAGTCCAAATTATGTTTTCATTCCTGTTCCACAGATTCATTGTAGGCAGAAACTTTGTTTACCACTTCTATCTTTGACAATGGATGGGAGTAATGGGATGAAATGGAAAAAAGAAGGAAATGAAATCTGAATACCTGGAAAAGTAACTTCAACAGTGAACTTTAGACATTACTTATCATTCTTCACAGGGCCGGCTCTAACATTTTTGCCACCCAAAGCGAAAACAAAGAGCGCCGGCCCCCCGAGCGTCGCGCCATCCCGCCCCCGAGCATCGCCCCGCCCAAGTTCCCGCCCCCCAAGCGTCACGTCGCCCAAGGCCCCGCCCCCGAGCATCGCCCTGCCCAAGTCCCCACCCCCGAGCGTTGCGTCGCCCAAGTCCCTGCCCCCTCCGAGCGTCGCGTCGCACTGCCCAAGTTCCCGCTCCCCCAAGTGTCGCGTCGCCCCGCCCAAGTCCCCGCCCCCGAGCGTCGTGTCGCCCAAGTCCCCGCCCCCGAGCGTTGCGCCGCCCAAGTCCACGCCCCCCCAACATGGCGCCACGCCTCCTAAACCCCGCCTCCCCCCAGCGCTGCCCAGCCAAACCAAAAAAAAACAAAAACAACACCCGATCGCCGCCCCATCCCAAGGCGCCGCCCCAAGCACATGCTTGGTAGCCTGGTGTCTGGAGCCGGCCCTGATTCTTCACCAGACCACTTATCTCCATGCAGATGCAGGAAGTTGGTGAATCCTTCACTGAACTTTTAACAAAGGAAATTCAGTAATTCTATTTCTGGGGCCAATATTTTAGATTCTGGGTCTTTTAGGAGGCTTTTTAAAAATATGTTGATTAGGTAATCCTGTATAATTTTTTAAAACATGCCAGTCAGGTAAATTACTCTCCCAAATAATCTCCATAGGCAATCATTGGAGCCATTTAAAAACAGGATTGAACAAAACACTTAGGAATACCGTGTGTGCAGAGAACATTCCTAAAATGGCAGAGTGGTGTCTTATATTAGTGGCTCTCAACCTTTCTAGACTACTGCACCCCTTTCAGGAGTCTGATTTGTCTTGCATACCCTCAAGTTTCATCTCACTTAAAAACTACTTGCTTACAAAATCAGACATAAAAATACAAAGGTGTCACAGCACATTATTACTGAAAAATTGCTTATTTTCTCATTTTTTACCATCTAATTATAAAATAAATCAACTGTAATATAAATATTGTACTTACATTTCAGTGTATAGAATATAGAGCAGTCATTGTTTGTATGAAATTTTAGTTTGTACTGACTTTGCCAGTGCTTTTTATGTAGCCTGTTGTAAAACTAAGCAAATATCTAGATGAGTTGATGTACCCCTTGGAAGACCTCTGCATACCCCTGGTTGGGAACCACTGGCTTACATGACCCAATAGGCTTAAATGACCAGAGTAGATGATTGACATTTCCATCTCTAATTTATTTTATTCTATGATAAATCTAGCTCAGAACAATAAATCTTCATTAAGGTCTGCAATATCAGAAATGGCAAGAGAACAGAGATTTTCAGTTAACTGGAAAAGTTCATTATTTGTTGTGCCTAATAACAACTGAACATAAAAAACTCTCTAACACTTCATCTTTATGATAACTGCATGTTCAGGGTAGGGCACTGTAAAGGATCAGTTTACAGGAGAGTTTATATAAGGGCAGGTCCATACTCACCGCGCGGGTCGAGGCGGTGAGTTCGACTTCTCGGAGTTCGAACTATTGCGTCTAATCAAGACGCGATAGTTCGAATTCCCCGTGCACTCCGGTCGACTCCGGAACTCCACCACCGCGAACGGCGGTGGCGGAGTCGACCTTGGAGCCGTGGAGTTCGACCCCGCCGCGTCTGGACGGGTAAGTCAGTTGAACTAGGGTACTTCGAGTTCAGCTACGCTATTCGCGTATGCCCATGACTTGGGCCTTTCTTAAATGTATCAATAAAAACATTAGAAAAGCTTAAGATTCCATAGGGAAGGCAAGTTAGACTGAATGAAAACAAAGTTTCCATAGATCTAAGAATTATCAGAAGGCCACATAGACTTATGTTCTCTTGTCAGAGCATCTTCCAGGAAACATGTTAATGTCTATGTAACACAGGTTAACTATAGGATATTCATGAGACGTGTTTAGTATACAGAATTGTGTAATGTGTCTATAATAAATGCTGGAAGCCAACATACAGGGTTGCATTCTGTTCATACACAAAAGAGTAAACTAAAGTTTCAATTTTTCTATAGATTTAATTTACCAAACACCGGCCACTATATTGTTCAAAAAGAAGTATTTTTAATCAAAAAAAGCAGCACTCTTATTCCTCAGATACCATCATTGTGGGAGGTAATGAGCATCTTAGGATTTTAGCTACACTCTTTCCAGTTACCCCTTGGGCTCTCCTATTTCACAGAATTTACAACCCATTCTGCTAAATGCCTACACAGAATTGGTCAAGTTCAAGATTTCTCTTTTAAAGCAATTGAAATTCTTCAGTTGTGAAAATAACCTAATGAAATGGCGATCGTTTTTCCTCTCTAACACTCCCAGTGTGTTACGTTATGCAGATTTTTACATAGGCAGGCACATCCACAATGTATTTGGGGGCTATTTGGATGGAAATAGAAAAGCTATGGAGCAAGACAGAGCCAGTCTAGATGTAAACAAGATGGAATTGCTGGCAGCTGTGCTGTTACAAATAAAATTGCATTCCCCACTGTCTTCTCACTTATCAATTTTGACAGAAGACTGTCCTGACTTCTCATAAAAAGCATTGAAAAGGACAAATCACATTGGATATCAGATTTGCCAGGATGGATTTGGTTGGTAGCTTACCACAAAGAAACTGAGGTTTATCTCCATTTCACATGGTGGGGAAAGACAATACTCTATCCAAGGGGTGGGGATCCTATGGATAAACTGTCTTTTAATCCCTATTTTTTTTAGTCTGTTTTAGTTTTGAGGCTATCTGACACAGGATTTGTTTACATTACAGCACAAGCAGAAGATTCCAGCAAGCATTTCTCAAATACCAGATCCCAAAGCAAAAATAATAGCATGAAAGGGGAATTTAAAAATATGATCACTTTTCTCTCATCCCCATCTCTATAGTTACAGTTAGGGTCATATGCTGCTCTGCGTGCATGTGCAGGACTCTGTCAGAAGTCAGCATATGTTAGAAAAGTAGTACCCACTGTTAGAAAAGTGGTACCAGAATATACACAGTACATGTGATTCCAACACTTGAGCACCACTATTTTGGGTGAAGAATTTTTTAATAACTATTGACCTAGACAAATAGGTGACAAATCTTTTAGTAGTAAGAAAGCCTGAGCTCAGATCTCATACCAATAAACCATTATCTTCCTTAGGCTATTCAGAATAAACAGCTGGCATACGGTGCTATATTGCATTGGAAAGCAGCAGCAGTGCACTAACTGCAGCTGCTGAACATGAAGTAACACTCCTCAGCAGCTGCACTTGTAATCTGCTGACCACTAACCCGTGCACCTGTTTTGTGGCACGTGCTATACAGAAGGTCTGACTGATCACAGTGGTCCCTTCTGGCCTTGGAATCTATAGGTCAGCTGCATAGACTGGAGGAGCAGCATGTTGGCTGGCTAGGGCAGTGGGTGAGAGGTGATTAAGGGCTAGTCCACACTTAGCGTCCGGGTCGACGCGGTGAGTTCGACTTCTCGGAGTTCGAACTATCGCGTCTGATCTAGACGCGATAGTTCGAACTCCGGAAGCGCCGCGGTCGACTCCGGTACTCCACCACTGCAAACGGCGGTGGTGGAGTCGACGGGGGAGCTGTGGAGTTGGACCCCGCCGCGTCTGGACGGGTGAGTAGTTCGAATTAGGGTACTTCGAATTCAGCTACGCTATTCCCGTAGCTGAATTTGCGTACCCTAATTCAAACCCCCTTTTTAGTGTAGACCAGGCCTAAGAGTTGATGGGCAAGTGGTTTGGGGAGGGCGAGTGAGTAGGTCTGGAGTAGAGAAGCCGCAGAGCTGGACTAGGAGAGCTGGTTTTGTGAAGAGAAAAATGTCCTGCTTGGTTAGAGCACTGCAACCCTTTGATCACTGAATCGTTTGCAATGGGAAAATTTAAATATGCCAGAGTAGGATGAAAGGGGTAAAAGTATGGGACTTGGGTGCGCAACATTTTAAAGCCAGTGGGCACTCACATGGTGGATCTGGCCTAGCCTACTTGCTTTTAAAGCATGTTTAAACCTCGAGCTTAAAAGACTCATGGCAGACTTTCAAGGGAGTGTGTCTCATAAGCAAGTCAAAGAGAAGAAAAATTCTTTAAGGATTATAAACTTCCTGGCTGCAAAAGGCTCCACAGCTGTCAGCACATCCTCCAGTTAGTTACAAACATCCACTTGAACTCGTTTCCCTTCTTCTAGCCATTACAAGTAACAGTGAATTTCCAGATGCTTGTCAGAAGACAACCTCAATAATCCCACCCTGTGGGATGCAGTAAACGTACAGCACCTTAGATGCTAACAAAAAGCAAATACATTGCATGGATTTTTCTGGACAATTACTCAAACTAAAACAACATGCCCTCAACTTAAATTTATTATTTTAAATATATCTACTTTACATTTATTCTCTGCCTCAATTTATCTCATTTTATCCTCTTGACTAAATCTCTATCTCTGTAACTGTTTCAGTTTCGCTATTTTCCCTCAGTCTCATTTATCTCTCTGATTAATATATGATATGATATATGATATGATATATGATAGATCTTCTTTTTCCTCAATGATTTTCCTTGTTTCTGATCCTCACCATGGAAAACTGTCCATGCTGATCTTATTAGAACTATTTTGATCTACTTATGGATGGTCTGAGATTGACAGAGGTTTCCCTCAGTGGGTTTGTGCCTTCTTCTCACAGAGATCCACAGGGTAGGGCTGAACAATTGTGCCTATTCAGCATCCTTCCTGGGTCCAGCCTTGGTCATCACTCCTGTTCAATGCCTATGTGAGAGTGTGAGGGAGAGACAGGAAGAGGAGTTTTGGACAGACGTGTCATCAGTATGCTGAGGATACTCAGCTGTAGGTCTCCTTTTCAGTCAGCCCAGATTCTACAGTTTCCCTTCTTTGACAGTGCCTTGTTGAGATAAGGACCTGAATGAATTCCAACTGGTGTTGATCAATCCTGACAAGATGGAAGCAATGCTACTTGGCAGGGGGAAGCATGAGATTAGGGGAATGTGCTGGGGTCGTGGGGGCACTTACTGTATGATATGTCCTTTAGTTAGATTGACATAGAGCCTCTAAGGGTATGCCTTCACTACCAGATGGATCGCCGGGCAGCGATCGATCCAGCGGGGATCGATTTATCGCGTCTAGTCTAGACGCGATAAATCGACCCCTGAGCGCTTTCCCATTGACTCTTGTACTCCAGCTCAGCGAGAGGCACAGGCAGAGTTGATGGGGGAGCGGCAGCCAGGGGCAGCTCCAGGCCCCAGCACGCCAAGCGCGTGCTTGGGGTGGCAAGCCGCGGGGGGTGCTCTGCCGGCGCCACGAGGACGGCAGGCAGGCTGCCTTCTGTGGCTTGCCTGCGGAGGGTCCGCTGGTCCTGCGGCTTCGGAGGACCTCCCGCAGGCACGCGGGACCAGCGGACCCTCCGCAGGCAAGCCGCCGAAGGCAGCCTGCCTGCCTTGCTTGGGGTGGCAAAATGCCTAGAGCCGCCCCTGGCGGCAACAGTCAACTCACTGCGGTGAAGACACCACAGTAAGTCGATCTAAGTACATCAACTTCAGCTATGTTATTCACGTAGCTGAAGTTGCATAACTTAGATCGATTCTCCTCCCCCCGCCCAGTGTAGACCAGGGCTTAGTTCTGCTGGAGTTATTACTGTTCTTGGATTGACCTTGTCAGAAATTTGACAAATTTTGACAAAAAATAAAAACAAAATTCATTTTCAGATGAATTTGCAGTGAAAATTTTTGACTTGGCATCAAAAAATGAAAACACAAAAACTAAAATTGCTTTAGTTTGGAGCAACTGAAAATCAAAACATTTTGGCCTAAAACTGAAAATGTTCAGCTGAAAGCTACAAATCCCCTACAAATTTCCGGCAAAAGCTGAACCATTTTTGGCTATAGGCCAAAATTTTTTGGATTTGGGGTTTTCTGACAAAATAATTTTTTTATTTTTTTTATTTTTTAAGGAAAGCAGACACTTTCAGCACACAATTCCAGTTAGTCAAAAAACCCAATTTGCCACTGAAAACAGGTTTCAACACCAAGTTTTCAACCAGCCCTACTCCTGGATTCTCCATGACCTGTAGCTCTCATGGCAATTGCAGCTGGCACAGAGGCTGCAATTTTTTCTCTCTGATACAGTCTTTATAATGGCCTATTTACAGTCTTAGTTACCTCCAGACTAAGTGACTGTAATTCACTCTTTGGTTCAAGCATGGTTATTTCAAGGCAACACGGAATCTTTAGTTGGTGCAGATTAGAATACAGCTGCTCTGACTGAATGGGGTGAGACACTATGAGCATATGACTGCTCAAATCTTTGCACTGACTTCTTCTTCATTTCTGTCTGCCATCCCTTGTGTTGCATATTAAAGACTTGAATGATCTGGGACCTGTGAGAGCCCCCACCTCGCATTTTATACCCCGGTACAGCTGAGACTGGCTGACATGTTTTTTGCTGTCCTTTCCCACAGTCATGGGCTCTAAGACTACTGGCAAGGCCTTCTCAGGTGAGGATCCCAACTTTTGGAATTCACCCCATACTTTGGTGGTGTGACAGCACTCAAGTCTGACAAACTTCAGGGCACAGAGCCAGGCCTATTAAAACAACACGAAGGAGAACTTTGTGAAGGGGAGTAACCAAAGGAGGGAGGGTAAGAGAATTAAAAAAGAAAGGATTTTCTCAATGTCAAAGATCTTAGGTTATTCTTGTGGGTAACTTCTTTTCCTTCCAAGGCACAACCTTGTAGGCGTCAGCTGCCCCCAAACCTGGATTCCCAACTCTCCTTATGTCTAATAAAAAGCCCCTTGTTATAACTTACAGCTCACTCTAAACTGCAGCATATGTCCTTTTCTAGCTGATGAGTTTAGTTACACAAAATCCTAAGGTTTATATGATTGTCACATCTCAAATTCAAATTAACTGAGGATCAGCTTGGCATAATTAGCCTTCACTTTTTACAAGCTATTCACTTATCCTGAATAAATTCATACTTTATTTTTGCTTGTATTTCAAAATTACTGCCCAGCACTTGGCTATATATACATCATTATTACTGCTGACTGCCTGCTTTAGGATTGAAATGAGTGAGAAGATTTATTTGCCTCATCATCACATTCTAAACATCTATCCAGCCAATCACAATACAGGAGATACAACAGATGTGCTAACATCTGTTGTGAAGAACATTTATCTGGCCAACAGAACAGGCAGCTACCATTTCAAACTCTTAAAACAGATACAATTCCACGTTTGGACATTCTTGACCTAAAACTCTGTGAAAGCTATTTTGGATTAATTAAAATGAAGTTGCCGAAGATAATGTTTCAATTCTAGACAGCTGTGAGAAATTAATACAGTGTCTGCACTGCAATCTGTCTGTTAAAAGGAAAATACTGTGAAAAGACAATGTTAAGTTTGCACATTTAAATAAGAAAAAGTCAGAAAGTGCATAGGTTAAGGGTCCAGCAGCAATACCAGCTCACCTATATGTCTGTCTGCTTTAAGATATATACATAGTACAATATATAAGCGTAAATTAAGTCAAACATTTGATCATAAAAACAGGCATACAAAATGATCCAAAGTCATTTTTATATCACATTTTGTTGTCGTCCCCCCTCCGCTCCCCCGGCACCAATGTGACATTTAAAAAGACAATAGCCATGCTGAGTTTCAGCTGTTCATACTCCAGTGTACACGTGACCACCCTATACTTTCAAGCATATATATTGATGGCGACAGTCTGAGATGAATTTCCAAGCAGTGTGATAAACTGCATTTGTCCCACACCGTGGACTGTCTCACCTGCACTCTGCCCACTAATACATGCCCTCCAGGACTGATTGCAATATTGGAAACCTCTAAGAAGCTTTGATGAGATACCTCATTAAATAAATAAATAAAAAGTTTCCGCAGAGACATGTTCTCTGTTTCCTTTCAGATTTCTCTCTCATTCGTTGTCCCCCAAGGCTCAGTGTGTAAAATATTCAGTCCTGATTTAAGGTCCAACATTTTGTGACCTTTCGAAAGGTGAGATTCCCAACTTCCAAGCAGGATGCAGGAATTCCCAAGATATTAGACTTTAGAACTGTGACATTATTACTATGAGTCAGTAATGGGTATGAGTCAGTCGTGGGTATTTTTAGTAAAAGTCCTGGACAGGTCACAGGCAATAAACAAAAATTCACAGCCCATGACCTGTTGATGACCTTCACTATACATACCTGACTAAATCTTAGCTGGGGGACCCTGGGGTGCTGCTGCTCTGGGGAGGCCCCAATGCCAGACTTGAATACTGCTTGGGCGGTCCCCAGGACAAGCAGCTGGGGGCCACCAAGCAGCGGCTGGTGCGGCTGTCCCCAGGACTGCTGCTCTGGCTGCCCCCGGGGCCAGCTGCACTGGCCGCTGCCTGGGCAGTCCCCGGGGCTGGCTGCCGGGGGCTGCCAAGGAGTAGCTACCCCCAGGACTGCTGCTCAGGCAGCTCTTAGGACCAGCCGCTGCTCAGGCGGTCCCTGGGAGCAACTGCTTGGGGCTGCCCAAGCAGCAGCCAATATGGCTGGTCCTGGAGCATATCCAGCATATCGGAGGGTGTGGCTGGCTATGGGGCCGCTCCAGTGGTTTGCTGTGAGGCTGCCTCAACAGTGACCAGTCTGGCTGGCCCCCGGGTCAGCCACACTGGCTGCTGCAGAAGTCATGGAGGTTGCAGAAAGTAACGGAATCCATGACTTCCATGACCTCTGTGATAGCCCTAATTATTATTACTACATTACTATTACATATTACGACTACATTATTACTACTACTGTTATACTAACACTATTTTAAGACATTTTAAAAGAAATGGTAGTAGTTATAATTTTCTTCCTGCTCAGGTCTGTATAGTTGGATCCATGATATTAAGACAGCCTGGCTTTTAAGGTGGAAGTGTATGAACAATAGTACCAATGAAACATTTAAAAACGCTTAAATGTTTCTATAATAGTTTTACTGTAAAATATGGGGCATATAAAGAATACATGAGAGTGTATCATAATAGTATAAAAATTGCCTAAAGATACATCTTCATCAAAATAGATGATTTACAATCCACAGAATTCTACAAATAGGAAAACACTGCAAGCACCTTGCTCTTCATTCTTAGAATGAAAAATAGACACCATGTATTGTAATGTTGCCCAAACAATAAATTGCTGAAAAACTAAGCTCACTTTTCTTCATTTTCTTTGGAAAACCTAAGCCCTGACAATGAGGAAAATTTTTTATTATCTTTCAGGTGAAATGAGAAGTAACCTTGTGTTTGTTTTATGAAATCATGAAACAAAATGAATATCACTGACTTCATATATTTTCCTCTTGTTCTAAAACACAATGAATGGTAATAACTTTGATAAATTTGCCAATGTCAGTTTTGTGTCCTCTTCTTCAGTGATGTTTGCTAGTTAGAGGCAAAATTCAGATCTGTAAATTGGGATATTCATTACCTGTGACAGCTACAGATGACAGCAATTTCATCTGCTTTGAATGTCAGCATTTTTTAGGGAGTGATTCTAAATATATATAAAAATTAAGAACAAACAAGCACAACAGCAACTGACCTGACATCTTACTTCATCTAAATGATCCAGTGACCTTCATATCAAATGAAAAGAGGGAAGTGTGATTTAGTGGCTAAAATAGGAGTGTTATTAGTCAGGACTCCTGGGTTCTATTTCCACCTTTCTTACTGACTGGCTGTACTACCTTGGGCGAGTCACTTAATGTGTCTACACTTAGTTCCCCCACTTGTAAAATGGTTATAATAATATTTATGCATCTCACTAGAGAGGTGTAGGATTAGTTAATTAATATTTGAAAAGCAAGTCTGCAATTCTGAAATGAAAGGTGGTATATTAAAAGTAAAGCAATATTCTGTTATTACCACTATGCTGCTTATTTGCATGTAGTGCTAACTATATTTAGACAAAAACAAGGAGGAGTCCTTGTGGCATCTTAGAGACTAACAAATGTATCTGGGCATAAGCTTTCGTGGGCTAAAACCCATGTGTCTTTGTGTAAATCATGACTGTTTAAACCTCAGGTATTTTATATAAAAATTCCTATAAAATGCATTTCCTTGTGCTCTAGTAGGCCAAATGTGTGCTAAAATTGGTTCACTTTAATTATTATAGTGCGTTATTCAAATAATTACAATAAAACCTAGGGCTATACCACTGTTTCATTTTTAACTGTCTTTCTTTTTTATAGTCTGCACTGACTGTCAGAAGGATCACAGGATAGGTATTACAGTTACAGCAGCTCAAGACTTCTTTTGAATTAAAGGGAAGAAATCTTGAACACATCTTTATAAAAACTCTAAGCAGTGCAATATTTTTAGATATACAACTAAAACAATCTAAAGTGTGTCAATTATCAGACACGAGAGTATTTAAGAAGGTTTTCATAAATAACTTTAAAGTGCAATCCACCTTTTTCTATATATTTATATGAAAAGAGTGTGCTGGCAGCTAGAAAAAGATGTTGATAAAACTAGAAGAACTCTAGTGGAATTGAGATCTCTCACTCTCACACACAGACACACACACTTAGTATCCTAACTAATATTGTAGGTAGGTTATTTAAAATGCAAAATTATACTTTGTACTTGAAAAAGTATCTCACTAAAATATCTGAATATAGTAAGTAGCACTTCCAGTTTTTAGCATTAATTTCTAGGGTATTATGAAGAAGTAGCTCAGAAAATGCATATAATTCTGTAAAGCCCAGCTTTTCCAAGCTCCTTCTGACCTGCCTATCAATTAGTACTACCCCCTTTCATAAAGCTGACTAGCAGCTGCATAAAGCTGACAACTATAAGCCACGTGGTGAGAAATATTCTCTTCTCCATTAAAAGCCTACAGTATTTTTACCTCAATCCACCACCACCACCAATCAGATATAATTAAAATGGAAAACTACAGCCTTGCTCATAACTTTAGCTGTTCTAGTTTATAACAAATATGTCTTTATTAGGACTCCAGTTAAGGAGCAATGTATTTCTTGAAACTTTTTCTTTTACATTACTTCTGGTGGCTGCTGAATTTGATATCTGCCTTTTAAATGCTAAGGGCTCTTTTTGATTTATTCCAATTTCTAGAAGGTTTGGGGGAAAATCTGAATCCAGTAGGAAAATAAAAAAAAACCCAGCACAATCTTATGATATGTAACTAAGATATTACAGTGCTTCTGTTCATTCAGACCACTATCATTATAGTTACATGAAGCTGAAACTTGGCTTATGAGGTCTCAGCCAAGGCCTGACTTCCCCCTTTCTCTCTCTTTCTGTCTTCAAGAAAATTAAATCTAAAATTTGATTTAATAGTTGTAATTAGAAGCTCCATGTTAAATTGATGGGGTTATGTTACAAACCTCTAACTCAGAAACAGCATCAATTTTGTAGGCCACAGGTCCATAACATGGGTTAGTTTCTTTGTATAGATACAGAAGGTGGGGGATCAAATTAAGTTATTTTATTTATAAAATACAGTCACTGTGCATGCATAGTGACTATTTGCATGAAAAATGGCATTAGGGTTTTTAGCATGCAGGGGCCATGATCACATTGACATGACTGACTATAATGTTTACAAGGGGTATTTGCAGGCTATCACAGCTCTGAAGGGAGCTGTTACAGGCTATCAGCTCAGTAATCCTCGTGTTAAAAAGCCCCTAAATATGTATTTACAAGATAGACAGATCAGTTTAGGTCTATTGGTTAAATAATCCATGTGTTGAAAAGGCTCTAAATATGCATTCACAAGACAGACAGATCTGTTTTGGTCTGTTGGGCCAATACCACACCTTTCAGAAAGTTCCTAAATCGTTATGGAGCCAACATTTTAGCAAGTCCATAAATACACATTTAGGACTGAAACCTGCAAATACTTAAGCATCTGAGCAACTCCACTCACATCAGTAGTCTCATTGACTATAATGAGAATGCTCCCGTGTGTAAACTTTGGAAACATAGGTCTGTGCAGTTTCAGGCCCTTACTCAGTAGCCTTTGAAAGAGAAGGAATTTATTTTATAGTGTTGGTATGAAAAAGTACCAACAAAGGAAATTAACTCAAAAATTAAAGTCATGTTAAGCTTGTGGCAATACCCAACAAATAAAAGGACTATTCAACTTTAAGGCTGATACTTATATTTTTCTGATCAATGATGGCATACTTACTGTGGGTCTACCCCTTGAATACCTGATATTAAGTAGGACTGCTGAAATGTTTAGAGACAATAAGACATATTGAGGCTACAGGTGAAATCCTTTTGCTACTGAAGTCAATGAGAGTTTTGCCATTGATTTCAATGTGGTCAGGATTTTACACGGATTGTCAATTGTCTTTAATTCTCCTACCTCTTCTCAGTTTGGACCACATGTATAGCTGTGCTTGCAAAGAGGCACTAAGGCTTGATCCAAAGCCACTGGTATCAATGGGAAGACTCCTATTGACTTCAGTGGATTTGGATTGAGCCATTAGTGCATAAAAATAAAGTTACTGAGTTTTACACCAGAAGGGACCACCAGATTAGGTAGTCCAACCTGCTGTAGTCACATGCAGACAACACAATCTAACTACGGCACACTAACTCCAACCAAAATGAGGCCAAAGTATTATAGCCTGCAGAAGATTAGACTATTATGTGCCACAGGGAGAGAGTAGGAGGGATTGAGATGCCTCAGTGCTCAAGTCGCCTACGATGGCAGAGAACTAGTTAAGTGAGATGTATCCAGATAGTCCTGGCAACTGACCTGCACCCACACACTTCATAGAAATGAAAAAAAAACCAATGTCATTGCCAGTCTGTCAGGGAGGGAATTCCTTCCTGACCCTGTGCATGTGAGCAAGAACCAGCCAGTCAAGCATGAGAGAGAGAATGCACTGTGCCACCTCAGAGCCCTGGCCGGGGGCGGCTCCAGGCCCCAGCATGCCAAGCGCGTGCTTGGGGCGGCATGCCGTGGGGGGTGCTCTGCCGGACGCCGGGAGGGCTGCAGGCAGGGTGCCTTCGGTGGCATGCCTGCGGAGGGTCTGCTGGTCCCGCGGCTCCAGAGCCGTGGGACCAGAGGACCCTCCGCAGGCACGCCTGTGGGAGGTCCACCGGAGCCGCGGGACCGGCGAGCGGCAGAGCGCCCCCCGTGGCATGACGCTGTGCTTGGGGCGGCGAAATGTCTAGAGCTGCCCCTGGCCCTGGACTACTCTGTCCAGTGTCCCATCTTCAGCCATGACCATGCCTGATACTTAAGAGGAAGGAGACCAAAAGAATACACTGCGGGAGGGAGGAGGAGTCCCTTCCTGACCCCTGCAGATGATTGGCTGAAGCCCTAAAGTGTGAGCTTTTAGGAATATAAAACATAAACCAGAAGTGAGCCCAGGGCTGCTGAGCCCTACCCTCACAAGCAACCCCGTCAGACAATCACACTCATAAATTTGCCCAGCTCTCTCTTAAAACTAATTATGTGGTTGCCCCCACAACTCCTATTGTGAGGCTGTTCCAGGGCCTTACCCCTCTTATGGTTAGAATCCTCCTTCTAATTTCCAGCCTGAATTTGTTCACAGCCAGTTTATGCCCATTTGTTTTTGTGCCAATATTGTTCTTTAGCTTAACTACCTCTTCACCCTCCCTGGTGTTTACCCCTTAACTTGCCCCCTAGAGAGCAATCATATCCCCTCACAGCCTTCTTTGTGCTAGATTAAACAAGCCAAGTCCTTTCAGTCTTCTTTCATAAAAAAGGCCCTTTATTCTCCTGATCATCCTAGTAGCTCTTCCCTGCACCTCTTCCAGTTTGAATTCATCCTTCTTGAACATGGGTGAACAGAACTGTATGCAGTATTTCAAATGAGATCTTACCAATGCCTCGTACAATAGCATTTATGTGTCTCTATCACTACTGAAAATGCCTCTCCTGATACATTCTTTTCCACAGCCACATCATATTGGTGACCCATAATCATCCTTGACTACATACCCTGGTCTTTCTTCTACTATGAGGCTTTCAACTTGTAGCAGAAACTCTTATTATTAGATCTTAAGTGCATGCCTTGCACTTTTGTACTACTGAATTTCATCCCATTTCTGCCATTCCAGTCCTCAAGGTCATCCAGACCATCTTATAAAATATTCTGATCTTTCTCAGTATTGACAATGCTTTCCAACACTGTATCCTCAGCAAATTTCATTAGCACGCTCCTACTTTTTGTGCCAAGGTCATTAATAATAATATTGAACAAGACTGGTCCCAAGACCAATCCCTGAGGAACTCCACTAGTAAACACCCATGTGTCTGATAGGCCACCCTTAAGCACAACCCATCACCTTGTCCAATTTAGCTAGTTCCTTATCTACCTTACAAATCTTGTGCTAATTCCCAACTTCCCTCTTTTAACTAAAAAATTCCTATGTTGTACTATGTCAAATGCTTTACTGAAGTCCAAGTACATTAAATCTACTGCATTTCCCTTATCTAAAAAAATCATTTATTTTCTCAAAGAAGGAAATCAGGTTATTCTGGCATGATCTACCTTTGGTAAACCCATGTTGCATTATATCCCCCATTTACTTTCATGAATTCAATTATTCTTTCATTCATAGTTTGTTTTAAAGCCTTGCATACTACTGAGGTCAGATTAGCAGGTCTGTAATTGCCCAAATCACTTCCCTCCCCATTCTCAAATATAGGTAAGGCATTACTTATGCGCCAGCTATATGGTATTACCCCCAAATAGACAGACAGATTTATTAAAATTCATTGCTACCAGACTAGCAATCTCATGTGCCAGTTCTTTCACTATTGTGGGATGGAAATTATTTGGTCCTCCTGATTTGAGTGCATTAAGCTCTTTACGTTTTCATTCCAGCTTAGGTGTGATAATTTTAATTTCTATACACTTATTTCCATCAGCCATTACACCTTCATAGTCATGTTCTATATTATACGTTTGCAAATCAAATCAATGTATTCATTTAGTTTTGGGGCCATATCTAGACTATTTTTATCTTTAATCTCCTTCCCATCCACTCTGCACAGTGGTCCAACCTCATCCTTCCTTATTCTCCTTCTATTTATATAACTAAAAGAAACCTTCTTATTGTTTATTTTAATTTCCATGGCAAGAGCTAATTCAGTTTGAGATTTAGCAATTCTCACTTTATTCCTACATTTTCCAACCTCTAAAATGCAGGACTCTGTTGCACTTAAAATTAACAGATTTGCGTGTGCAAATACTATTCTGCACACCTAGGTGCAAGACTGTATATCCAAAAAGGAGTGCATATGTTTCTGGAGATGCATGTACCTCTTATGCTCACCATTACCAATGGATCCGTGTATGTCACATCATCAGAACTTGAATTTAACATAGAAACTTAAACATAGGGGCTGCTTTTGTTCTTTCCTGAGTTACAGAAATTGCATTTGGAGCTTTTTTTGTTACAGGATGCAAGATGTAGTCATTCCCTCCTCTCTTGTTTTGTAAACAAATTATTCTCCTCAATGGAAGCCAGACAGCTCTCTTCCTATTTAAATTTCATGTGAAACATTCTTTATTTCAGTCACTCAATGGGTTTGCCTTGGGCAATTGAATCACAGCTGACAGTAAATTAATGACTATGATGGTGTGATTAGAAGAGATTACAGGCTACTGAGAACCTGCCTGAGCATTTACCACTGTCATAATACTTATGCCGGCTATTATTAGGGATTAATAATGGTCATAAAGAGGACATGATTCCACTATACTAGACTCTATATAAATGTAAAACCTGTCTGCATTTTTAATGTTTCACTAATATTCTGATAAAATGGGAAAAAACTTTTTTTATTAACAAGTTAAGATTTTTAAAATGTATTCTTTTTCTGGCTGTCTATTTTGCCATTTAAAAAAATTATTATCAGACAAATAGTCTCTCTGACAGACATAAGCCAGATCTGCTGCAAATAAACACACATACTCAGTAAAGAAGTTAAAATTACATTAGCCATGTGGAATCGAAATAGAACATAAGCCCCCAAACTTTCCCGCTATTAGATATCATACCAAAGTCCAATTGAGAAGAAATAATGATTTCACTAATCCCTAACAATGATTTTTTGAAGAGTTCAAATAAACGTTTGTTTGTTCTGAGTTAGCTTCACCGAGTAGATTTATTTGATTTTCCGTGTTCCTAGGGGGAAGAACTTCAGTTTCCCCAGGTTGTAAGCAGAAAAGAACATAAAAAAGAAGATAAAAGTGAACAATGTGCCTATTTACTAAAGCTTTCTCAATCCATTTTATTTCCAAATGTCAAGCAATTCTCTGAAACCTTTAAAAGGTTTCTTTATGTACTATTAAGGTTGAGCAAATATTAAGAAGAAAGAATATTTTCCATACTTTCATGAAAGCTACTTAATAACTTCTATATGTGTTATTTAAAATACTGTACAGTGTATAGCTGAGCAAAGGCTAAACATGGTCTAATAATAAAAAACACCATGTGCTGTGTATACTTGCTCTCAATCCTTAAGGTGGTAGAAAAATGGCCAATTATTTCTGAAAATGAGAAGAAAAAGCAATGAAGCTTCTAGTTAGTTTTTTAATTTCTGAAAGTCTTTCTTCAAAGTTTCAAAACTGCAAAAAGCAGAGCAACTGAACTACAGTTTCCATCACACAACTATGGTATGTGTATAATAAGCCTTCTAAACCCAGACATACGTGGCAAAATTCAGCTTCCATTTATACCCATGCAACAGTCCATGACACTGTACAGGTGTGACTGACGGAGAGAATTTGCTCCAGTAATTAATTTTTTTTAAAAAGAGCATTCTTGCTATTGTTCTTCTCACAGGACTTGGATATCAGCTCCATAAATACAGTACCTGTAATTGTAAAAAGAAAAGCTGCAGCATGCTAATGCTCATACCTCATACTCAAAGTCTTCTGTTCTATCTGCATCAGCAGGCAGGCTGGAAAGATACTCATTACCTTCATAAAATTCATGCTCCACTGGGTGAAGAGAATGGCAGCTATGTGGGACAAAGCAGTACAACAGGAATAGATGAGACAATAGTTTTTCAAATTAAAAAACAATTAAAAACCTTCTCTGTAGTTTTCTCATCTTGGAATGCTATTCTGAGTGATCTGACAGTCTGAAAAGAATACAACCAGGCAAGAGCTGGGGCTTTTCTCTTTTCAAATGCACAGAGACCAGTTAATTTCATTTTGCCAAGTACAGCACTAAAGGCAAAATTCTACTGTCAGATCCAGACATGGTTATTTTTGAAGAGTGAATGAAGCAGGGTCTGTTTTGAGCCAAACTGCTTAGCTGATAAGCTTCAGGATTTTTCCATACTCTTAAATGTACTTAACTCCAGATATGCGTGCCATCTCTACATGCATCCAAATATACACTTCAGATACTGGAGCAACACGAAGGGGCCTTTCTTAGCACAACATTGTACTAATCACATTTCTCCCATATTAAATCCCTTAAATGAAGCCGATTTCACAATGATCACAAATTATTCCAGACCTCAAAGGAGTAACTTGCACTCTACAGCCTTCTCCAACATGGACACAACAGGCTGTAAAGGTGTGTTTGAGAAATTATACTCTTGAAAATGTCAGCACACAGGAACCTTGGATAGATTTTGGATAAAAAGAATGAGGTCTTCCTGAAATAAAATGAACGTATGTGTAGCCTCAGATACAAAGACAGCTATTACCTGAATCCTGATCATAAATTATCCTAGTGGGATCTGCTGACGATCCACCCAACCTGCCCAGAACTTTGTGACTATGTATTTGTGAAATGTGGCATACATTTTGCAACACCACTCCCAGGGAACATTGGGAGTTCAATGGGAAATCTCTAGTATGATTGTGGTTTTGCCTGTAGCTACTGGATGAAGTGGAGGGGAAGCGTTGACAGACAGGTGGGGTAACTCATGAGGCGAGGTCCAAAAGGATGGATCACTATTTTTACATAAATATGCTATGCTAATATTTAAATTCTGTACAATTTCAGAGGAAATATTCATTTAATCAATCAATAACTCATTACATACTGTTCGTCATTCAAGACGTGGAATTTTATGTTTAATCTCTTTATATATTCAGTAACGTTTTGCTTTAGATAACCACCTTAATTTAATGAATTTCCTTGATTCTCCTTTTGTATAAGGGAGAAATATACACAATGCCAACAAGCCAGCTCTCTCTGGGTCTTAATAAGCCTTTTGGCAGCTTTGGCTATAGTAGCTATCTACCTGACCGAGGCTCACTGTTGGCATAAAGCTTTTGATGAAGAAATAGTATAAAGATGAAGTGATCAGAGCCAGGATTCCTTATTGCAGCTCTAATCCATGAATGAAAGTTCAGGAGGTGATGCAGTGAAACAAGTGTGGGAATGTGGCTATGAGTGACAGCTATACAGTAATGAGATGACAGTATTCCTGAGATGTTTTCTAGACAGAGCTGTGAGGCTATCACTACACTTAGTCATTTGTTAACATTTAGTTTCCTGAAAATGAATACTTAATATTATAAAAGCTACCAATGTGTGCTGCCACACAGATGCAATTCATAAAGTCATGTGTGTAAAAAGAGCTGAATATGGGTGAGAACTTAAAACTGGTATGGTGACAGACCGCAAATCCCAGTGATGATTGAACTTGGTGATATTCTAAAACAAGAGAATTCTCAATCATGCCTGTAGCGGTTACCATTGCTTCACACTGACTGTACAGACATTCTTGTCTTCAGAGTGACAGAAAGAGAGAGAGAGAGAGACAATCCTGGAATCTTATTATATAGCTAGTATATGAGGTTGGCTGGAAAAGTGATAGAGAAAGGTAAACCATACCTGTCCGAAAGCAGAAAGGGACAGATATCTGGTACTGGAGGTGTGGATGGCCTAAGCTTGGCCAGAGCCATAATATGCTCAAAGGTGATGTCGGTCTGAGTGCTAGCATCCACAAGCTGAACATCCTGTGAGCTACCAAGTGTTTTATTAATGGGTGCTCTCCGTAAAACCTGAACTACAATTGGCTCCTTGGCATTCCGAAAAGCTTCCACTGCCTCTTCGTGAGTGGCCTTGGAGAGGTCCTTCCCATTGACCTAAAGGAAAACAGAACATTACACAAATTAGGACTCAGAACTGAAAGGGCTTATAGAAACAGGAGTATAAAACACGTATTATAAGTGATTTGTACAGTATATTAAATCATATGCTGCTATCTACTGCAATCTTCTATCGTGTTCATGCAAGAGAGAAGATAAGGGTTGGGTGGGAAAATAACTTCTTTGGCTTTTGCTAGAAAACAACCTGATAAAACTCTTACAATACAGTCCCGGTGGATTCTGAAAGAAACAAAAATTAAGTAATACATTTTTAAAACTCTAAGGACATTTACAATTCCGTCTCATAAATTATTTGTCTGGTTTGTAAAATATATATGAAAAAGTGGGGGTTTATTTTGTTTGGTATTTGGTATTAGATTGCAGATAGGAAGATCTGATGACATAGTCAGCTGCAGTAAGTGCCCCTTTACATGTATTGAAATCCAAGTCAAATCCAAACTAAAGAACTTAAGAAGATAAGAAAAAAGAAGTTGGAAGTGCTGCAGTTGTGTCACTGTAGGTCTGTAGTGTAGATGCTTCTTACAACAATGGTAGAGATTTTTCCATTGAGGTTGGTTATCCACCTCTCTGAGAGGAGGTAGCCAGGTCAACGAAAGATTTTTCTGTTGACCTATCTCGGGGGTCGGCAACCTTTCAGAAGTGGTGTGCCGAGTCTTCATTTATTCATTCTAATTTAAGGTTTCGTGTGCCAGTAATACATTTTAACATTTTTAGAAGGTCTCTTTCTATAAGTCTATAATATATAACTAATCTATTGTATGTAAAGTAAATAAGGTTTTTAAAACATTTAAGAAGCTTCATTTAAAATTAAATTAAAATGCAGAGCCCCCCGGACTGGTGGCCAGGACCCGGGCAGTGTAAGTGCCACTGAAAATCAGCTCACGTGCCACCTTTGGCACGCATGCCACAGATTGCCTACCCCGACATATCTGCTTCTACAGTAGGGGGTATGGTCAACCTAACTACTTTGCACATGGCATAGAATTTTTTGCAACCCTGAGAGATGTAGCTAGGTTGACCTAAATTTTAGATGTAGACCAGGCCAAGGACAATTGTTTGACAGGCTGTGGGGCTGAGGATGAGTGTTATATTGGTCTACACTTGAAAGTTTTGCTATGTTGATTAGGAATATGACACCCCCCCCCCCAAACCTAGCCAACAGCTATGCCAGGAAAAGCCCCAGTGTAGATTCAGCTCTACTGGCAATAAGTCCTTTTGTTAGGATAACTTATATCAGTTCCACAATGAAATAAGCTGTGTCTCCATTAGAAGGGTTTGCCAGTATACCTCTGGCTGGTATATCTATATACCAACAAATTCTTTATGTTTTTACTATACTGGAACAAACTGAAGCTTTTCTGGTGTAGCTGCACAAACACTAGGGGTGCTTTGCCAGCATAGCTCTATGAGCCGAGATGTGAAAAAATTATCTAAGTTATATCAGTATTCCTATACCAGTGCTTCCCTAGTGTAGTGTTCGGAGTATAACACGGATAACTGCAGCTATGGGTGGTGTGTTAAATTCCTACATGTTCGTGTGCATGTATTTTCAAAGTATGAGCACATCACTGAACTAACGTGTTAATTGGGCAATGGCTGTCAATAGCAGAGTTCTTGACCATGAACATGTGCTATCACTGCACTGAAAACATTACTTCGGTGAGATTCAGAGGTGACGTGAATGTTGCTGTAAATTACAAATAATGTCACTGCCATAAGCCAATGCAGATGTGAGATGATATAACTTATCCTGTGAAGGGGTAGAAGGGGTGATTTTTTGTAGGAAGAAATGCAACCCACAAAGAGTTTAATCTCAGGTGCCCTCTTTATTTTACACCCTTCCGATAGAAATCTTCACTTCTATCCCTACAGAATATACGACTTATCACCTCACACTATTTATACTACCCTTACATCACATCTGAATTTGGTCCAGGGAACAAAACCTACAAACACGTTGCATGTATTTTGACATGAGGCCTGGTCTACACTATGAAATAAGGTCGTTATACTTTATGTTACTCAGTGGTGTGAAAAATCTGTTAAACTGACCTAAATCCCAGTGTAGATGGTGCTAAATCAACTAGAGAATTCTCCCATCAACCTAGCTACTGCCTCTTGAGGAAGTGGCATATCCCCATATCAGAAGCTCTCCTGCTGGCATAGGTAGAGTCTTCACTGAAACGCTACAGTGGCGCAGCTGTGCTGCTGCAGCGTTTTAAGTGTAGACAAGCCCTAACATTATAGGAAGAGCAATAGCAACACCTATTATTTTAAGTTTGCCTAACATTTTACATTATAACCACCTGCTTTTAATTGCTACTACCTCTGACAAATGAACTATTTGGGTTGAATTTTTCCATGCTTGGTTTCTGCCTCAGGTTGATTTTTTGTTGTTGAAATTTTACAAACTCAGTGCAATGAAAAACAGAAAATATTGTCCATGTAAAAACTCTGCCAGAACCACAGGAGCTTATCCATAGGCAGTTGAAATCTGACAGTAGGATAGTCCTGAGGTCAAAGAAGCATCTTTTCTGTTCCCATGAAAATCCATCCAGATTTATTTGAGTTACTAGGAAATCACCATTTGCACATGCACAAACTAACTTCTTACTCCCTTACTCATTATGTCTGAAAGTCCGAACTCTTGCCATGCTGCAGAGAGCATGCTCCCTGTCTCCTGCTTAATTTCCTAACGACTACAAAGAATCACAGCCCAGGCAAATGGATCCTCCTCCAGCTTTTCCACAATAAAATAGTTTATAACCTAGGAAAAGAAAAAGCACTGACCTACACTACCTTTCTGAAACATAATACCAAACCTAAGTGCTTAGCTCTCATCTGTAAAAGGCAGTATTTCAGCATGCCACCTTTAAAAAAGTGCTTTCAGATCTATAGATGAACGAATACTATGCAAATACAAAGCAGATTAAGAAAAAAAATAGCACCCCGAAGTCCTAATGTAAGTTTTCTGACTATTCCATTCGCCCCCACAAAACTTCCCAGAACCAGAAGAGAACACAGGAATCCTAATAACCACCGTTCCACTGATGTTTAGCAAATATTTGCTGAAAACGGAATTGCTTTGTTTCTCCATTTTTCTTTCTTTTTTCCCCAATATCTTGACATTTCCAGACCAATTAACTGATCAACCAACCCAAAACCCCCCTGAATAAAAAAACATTAGGTTGAAAAACAAAACATTTGCAAAGTTGGAAAATGCCAGATTTAAGGGAGCTTGTGTAACCTTAATTCTGCCCCTTTGCATACATGTATTATGATACAGTTTTTAATTACATGAACACATACAGCAGTTCAGAACATCCCTAGACATGTTCTTGGTGGTGGTGGTGAGGATCATACGGAGCCCATGTGCAATGTAAAAATGTCCTTCCTGTGGCAGAACCTCAAGAAGAAAGTTGTGGTTTGAATCCTGCCTACCCTTACATGGATGTGTGAGGGATCCATAGTATGATGTAGCGACCACTCCTCAATGGCAAGAGCATATCGCTCCTACAGTTAGCTCAGATGCTACACAGTGGTGATGAGCACAGAATACATACCTAGATTTATCTATTTAAATCTAAGAGACCAGATATTACCATCCTCGGTTCCATAGACATTTCTCAGTACTAATGTGGGGTAGGTTAGTATCAAATGATATAAAGAGTGACCAGAAAAGAAGTATTCTGCTCTAGATAGGTGGCCTACATTGCTGCATAACAGGAGTTTCCCTGACAATTTATGCAAGAGATGATTAAAAATTGTCTCTGTCCTTAAAATTGCCATTTGGCCAAATTGTATCATTGGGGATAATTATATACAATGGAATTCTGTGAGTGCCATATGGGGGGGTGGGTGGAGAGGGAGGGATCGATAAAAGTGTAAAAATAGATTAAATTGTAAGAAGGAGAATGTTCCCCCCATTTCTCCTCCAAGTACATAAGTTACAAAAACTAAAATGTCCAGTATCAGTTATATCTAACAAAGGCGGCTTTAAATAACACTTTAAATCTGGATCTTTTAGCCATCATTCAGTTCTACCTCTCCAGTTCCTTTCTTTTTTCAAAGCCATAGAAATATGCACCCTTTGGGGGATGTTCCCATTAGGGAAGTGAGAAAGCCACAATTTTCACTCTAGAATGTAACGTAAGCCCCTTGAACAACTTTTACCCCTACAGTCTGTACGATCCCTTCAAAATGTATAGCTACAGTTTCCTTTCTCCCAACCCTCCTGTACTGACCAATTTTAATGCTTATAAAAAGTTTCAGGATAACAAATTTAGTGATCACCCTTAAAAGTCAACGTTTGGCAACAAATACCATGTAGTTGAATCTGATATATCAGAATTGTTCCTACTGTAAGTACAAGAAGTATACTATAATTGCCACTATGTGGTACTTTTGGCAAAGGTTGGGCTGACTTCTAAAAAGTGAGGGGAAAAACATGGATAACAGTTCAATAAATATAAAATCTTATTAGAATTCCTTGGGGAACCAACCAACCAATGTCCTCATTTATCCACATAAATCCATACTTATTGATTATTCCAAGCAAATATATTTTACATACATTTACAATAATGTCATTTCCATGCAAATTCTATGCCGAGGAACAATGATATTACAAAATCATGTAACGATGAAACTCACAGCTTATTTTTATTGGCAATAATGTGGCTGACCTGTACTTTCATAAAAATGTTTATTTTCTCCTTGAAGTGAAGAAATCCATGACCTTTAAAATCCTCTATCCTTTATGTGGTTTCCTTATAAGATATAAGCACTGAGGATACAGAACGCTTATTTTAATCGTCACTTGAAGTTCATCAACACAGTTAGTTACTCTGCATAAAGGTCACTCATTTTATAAATTCTGCCTTGCCCTGTAGAAAAGCTGTAGCTTAATTGCTATATGCTGGCAGCTGTCCTGGGCAGTTACCATCATTATGTGTTGGGAAGAGAGAATGTATTTTAAAAACTAAAACCAATACTATATACCCATTTTGGAGGTCTCTTCACTTAGCTTCTTTAAGAACTGTTTTTACCTGTGTTATCCCCCATCCCAGCACTCTGATATGATCACTTTGGGAGCTGTAGACAGTTGAACACTTATTTACTGCAAACCACTTACAGATTCTTAGTTGGATGATTAAATAAATTCTTTGATTCTAAAAGGTTACTTTCAATAGAAGCATAGGTACTATTTTAAGTGGATAGGGAAATCAGTCACTTTTAACAATCAACTCAAAAGACACAGGAATACATTTGTTGCAACAGATGGGCTAATTAATCTATAAGCAACTTGTGAATGTTAAGTAAAGAATATATCAATTCACATGTAAACCACTGTCCTGTTTGATGAAGCTTCTGTTTAATGAACACTCTCTTCCTTTTGAAAAAAACTGCGAAGTCTGGGCCACTTGTCAACAACTTCCCTAGAGTGATTGGTTGCCATTGCTTGGATGTTGGCCATCCCCTTTTGATTATCTCTCTAAATCCAGCCACATGCAAAATTTAATCAATATCAGAAAACCAACAGTTTTTGTCTTTGATGCATAAACAAATGCTTGAAAAACCAACTGACACTGGCTCACTGCCATTTCTAAAGCCAGACACTGACTGATACACCGATCTATTTCCAAGCAGTGATGGTTGGGGGAAAGTAAATGAAGGACAGATTGCCTATAAACAATATAGAGAAAATGGCTGTAGATTACCTTTACAATACTTATTCTAAAAAATATAAATCCAGGAACACCCACTATTCTCAGAGTACAAATGTTTGTGATCTAGTGATGAACTGTCCTTGCCGTAAACCATTTTTCTGCTGTTACTGATTTCAGTTAGCAGTGACCACGGATCATTACTGGGTGGTTATACACCTCTACCCCAATATAACACCACCGATATAACACAAATTCGGATACAATGCGGTAAAGCAGCGCTCCGGGGGATCAAAGCAAGTTTGATATAATATGGTTTCACCTATAACGCGGTAAGATTTTTTGGCTCCCGAGGACATCGTTATATCGAGGTAGAGGTGTATATGTTAATATCTGTCTCCTTCTTGAGAATCTCATCTTTATTTCTCATTATATTTTTTAAAACAAAACTAAAATACAATTGCGTGAATTTAGTACTCACAAAAAGTGTTATAGTAACACCTCTGGGGACTGTGCAGTCCACTAGCCTCATGCTTGGCACAGGCAAGCTAAAATGCAGACTCCACAGAAGCAAAATCCTTGGAGAGTATCCACTTAATTGGAGGCCAAAGACAAGACTAACTTGAGCATCCTGTTAATCTATAGTCCTCCAGACACAAAGGCTTCCCAGAGGAGCTGACAGAGATGCTGTCTGACATGATGATGAAGTTCACGAATCTCACTGTGTTGGGAGATTTCAGCATCCACACACACAATGACTCTGAAATCAACAGCACTAAAACTCTAATCTGATCTCACTAAATTAAAGTTTCTCCCCTCCTCCCCGCCTTTTGCACAAGTAGTAGCTATGGAAATATTAGAAGCGGTCAGGGACACCACTTGGGACTCTGCCCACCACCTTTCCTGTCTAATAAAATAGAGCAGAGGACATCTGGGACCTCTAGTAATACAGCATTTGCACACCTCCTTTGAAGAGGAGATCCTAACTCTCACTCCCAAAGCATGCAATAGTCCAGCAAAAGAAATCAGCACTTGACAATGGAGATCTTCCCAAGTACAGCCCAATACCAAACTCCTTTTCTGGGCAAACTAACCTGTAAGCTAGGAAATAAAGCCTCCAGTCCCACCTGCCAGCTACCAGTATCTTGGATCCCTCTCAGCCAGGTTACAGGCCAGGAAACAAAACAGAGAAATCATTTGTTGATGGTAAACTTTCCTGTTGGGTGTCTTGGCAGCAGTTGGTGGTACTGATTATCAAACACTCCTGGTCCTGCCCTACCGATTAGGAGTTGCAAAGGTGCATGGAAATTCCTTTCACAGATGGATAGATTCTAAGAGCAGAAGGGACCATTGTGATCATCTAGTCTGACCTCCTGTATAACACAGGCTATAGATTCCACAAAATAATTTCTAAAGCAGATCTTTTAGAAAAGCATCCAATCTTGATTTAAAAATTGTCAGTGATCGAGAATCCACAACGACTCTTGGTAAATATTTCCAATGGTTAATTACGCTCAATGTCAAAAATGTGTACCTTATTTCCAGTCCGAATTTGTCTAGCTTCAACTTCCAGCCACTGGATC
This sequence comes from Mauremys mutica, assembly GCF_020497125.1. Classification (NCBI taxonomy): domain Eukaryota; kingdom Metazoa; phylum Chordata; order Testudines; family Geoemydidae; genus Mauremys; species Mauremys mutica. The sequence goes on along the minus strand of NC_059072.1, from coordinate 55,118,576 downwards.
ATGCTATACCTTTCTCTGCTTGACTGAAGAGCTCATTATTAAATATTTGTTCCGCATGTAGGTACTTACAGACTATAATCAATTCACCCCTTAACCTTCTCTTTGTTAAGATGAAGAGATTGAGCTCTTCGAGTATGTCACTGTAAAACATGTTTTCTAATCCTTTACTTATTCTCATGGCTCTTCTCTGAACCTACTCCAATTTATCCACATTCTTTTTGAATTGTGGGAACAGTATTCCAGTAGTGGTCACACCAGTGCCAAATACAGACGTGAAATAACTTCACTACTCCTACTCAAGATCCCCCTGTTTATGCATCCCAGGATCTCATTAGGTCTTTTGGCCACAGCATCACACTGGAAGCTCATGTTCCGTTCATTATCCATCATGATCCCCAAATCTTTTTCAGAGACGTTGCTTCTCAGACTGGAATCACCCAGTCTGTAGCTGCGGCCTACATTCTTTATTCAAAGACATTATGCATTTACATTTAACCTTATTAAAACACATATTGGTTGTTACTTTGTACACAGTTTCAGAGATGGTGCATGGGGGGGGCATGATCCCCCCCCCAGATTTCTGAGACTGTGGAGCTGCTCCTGCAAGACTTGCTCTGATTGGCCTGCCAGCGGGGGAGGAAGGCTCCGTCTTTCTCCTGCTGCGCCTCGCCCCCAGGACTTTTCTGACTAGCTTGGCCCTTCTTCCTCGCAGTCAGACCCGGGCGGGGAGCGGGGGCAGCGGTACAGAGTCACTTCTCACACTGGCTGTCTCCACGCAGGGTCGCAGCCTCTGTGCTGCAGTTTGAACCCTTTACCTCTTGTCCTGCCATCTGTGGCAAAAGAGAATAACTTTTTTCCATTTTTTTTATGGCAGCCTTTCCAGTATCTGAAGAACATTATCATATCCCCACTTAATCTCCTCTTTTCCAAACTCAACATACCCAGTTCCTTCCGCCAAGCCTGCTAGGACATTCTTTTTCTTCAGCCTTGTGATAGCTCAGGTCCTTTCTCTCAGACTGAACCCAACCTGGTTGTGATGGGAACTGTTCCTCCATTTTCTGAACACTCACTTTTGGTGTTCCATAAGTGTTAGTCCAGTTTCCCATCCCATTTAATATCTGTTTGGAGCCACTGGGTTAGACAGCATGCAGACAATGCCCAGCAAACTAGCTTTTCCATGGCATGTGTAATTAGCACCAATTCCTCAATCTCCCAAATCTCAAAAAGCATCTTCCGGAAGCTGAACCCAAGCAAGACAAAAGTCATGCCTGCAGGAAAAGGAACGTGTTCAGAAATCTCGCCTCCTCTCTAACATCCCTCTCTGCTGACGGCAACTACTTGTTGAGTATAGCCTTTCTGAGTCTTCGGTGCTTTTGGATACCCAAATAGCCACGGATATAGAATAATAGAATCATAGAACTGGAAGGGACCTCAAGAGGTCATCTAGTCCAGTGCCCTGCACTCATAGCAGGACTAAATATTATCTAGATAATTTCTGACAGGTGTTTGTCTAACTTGCTCTTAAAAATGTCCAATGATGGAGATTCCACAACCTCCCTTGGCAATTTTTTTCAATGCTTAACCATCCTGACAGTTAGGGAGTTTTTCCTGATGTCCAATCTAAACCCTCCTTGCTGCACTTTAAGCCCTTTGCTTCTGGTCCTATCCTCAGAAGTTAAGAAAAGCAATTGTTCTCCCTCCTCCTTGTAACAACCTTTTACGTACTTGAAAACTGTTATCATGTCCCTCCTCAGTCTTCTCTTTTTCAGACTAAACAAACCCAATTTTTTCAATCTTCCCTTATAGGTCATGTTTTCTAGAACTTTAATCATTTTTTTCACTCTTCTCTCGACTTTCTTCAATTTGTCCACATCCTTCCTGAAATGTGATGCCCAGAACTGGACACAATACTCCAGTTGAGGTCTAATCAGTACAGAGTAGAGCGGAAGAATTACTCCTCGTGTCTTGCTTACAATGCTCCTGCTAATACATCCCAGAAGGATGTTCACTTTTTTTGCAACAGCGTTACACTGTTGACTCATATTTAGCTTGTGATCCACTATGACCCCCAGATCCCTTCTGCAGTACTCCTTCCTAGGCAGTCATTTCCCTTTTAGTATGTGTGCAACTGGTAACATTGCACTCTATATGATTTTATGAAAATATGCTAATGAGTTTGAATATAATATAACTGAAATATGCTTCATGCAAAAGGTCTCTTTAAGGTATCATTACAAAGTTTATAATCTATTGAGTGTGGTCATCCTATTTGTATAAATGTATCACTCCTGTATCTGAAACTAGAAATATGAAATATAAGTCTGAGGGCCTATTGTAATTATGCAAAGTGTGGGCCATTAATGGTGGTTTGGAATCTTGATGGCTCCCATCAACCAGGACAACTGACTGCAGATGGCTCTGTTTTACTTTTAAGTCTTCCTGTATACGTTTGAGCTGGCAAGTGGGTAATGAAGTCTTGCAGTGACATGTGATCATGTCACCTGAACTGGAATCCATCTTTAACCTGGTGCTTTTCCATTGAGAAGAAGGGGGTGGGAACCCAGAGAGGGACAAAGGATTCCTGCCTTATGCAAAAGATATATAAGTGGGTCGAACAGAACAAAGGGGCGGCCATCATGAGAAATCCCCTAGCTACCACCTGAGCTGGAACAAGGGCTGTACCAAGGGAAAGGATTGTTCCCAGACTAGGAAGGCATCCAGTCCGTGAAAGAAACTTATTGAAATATCTCTGAGGGTGAGATTTTATCTGTATTCAGTTTTATTATTGTATTAGGCTTAGATTTGTGTGTTTTATTTTATTTCACTTGGTAATTCACTTTGTTCTGTCTGTTACTACTTGGAACCACTTAAAGATTGATCTCATTCTGTGTCTTGTCCTTTCTAATTTTGTCCCTATATACTTGTGTTATTTATATTCATCCTTTGTAATTTGACCTAGTTTCCACTTTTTGTAGGACACTTTTTTGATTTTTAGATGATTGAAGATCTCCTGGTTAAGCCAGGGTGGTCTCTTGCCATACTTCCTTTCTTTCCTATGCAGTGAGATAGTTTGTTCTTGTGCCCTTAATGATGTCTCATTGAAAAACTGCCAACTGTCTTCAATTGTTTTTCCCCTTAGACTTGCTTCCCATAGGAACTTACCTACCAACTCCCTGAGTTTGCTAAAGTCTACCTTCTTGAAATTCATTGTCTTTATTGTGCTGTTCTCCCTCCTACCATTCCTTAGAATCATGACCTCTCTCATTTCATGATCACTTTCACCCAAGCTGCCTTCCACTTTCAAATTCTCAACCAGTTCCTCCTTATTTGTCAAAATCAAATCTAGAACAGCCTCTCCCCTAGTAGCTTTCTCCACCTTCTGAAATAAAAAAATTGTCTCCAATACATTCCAAGAACTTATTGGATAATCTGTGCCCTGCTGTGTTATTTTCCTAACAGATGTCTGAGTAATTGAAGTCCCCCATCACCACCAAGTCCTATGCTTTGGATGATTTGTTAGTTGTTTAAAAAAAAAAGCCTCATCCACCTCTTCTTCCTCGTTAGGTGGTCTGTAGTAACCCCCTACCATAACATCACCCTTGTTTTTTAGCCAACAAATTTGTCTCCTATTTCCATCTCAACCTCAGTCCAAGTGTATACATTTTTAATATATAAGGCAACACTTCCTTTTTTGGCTGTCTGTCCTTCCTGAGCAAGCTGTACCCTTCTTTCCCAATATTCCAGTCATGAGTATTATCCCACCAGATCTCTGTGATGCCAACTATGTCACAGTTGTGTTTATTTACTAGCATTTTGAATTCTTCCTGCTTATTCCCCATACTTCTCGCATTAGTATACAGACATCTAAGATACTGATTTGATTCCCCCACCCAATTCTGTCTTGACTCTCCTTTATCCCTGCTATAACAGCCCATGCTCCCCTCAGATTCTGAACCTTCTCCCAGGTCTCCATGTTCTTGATTTACCTATGGGCTTTGGTCATCTGCACCCTCTGAAGCTAGTTTAAGCTCTGAAAAACATTCTGTTCCACTTGCAGCTGGCCAGAAGACTGTGCTTCATCCTACTGGACACAAATCAGGCCACAGCAACCTAGTGCAATTGTGACCTCTCAGCTTGATTACTGTAACTCATATCGAGGAATGAAGCCACATGCTCTGAAAAAAAATCCACCTACTAAAGAACACAGCAGTCTGTCTACTTAGCAAGAGAGGTTACCATGAACATACAATCCTGGAACTCCACTCTCACAGAATCCTGGGTCTCCATTAAATACAGATTCCAATTCACTGTGTCTATTCCATTATTCAATGTCCACGTGATTAGTCTGAATTACTGGAGAGATCGCCTCTCACTCTGTGACTTTGATCCCTTCACAGCCAAATGCCATTAGAATTATGAAAATGACAACTAATAAGTGGGTTGTTCAACACCCCCACAAAACAACTTTTCAGGATCCACGGGTCCTACATGTGCCTATCACAACATGTGGTCCACCTCATCCAGTGCAGTAAACGCCCCAAAAACAAACTATCTGGACGAAACCAGGCAATCACTATATTCTCGAATGAACACACGCAGGAAAATGATAAAAGACAAAAACACCATATTACCTGTGGGTGAACATTTTTCACAAAGTGCTCACTGATATGTCTGACCTAGCAGTCCTCATTCTCGAAGGAAATCTGAACACTTTCAAAAGATGAACCTGGGAACTTAAATTTACACCTTTGCAAGACACTGGATTTACGGTTTATTACAACAATCTATAACCCACTAACTTCCGCTTTTTATCCAATGGCTACAGGAGTGTTAACAGGCCACTTCACCTTGAATGGTCCCAGACGTGAAGAAGAGCTCTGTGTAGCTCGAAAGCTTGTGTCTGTCTCTCACCCACGAAAGTTGGTCCAATCAAAGATATTACCACGCCCACTTTGTCTAGCTAATAGGAGGGTAAGACAGTGTTAGTTGTAGCACTCAGATCACCGAGGTTGTAGCAGCACAGAGAAGGCTGCAGGCTTCAGTGGAAGCAATTAAACAGTTTCTGTTGGAGGAGGGGGGAGAACTGACACCTGGATGGTAATTGCTGAGCTAATGAGACAATTGGCTTATTTGGGAGGTTCAGGAAGTCATGGAGAGCTCAGAGGGTGAGCTGGGGGAGAGAAGCTGTGTGTAAACCTCCTCCTGCTGTATATCTGTGCTATGCCTTGTCCTGTTTGGAAACAGAGGATTAAATGTACATGTGGTGAAAGAGAAACAGACTGGGTGCGTTTGACTGAGAGACCACAAAAATAGGCTCAGCTTCAAGAACACCAGAGACAGAACTTTCAAGAGAACAGGACCGAGGTAACAGAACTCATTCTCACAAGAGACAAGAATGGCCATGGACCTCACAGTCACAGGCGCTGACTCCGTGGGTGCTCTGGAGATGCAGCACACACAGGGAAAAATTGGTGGGTGCTCTGCACCCACTGGCAGCTCCCCGCCCCACCCCTGCTCACCTCCGCGTCCTCCCCGAGCGTGCTGCCAAGTCATGCTTCTCCCTCCTCCCTCTCAAAGCTTGCGCCATGAAATACCTGTTTTGCGTGGCAAGCGGTGGGAGGGTGGGGAAGGAGGAGGAACGTGGAACGCTTGGGGAAGAGGTAGGGCCGAGGTGGGGATTTGGGGAGGGGTACAATAGGGGCAGGGAGGGGGCGGAGTCAGGGCGGGGCCGGGGGGCCTGAGCGCCCACCAGCGCCAAGGAAAGTTGGCGCCTGTGCTCACAGTATTTAGAAGGAAATGCAAACACCATATTTCAAATTAGCTTTCCCTTATTAGCTTTTCACATCCCTATATACAATCTATCAGACCTACTTAAATACACTCACCTGAAAACTTTTTAGATTACTTATTTGTGTGTCTACTCCTTCAAGAAGGGAAGTAGAGGATTTATTTTTGCAATTGTTATTGCTGCTTAAGGGGTGATCAGACACTATGTTGATGAAGGCCATAAATGTACCTAAGTAAATAACTGCTGAACAAGCTTACTCACAATGCCTCATCACTATGAGTCAAACATGAACAAGACAAGACCTTCTCTAGGAGTGAAAGAGTTGTTTAGTGTCCCTGCTCATTACATCTATGGCCTCTCTGCTGAGTCTGCTGCTGAACATATACACCCGCCTGCTAGCAAATGGAATGAGAACATTAATTCATTTCACATAGATCAGACAGCCAGTAACAACTTACTGAATTGGGCTGGATTGGAAGTAACAATAGTCTTGTGGTGAAAGGTGCTGTATTCCAGTACCAATATCCCGAGCCATCTAGACACTTAGATTTGAATCTCCTTGGCCACAGTAACACAGTTTAGTTACTAGTAACTTAGTCTTCAAAAAGATTTCAGAAAAAATATTTTATTCATGTTTTGTTGCATCCATACAGGGGAAAATCTGTGCCTGCTCAAATCATTTTTCAAAGTGGCATTGTATAAACCAGTGGTGGGCAACCAGCGGCCTGTAGGCTGCAGGCAGCCTGTCAGGGTAATCCGCTGACGGGCCGCAAGACACTGTGGGAATACCATCATGCTGGCCCCATACAATCCGGACAGCAAGATAATCTGAATGCTTGTAAAGCCTGTGTTGAACACTTACCGACGTAATCCAAATGCTAGGCTTTCCCAGATGGCGATGTGACCAGGCTGGAGTGTATTTACTATGTAAATTGCTTTTGATATTGACAAACAGGTTTTTTGATGATATTATGATTCTGCCTGAGGGCAATATGGATTAAACTAGCTGTGGCATGCATAAAATACATGAAGTTACCCCTTGGTATAATTAGACTGCTGTTGATTAGGTTAATTATTGCAAATTTTAAGAAATTACTTTTTTTCTGCTTGTACATAGAATACTGTATAAAGCTCTCATGAGATCTGCCATATACCACAGCCCTTCTATGATAAGAAAAGGAACATATTCAAAGGACAGTGTTTGTGTTCAGAACAAATCAATTTGGCCCTTAAATCATTCCATCCCCATCCAATACACCATTCCTTTATAAACTTCATCGCTTCTCTGCTCAGCCATAAAATTACTCCTCAATTTCTGTTCCAGGACATGTAAGAGTTTTCTTAGAGAACAGGCACCTAAATTGGTAGCTGCTATTAAACTTTTATGAGATCATGAACTGTAGATGATTAAAATATGTCACTAATTTGAAGAACAATGAAAGAGGCTGATTCCATAATTCCAAAAATGACTTATATCATTACTTGAATCTTTGTGTGTAATCAAACCCCTCTTAAAAATTCTCTCCTTTAAAAGAAAAAAAAAAAACCAAACCTCCAGGAGTTATACAGAAAAGACTGGCATCGCCATACGAACATTACACTTATCACTGTCATAACAATTCATTCCTTTATGTACGCCTGAAACTCCTGGTCTCCTCCAAACTGAGCACTTTAAAAAGATGGATGGTTGCCTTCTGGCTAATTGTGGGAGTTCTTTCATTACTATAAAAAGACTTTTTATATCTCAAGTGACTTTATAAGCAGTGAATAATGAGACTTAAAGTCTTTGGAAAAGAGTTCACTGATCAAATGATAGGATAACTTATGGGCACAGTGACCTTTTACTCTATAAGATACTCCAAACTGCTGCTGTTGGCACATTATTAAAATTCTCCATTTATGGACTGCAGTTAAGCATGAGGCCAATTTAAAAAAAAATATCAATCTAAGGTAGCACAGAGGGAAATAAAACTCGCACAATTCTCCAGATAGCTCTTGCCAGCTTTGCAGGATAGATGGTGTAGGGAGTGGAAGCAGCTGGGTATAATCTCTTGGCACAAGGCCCAACTATTATGCCACCATGGCTGGTGGAAACCAGAGTGTGAGTGAAGTATTGTTGGCAGGCTGCAGCTATACATAGACACTCAGGGTGTGTGATCTGAATGCTGTCTGGCTGTTTGTGAGAGGCCCGGGTTGGGAGCTACAGCAGCAAAGCATTGTGAGGCACCCCAAGTTGAAGGGCAAGGCTGACACAGCCCTCACTGGTCTGGATTGCACCCTGGAATGTCATACTCACTGTGTAAAGAATATATGCTAAATCTAACAGCAGCAACATAGTGTGGAGTTAATGCTACCACATCTTTCCTAAGGGCTTGTCTTTACCTCTAAAAAAAAAGTGTGTGGTTTTGTTGGTTTTTTTTTTACCTTGGGGTAACTCAAACACGTGAGCTATTCTGAGGTAAAAACATAACGAAGACCAGGCACTGTAATTTTACCACAAGGTAAACAGCCCTACACCCCTTCAGCCAAGTTTACTTCATGGTGAAGTGCCTGGTCTTCATTGTGTTTTTGCCTCAGGATAGTTGGTGCATGTTAGTTAACCCACGATTAAAGAAAAAGCACCTTTTTCAACAGTGAAGACAGGTCCATATTCATCCCCTTGTCCCTGTCCCAGGAGTGCTGGAGCAGTGGGTACTGCCACACATTTAATCATGCCATATGTGCTGGTACCACTCCTAACCACATCAAGCTGAACTAAGGATAAAATAGCATCCAGACAGTGGGTTTTTCTTTCCTTTTTTGGGAGAATGACGACAGACCTTTTTATGTTAACTACACATGGGGTTTTTCTTGCATTGCTTTTTTAAGTGTCAGATGAAAAGGTAAAGGGAAAAATGGTTTTCTCCTGCCTCTAAATAAATCTTAAAAGGACACTTTTGGTTTTCTTCACATACTGGATCTCTCACACCAGTGTAATTGCATTGCCTTGTGTGGAGTCACTCCTGGGAGGAGTGAGAAGGGAATGAGGCCCAGTGGTTTTTCTTACACTGATGTGGTCATGGTTAGAAAAAACCCTTTTAAACTTTTGACAAGTTTGTGCATCTTCAAAATTCTAGTTGGCAAACTCAGATGTATTTACAGTGTAAGTCTTGAGCCCCAATCCCACAATCACTTACATAGGTGCTTAATTTAGCTTTGTCCTCGTCCTGCTTCCTGGACCATAGCAAGGACAATTCTTTGTTTTATCTCTTTGTAAAAAGGGGGAAAATGGAACTTCAAGGACTACTTGCTTTCCTAAAATTAAGCACGTTTAGGTGCTGAAGGCCTTAATTCTTAACCCTCAAGATTCCTACAGTGAATGCCTCCATGCAAGGTTGGGAACAAATTTCATCTCTGCCCCAAGAACACAAAGAAATATCAATGAAAGCTCAGACCTCCCCCATTACAGATACCTCCCCTATTAAAACCTCCCAACCCTTTTTAAAGATTACTTAGTAACATGAAACACTTTTTGGTTTTTTGGGTGACAGCCTATTGGACTACCAAGGGACACAAGTTACTTGTTCACCTCTAACCTTTAGTGCTTCACATAATTCTCCATGGGGGAAAAAGTGAGGCATGGCACCAGTGTGAGCAACATGATTGTTATTTATACAGCAGCACTGCTGTGCACAAGCCTTTACAAATAAGAATCAAGGTTCCTGCCCAGCTTATACAGTTGATGACAGCTATTATTTCTGTCCTTTCAATGTCAGTTCTTCATCCTTGTTTGTTCCCCTCCTTTCTGCTCTCTCCACCTCTCTCTTCCCCCCATTTTTTCTCTCCATATTTTTTTGCCTCCGTTTCTCTCTCCCCCTTTAGAACATCTGTCGTTTTCCTTTCCTTCCCTTGTTCCTTTTATTCCTTTTTCCTTCGTTTTAGTCTCTGAAGGGTCAGCAGCTGCAAAGCGATAGTACTTTACACTTAAAAGACCTGCACAAGGAACCTTCCCTCCGTATCTGCTGTTACAGTTGCCAGGCATATGATTTTTTACTGGAATGCCCAGTGGAAAAGGGACCCTGGTGGCTTGACCGGGCCACTAAAAGTCCAGTTGGCGGCGCACTGCGGCTAAAGCAGGCTCCCTGCCTGCCCTGGCTCCACACGGCTTCCGGAAGCAGCCAGCATGTCCCTCCGGCCCCTAGGTGCAGAGGCAACCAGGGAGGCGCCGCGCGCTGCCCCTGCCCCAAGCACCAGCTCCAATTGGCCAGGAACTGTGGCCAAAGGGACCTGTGGGGCAGTGTCTGTGGATGTGGGCAGCGCACAAAGCCCCCTGGCCCCTCCACCTAGGAGCCAGATATGCTAGCTTCTTCCGGGAGCTGCCTGAGATAAGTGCCACCTGGCTGGAGCCTGCACCCTGAACTCCCTCCCACACTCCAACCCCCTGCCCCAGCCCTGAACCACCTCCTGCACCCCAAACCCCTCATCCCAAGCCTCACCCCAGAGCCTGCACCCCCAGCCAGAGCCTGCACCCCCTCCTGCACCCCAAACCCCTGCCCCAGCACTGAACCACCTCCTGCACCCCAAACCCCTCATCCCCAGCCTCACCCCAGAGCCCACACCCCCAGCCAGAGCCTGCACCCCCTCCCACACCCCAACCCCCTGCCCCAGCCCTGAACCACCTCCTGCAACCCAAACCCATCATCCCCAGCCTCACCCCAGAGCCCACACCCCCAGCCAGAGCCTGCACCCCCTCCCACACCCCAACCCCCTGCCCCAGCCCTGAACCACCTCCTGCAACCCAAACCCATCATCCCCAGCCTCACCCCAGAGCCCACACCCCCAGCCAGAGCCTGCACCCCCTCCCACACCCCAACCTCTCGGCCCCAGCCCTGAGACCCCCCGGCACACCGAACCCCGCGGCCCCAGCCCGAAGCCCCCTCCTGCAATCCAAACACCTCATCCCTGGCCCCGTGCCTGTACCCCCAGCCAGAGCCCTCACCCCTTCCTGCTCCCCAACCCCCTTCCCCAGCCCAGTTAAAGTGAGTGAGGGTCAGGGAGAGTTAGCAACGGAGAGATGGGGGATGGAGTGAGTGGGGGCAGGGCCTTGGAGAAGGGGCAAGGCAAGGGTGTTCGGTTTTATGTGATTTGGTTTTGACAACCCTATCTGCTGTATATGCAAAATACTTCCGCACTGGGTGCAGGAGGAAACAAAGTAGTCAGCTACTTTGTGCAATACACGCTCTACACAGGAGTCAGCTACAAAGAGAGGTGAATTAGTAGGATTGTGCAATCCTACTGAGTTTCCTTTCTCAGACAATTCTGTGTGTATAGCAGGGTTGTATTGAAGGGATGTTTCAGCTGCTGGCTGGCTCCCCAAATCTGAGAAGTGCGGTATTGGTGGGCAACACTGGGCAGTAGGTCTAGCTGACACATTGTGTGAGACAGATCCATATTATATGCTTGTAGTATATTGAATTATTTTGAATAGTCTCCATACTATCTATTCAGTGACAAATTTTTCCTGTGCATGTATGTGGGTGGCTCCTGTTGATTTCAATAGGAGTTGCATACTGGCATCAGAGGGCCAGAATTTAGCATATAGAGTAGAAAACTCCCATTAGCATTAGGAATAAAATAATTCCTACTGCACTGTACAAGAGATTTATCCCTTCATATGTAATGTGATGATTTTACAGACTTTTGATTACTCTTCAGTAAAAGCAGCAAGAGCAGATTAAAACACTGAAAAAATACTGCATCTGACTCTTTGTTTCTCCCACCCCTTGTCTGTCTGACTTATTTAGAATGTAAGCTCTTAGGGGCAGACACTGTCTCTTACTTTGCGGATGTCAAGCACCTAGCAGAACAAGACCCACATTTCAGTTGAGGTTTCTGCAATATAAGCAATAACTAGATCTCTGTGCTGAGTACCTAGACGACAAATTATAAATAAATGCAAATTAAAAAGGAATGGAAAATATTGTGTACAGCCTAGAAACTGACAATCCTTTAACGACAACACACTTATGGTAGCAACAAAATGGGAAATTCCATATTTTGAATACCTGTTTTTAAAAAAAAGCTTTTGGATCATGTGATGCTTCCTAACTGTATTAATAGAAACTTCATGAAGGAAGAAGTAGATACAAATGAAATAAGGACAATAGGACATTATTTTTTTTCAGTACTATATATATAACTGTAAAGTTGTCTACTTGAAAACTTACCTACCTTGTTTCCTGGTAGAATTTCATTCCTGTATTTTTCCCTATATATAGTTTCCCTATAGTTTTTCCCTATAGTTCAGTACTATATATATGGGGATATAAATGCTTAAACGTGCTTAATTTATAAGTGCATATAAATGCCTCTGCCAGGACAATGTATGAATTACAAACACAGGATTATCTCATGCAGGGTAATATCATTTCTATGTGTGTGTTGTAAAGTAACCTTCTAGCAATAGCTGGCTAAAGCGAATGTTGCTATTATCAGTGATAAACTGAGAGACAATGTCTTGCAAAGTCAACTCCCCCCACCCCCCGAACCAGTGGTGATTTTTATCCAGGTTCCATTTTACTAGGATCACCATGAAGTTTAGGGTCTATAATTAGACTATACAGAAATTTTTTCGGACAGCATGCTTGCCATATTACAGGGGTGCCTTCCTGCTAGCATTTGTTTACACTAACGTCAGGAGCTTCCTTTGGCAGGAAGCAAAAGACGATGATGAAAATGTGATATTACAAAAATACAAACCCCAATGTAAACTAGAGCCAGGCAAGAGCCACAGCACTTTCACATCAGGATTTTGAACACCTGAAAGTTCAGAGGGTCTGAGGCCTGGGATTGGATAATTATGCAGAGGACGACTGAAAAATCTGGACCAGGAACCAGAACAAAGGTTGTTTTTTGAAAAGGGTACTACGGTATTAATTTTTCATATTAAAAAATCTGGACAGTTCAAAATTTGGGGCATTCAACTTTCATACTGCTGAAGACAGATGTATTCTTTAAAAGGGACCCGTTCCTTGAAACTTTTATTGTGGTTTAGTTAACAAAATAGAATGCTCTAATGCAAAACTGTTGGTGCAATTGAAAAGCAACTGAAAAAACAGAGACTTCCTATAAAATGAGAAATGCCTGATGCCAGTTCGAAATGGCAGGACAAAATCTAAACAAACATTCCACACCTGAGGAGAGGCAGAAGTGCATAAATCATTCTTGACAATCAGTTCTGCTATTTGAATTCATTCTGACACTTGTTGGGCTCAGTCACTGACATGGAACTATGGTAAAAAGGCCACGCCACCAGGGAAATTTGGCCAGTCTCTGCATTTGAAAGTGAACCATCTGACCTCATGCCTTTAACCCTCTTAATACTATTCTTCAGCCTTACCATAAAACAGTTTGTCCTCTGTTTCATGCCTGCCTCAGGGTGTGATGATAAGGAAAATTCATTGGTTCCTCTTTTTGCAAAAGGGAAAAATACAGGAATGAAATTCTACCAGGAAACAAGGTAGGTAAGTTTTCAAGTAGACAACTTTACATTAATCAAATTAAATAGTTGAATTAATATCCAGGGTGCTGTTTGTCTTCAAAACTACTCTGTGGTTAATTACCGTAACTATGTAACGCAGAGGTCTCAGCAGTTGAGAGAAGAGACTTTAGATTTCAGACTTCTCCAAAATTTTATCTCTTGCATAGAATTCAGGCCTGAACTAGATGGGACTATTCAGTTGGGTAAAGTGCTTCATAGGTATAAGTGTTTGCAAAACTGGACCCTAATCATGCACTTTCATTAAGTGGAAAGTGGAAATGATTTTTCCTACCACTTTCATACATTATAATGGATTACAGATAAATAATATAACATTAACAAAAATCACAGTTTGAGTCAGTTAAGCTTGCCTCAGGGCTCACGCAAAGTCTTAAAAGCATGGAAATAAGAAGATAGGGGAAAGTCTCCAGCATTCTTTTTCACCTTCATATCACCTATGTAACCCTTCTGCCAGGCGGAGCTGGCAGCAACAAGGGCCAGGTTCAATGTCACTTAATTAATACAAAACAGAACCTCACGAGTGATCCGGAAAAACCACCACTCTAAGAGGTAATACTTCCCCACTCACAAGCACTGAGTCTGTGTACAACAAAAGAAACTTTTTATTAAAACAGAAATAGACCCCAGCAGTAATTTAGGGCTAGTTTACACTGGCAACATTGAAGTGCTGGCCATGAGGGGCGCGGCTCCAATCACTGCTGGTGCACCGTCTACACTGGCGCTTTACAGCGCTGAAACTTGCTGTGCTCTGGGGTGTGTTTTTTCACACCCATGAGCGAGAAAGCTGCAGCGCTGTAAAGTGCCAGTGTAGACAAGCCCTTAGGAAAACACCACTACCACCATTCTAAAGCATCAGGAAACACCCACCCCACAAGACTTTGTGTGGTGTCCCTTGCATCAGTTTCCCACCTGATAGGATAGGAGCACTGCTACTGCTGCTGCTGCTGAGGCTTGAAATGTTTATGTTGGGTTGCTGGGGGATGCATACCCAAGGATTTCATGGTAGCCCTAGAGTCCTTTCGGCTATGCAGCCTTAAGTCAGTCTGCTCCTCAAACAGAAAGGCAGGTCCATCGAAAGGCAGGTCCTGCATGGTCTGTTGAACCTCGGGCGGGAGTCCTAAGGCCTGCAGCCATGAGCTACGCCTCATGGCGATACCAGAGGACAAGGTGCACACCGCTGAGTCCGCAGCGTCCAGTGAGGCCTGTAAAGAGGTCCATGCCACTGCCTTGCCCTCCTCCACTATCACTCCAAACACCTCCCTAGACTCTGTTGGCACTAGCTCCTTAAACTTGAGCATTGAGTTCCAGGAGTTGAAGCTGTATCTACTCAGAATTGCCTGCTGGCTGGCAATCCTGAGTTGCAACCCCCACTTTGCGCCCAAATAAATCTAGGTGTTTGGCATCCTTGGAGTTAGGCGGTAGGGTTTATTGTCCCTGCCTCTCCTTTTCATTTACTGCAGCCACCACCAATGAGCAAGGCTGTGGGTGTGTGTATTCGTAGCCCTTAGATGGGATGAAATACTTCTACTCCACACCGTTTGCGGTGGGAGGGATGGAGGCTGGGGTCTGCCAAATGGTCTTTGCATTGGCCTGTATTGTCTTGATGATGCCACTGCTGCACTGGGGAATGGGACCGGTGCCGGAAGCAGGGGAGAAGTGGATCTCTGACTCCAAGACTCACCCCTTTGGAGCCGGCCAGTGGGGTGCATCCCAGAGACGAGCACCCAGTGCCAAAGACTTTGGAGCCTGCATCTTTGACTTTGGCAGCACAAGGGGGACTGTCGAGTCCGGTGCTGTTGGACTCCCCGAGCCAGGCCATTGAGGAGGTGAATTTGCCATCCACTCCATTTTTGTTTTGGGGTGAAACCCCTTACAAATCCTGCACTTGTCTGTTTGGTGTGCTTCACCCAGACACTTTAAGCAAGCATCGTGGGGTTTGCCTGTTGGCATGGGTTTGTTGCAGGACTTGCAGGGTTTGAACCCTTGGGACTTAGGCATACCCCCAGTCCCAATGGGGAATGCGGTCGAGGTGAAGGGGAAGACCCCCCCCACTCCCAACAGCTATCTGCTGTAACAACCGAAAATAGTAAAACTAAACTTAACAAGGCTAGGAATAACTGTACACTAAACAAAACTGAAAGCTAGGGAAAATGAGGAGAGCTTGCTAAGCAAGTCACTGCAGTTCCAACGACTGTCACTGGCAGTAAGAAGGAACTGAGGAAGCACTAGGTCGGCAGGGTCATATACTGAGCGCCATGAAGGCACCACTCCAGGGGGCTCCACAGCTGATCCAACGGATGTTGCTAGGGGAAAAACTTTCCGACAACAGTGCGCGCGGTGTGGGCACACCTAATTGGAATCGATATGAGCAATCATTCAAAGAAGAACATTTCACTACCCCTGTCTTACCCACACAAAATAAGCTATACCTGCAAAAGCACAATTTTGATGGTATATCTATGTCTACACTAGGGGCTTGTCCTGGCACAAGTATGTCGGTCACAAATCACACCTCATCACATCCCTGACTGACATAGCTATCCTGGCAGGAATGTATAGTATAGAGATGGCCTTACGCAAAGCCACCCAGAAAGGCAGTGGCACTGTTAGGAATAAGTTGCAGGACACAGTTTTCGTTCCCTCTCACCATCTCTTTCTATTAGCCCCACAAAATAAACCTAGTAAGGCTGTATCCATTTTAGGTCAGATCTACACTAGAAGAGGTTTGCTGGCATAGTCATACCAGCAAATGCTCCTAGCGTAGGTGCAACTTACACTGGCAAAAAGTGATTTTGCCAGTTAGCTTGTACTGGTTCTCTAAGCAAAATAAACTACACCAGAAAAAGTATGTTTATGCCAGTAAAACTGCATGTACAACAGGGTTTTTGCTGGTATAGAAATTTCATTAAAAATTCAGCCCCCGTGAGAGACATTATTATACTGGCAAAAGTTTCTAGAGTACACCTGGCCTTAGAGCCTTTTACCTTGAGTTGATTGCCAATTAACTCAAGTTAATTAACACCTTTGTAAAGGCTGATCTGGACACTTCCCAAATGTTTGTTCCAGGATACAAATGTTTGGGGAGTGTCCAGACCATCCTTTACACAAGTGTTAATTACTTTGAGTTAATTGGCAATCAACTAATACATGGATTAAAAACCCTAGTGTAGACAAGCCTAAGGAGCTTTCCATCTGGATCAGTTCATCTGCAATGCTGGGGACAAAACACTTCACTGTGTAATTAGCAGACTGTGAAGCATGGTCTTGTAAGCCATTCTCCCTGCATTCTAGAAATTGCTCGAATTGGTTTGCTACTCCCTTGGGTCAGCCAACTGGCTGAGAAATCCTGCAAGTACTGAAGCCATTACAAGAGTAGCTATAGTTCAACAAATAGGTCCATAAAGTTAAACAGAACCTGCTAACCTAATTGTGGCTCTTAGATATCTCCCAATAGTCAACAGGTTCTCAGCTCAAAATACTGGTTCTTGGGAGGCACGTGTAATGACTTCTATTAAATAGCTTAAAATCACTCACACACATGTCTCTATAGAAGCATGTCATATACTTTCATCACAATCCTTATATGGTGCTTTCATCCACAGACCACTCTACAGAAGTGGCTATTATCCCCATTTAGGTATGGGGAAACTGAGGCACAACAATCGTTTGGTGCTTCATGCTACACATAAATAAAGACAGCCCTTCCCTTGACTCACTTGCAGTCTGGAAAGTAGACTCATAAAAGACAAGACAGATGGGAGACCCAGAGGTGCAGGTTACTTTAGGCCCACTCCTGCAAAGACTTATATATGTGAGTAACTTTATTCATGCCAACAGTCGCATGTCATGGGGCTACTGGTGAGAGTAAAGTTACTCACATTTTCAGGAATGGGCCCCTATCGTGGAATCGTTCATTTTAAATACAAACTATGCTGCAAACTTACATCAGAAGGACTGGGATGGGAATTCTTTGAGAATTTAGAGAGGAGCAAGGTGGATAAAAAAAAAAAAGATGTTTTATTTAAATCAGTTTTTATTTAAATATGTTTTTTAAAAATAAAACTATTTACAATTAAATCTGAAAGGGACAATCTGGGTTAAGGCCTAAACGTATTATGTTATATCTATATTTATAGTATTTCATAGATTATATTATAATCTCTCAAAATCATTTAAATTAAAGACAAAAATAATATTAAGTAGTATATGTTTGCTGCCAAGTTTCAAAGAAAGTCAAACTACTGAACTGGTGAAAGTTGCTGGCTAAGCAGCTGTAACCAGCATTTGCTGAAGCTAAACCAGCTTTTGAGAGCAGTAGCCTCTTTTGCAGGTGCAGAGAGAACATTTTCTTCATTTCAGTTTATTCAACAATTCAGTTCAAAGACTAGTACATTTAAAGTTAATAAACCTTCCAATCTACAAATAAAAACTAGGTGTCACAAGGATAAGATCTACTAGTTCTAAAATCTGGAAGGACACAGTGACTAGAAATAATCAGTTCAATTCACTAAGTACTTCCTTTGTTTAATACATTAGTTTTAAATGCAAACATTTTTTGATAAACTTTTTTTCTTATGTATCCACATATTTAAGGAAGTTTTATATAATTAAAAAAGCTTTTTTTTCTGCATTTTTAATGAATTTTGAATTTCCATCCAAATGGAGCTTGATACAAATCATAAGTAAAAAATTAATCATCTATTAAATAAGATTCTATAGGGAACCTGGGCACCTAATGCATTATTCACCATTTTCTAAGATTAAAAAATGTAAAAATTAAAAATCTGAACAACATAAGTTAAGCTGTACAATTGCTTAAATAAATGTGTATCAATATAGTGTATGCTCCTGGCTAGCAAAAATAAATAAATAAAATAAAGTAAAAAAACCCCAAATTTAGTGTAAAGGTTATATTTAGCTGTAAATCAACATTTTAATGGTTACTAACCAACGAGTATCAACTTTTCTTTAGGCAAATAACAAAAAAGTTCAAATGCAAAACATGATTAAAATTGATTATTTAAATCAAGATTTCCTGCTTGCTGATTTAAATCATGATTAAAATTGGTGATTTAAATCGCTTTGATTTAAATCAATCCAACCTGGAGAAGAGGCAGCAAGAAGCTGTATTTAGAGAGTGGAAGAAAATAGAGTTCAGAAGGGAAAGAAGCATCAAGAAAGGAGAAAGGAAGGTTACTTCCCTCATAGTAAATGGAGTTGTTCAAGATGCCTGGTCCCTATTGGCATTCACTGTGAGGTGCACATGTGCTCTGTGTACTCAGGACCAGAAATTCTTCAATAGTAGTGTCCACTGGTTTGCTCATCATGCAGCGCTTCCTTGTGCTGCAAACCAAGGGCATAAGTGGCAGAGCAGACTGAGTTCCCTCTTCAGTTCCTACTCCACTGTGAATCATGTAAGGATCCGAAGCAGAATGGAAGGAGAGTGGGTTGTGATTACCCACAGGGACCACACCCCTGGAGGAACTCCAGTTACTGTAAGGGAAGTAATCATCCGTTCTTCTTCGAGTGCTGGTCACTAGGAGTATTCACCCTGGGTGACTCCCTAGCAGTGACTGATAAGGAGGTGGGTGTGAGGAAGAGTCTTGAACTACAATTTGGAGAATCGCTGTAGGCCGCATCCTCTGCCGAGGCCTAGGTCAGATAATAGGGCCTGGTGGATGTGTGGACAGAGCTCCAGGTTGCTGCTCTACATATTTCTGTGAGTGGGATTCCTTGCAGGGATGCCACAGAGACCATCTGCACTCTGGTCCTCCATTGACCCCTTTCGTTGGGAACCCTGATGAATGCAGCCTGGAAGTTTGTCTCATGACCACTGATGCTGCTGTTGAATGGGAGGCTACATCCAGGTACGCTAGTAGCAATGACCTGGACACTAACACTCATGGCAGCTTGGAATTGTGTCTTACGCTCCGGAAGCTAACTGAATACTAAAATTAATTAGTTAACTGAACTGTGTACATTGCTCACAGGAAAAGTGTTTCAACAACTAGAAGTACAGACACAGGAGGGCTCTGTTCCACATCATGAGCAGCAGAAGAGGAACCTTTGAGGCAGTTGGTTTGCGCCACCACTTATTCCCTTCCTTCCCAACAGGAGTGGGCATAGTGCACAGGTGTGGACCAGTTCCGGTCCAGGATGCATGGAGCGCATGCACACCCCACAGTGAATACTCACGGGACTAGTACTTGAAGAAGAACAGGAGATTTTGAAGTTTTGGGAAAAGAGCAAAAAGAGCTGTCATGCTAAACTCTAGTTTTGGTCATTCAGAGAGAGTATCTTTATTGATGGTTAAAGACCAATATTAGTACTGTTATGTAAACATTTCCCCTAGGTGGAGGCTTCATATATACACTCTTGGGCAGAAGTGAGTTTTTTTATTTTTATAATCTTTCATAAGATTAAAAATAAATCTGTTCATCCATGGTTTTAAGCTACAGGACCATGATACAGAAGAGACTTCAGTGCTTCCTGATGCCTTCTGTGCTCCCATAAGTTAACTCAAAAATGGTTTAATTTTTTAGAGTAATCTTTTACAGGCTGTTAATCCAGAAAGTGGATTATTGCCTTTGGGTATTTTGTGGAAAAATAAAATTGAAAACAACTGAGGTATTTCATTTAGAATAGCTGTTGCTGTGCATGGGCAATCATTTATTTTTCTACCATAATATATTAGCCTTCTTAGCACTTGGACTTTCTAAAGCAGTTTCACTGACATGGTTGGCTGTAAGTGCCCCTCAAAGCGGTTATGGTCTGTCATGTCAATTATCTGTGAATTTAAAATCTTCAAAACTCACATAATTCCACTGTAAAGAGGCTATATCTGGCTAAACTATGCAGTGATGGGAAGGAGAATCCTGTCATCCAACCTGTAGTGATTCCATGCCTGCTAATTCAGCTTCCTAGCTGTAACAGCAGCCACACACGCTCTGCTTCCCTCACACAGGATATTAGGCAGTGGCACACATATTTCACAAATTCATTAGCCATCTTCCACCCCTCTCACAGCCCACCCACAAGCCCTCCCTCTGTGCTGGGGAAGGGGATGCAATGCCCGTCTCCAAGGTCTCCCCACTGTCTTCTCCCACTATAAGTAACACTATGGTTACCTAGTGTTTCATGCATAAGTATGCCAGAGGGATTTTCTTCTTGAGAATGTATTTATTATTAATCGCTTATACTACTGTAGCTCTCAAAGAGCAGGGTCAGGATTGGGGGACCTGGGTATGGACAGTGTAGGTGTGAATCATATGGAGCTGTTACATCCATAAGTAATGGAAGTAGGGGTGCTGGAGGTGCTGCATACATCCCCTGGTTTGAAATGGTTTTCATTATATACAGGGTTTACAGTTTGGTTCAATGACTCTCAGCACCCCCACTATACAAATAGTCCCAGCACCTCTGGTTACACCTTGGCACCCATCCATCAGATATGGACTCGAGCATACTGAAGATGCCTTACTGAAGGAAGTATGTAGTTGACTGTCTAAAGGTAGGTCTACCCTTCAAGCTGGAGGTGTGATTTCCAGCTCAGTTAGATGTACAGGTGCTACCACAATCAAGCTAGTGTGCTAAAAACACAAGTGTCGCCGCAGCGGTGTGCAAAGTGGGATGGTGCAAATAAGCACCATACGATTCTGAGTGGGATCGTACTCAAGCCAGCTAAGCCCATCCTACTATAGCTACACTGCTATTTTTAGATCATTCAAAGCTAGCACACGTATATCTACCGAAGCTGGAAATTACAACTCCAGCTGGAAGGGGAGATGTACCCTCATGCCTGCCAGGACAGGTAGGGACTAGCCTGCTTTAGCCCTGCAGCACCGCCACCCGGGAGCAGCCCGAGGTGAGCCCAAACCCCAACCCTCTGCCCCAGCCCTAAGCCCCCATAAAACTGGAGCCCCCTTCTGCACCCCTCATCCCTGGCTCCATCCCAGAGCCCCCTCCCACACCCTGAACCCCTTATCCCCAGCCCCACCCCCGAGCCCACATCCCCAGCCCAGAGCCCGTATCCCCTCCCACACCCCTGCCTCAACCCACAGCCCCCTCCCACATTCCAAATCCCTAGGCCCTACCCTCCCAGCCTGGAGCCCCCTCCTGCATCCCAAACCCCTCATCCCCAGCCCCGAGCCAGCACCCCCTTCCAGAGCCTTCACCCTCTCCCATACCCCAACTCCCTGCCCCAGTCCAAAGCCCCCTCCTGCTCCCTGAACCCCTCATTTCTGGCCCCACTCTGGAGCCCACACCTCCAGTAAGAGCCCTCACCCCCTCCCACATCCCAATCCCCTGCCCCAGCCCAGTGAAAGTGAGTAAGGGTGGGGGAGAGCGAGTCACCGAGGGAGGGAGAATGTAGTGAGTGGGGTTGGGCCTCAGGAATGTGCTTTTGACATTTGATGGGGACTTCCCCATGCCAGATATATTCAACAGGGGACATAAGGAAGGTTTGATTCTCTAGCCCACTGTGCACAGATGTAAAAATAGTACACGAGGTGTAAGGTAGTGGATGACCAGGCTCTGTGTATGTAAGTGACCATGTCACATCTAGTGACTTGCCCACATAAAGGACAAAACCCTCTAGGGGTCCTTACTTGAGCTAAAAGAGAGAATCTGAGTAAGAGATATCTGAATTATTCACAAGCTAAATTCCTAAGTTCTATTCTCAAAGCCACATGTGGTTTAGCCAATGAGCGAGCTGTCTGTAACACAAAAGTTTGTGATATTACCTCACAAACACATTGCAAGGCTTAGTTAATGTTTGAGCAATTTTAGAGTCTTGAAAGAAAGATGCCATGTAACTTGCAAAGCATTATTATAAGAACATATGTTCAAGTAACATCAGAGCTGCAACACAAATTAACAATAGCAAGGATGTTCAAAGTTAAGGGCTGATATTCGATCTTTAACTCATTCAGGTGTTCCTAAATATTACCAGGATCTAAGATCAATGTGGGATGCAGTAGGCTGGAAAAATGGGACAAATTTAACATTTTGGAAAGTCAGCTTCAACTCTGAACTTCCAATTTATCTCACAACTGGAGAAATCCACTCTAAGTCTGGTCACCAGTTGACAGCTACAGCTGGTGCCACAGATGGAACTAGGTCCTAGGTGCAGCTCCTGAAACACATAAACGCTGCAAAGAACAACTCCCAGTGGAGATAAGCTTAGCACTGCTTCTGTTGGCTTAGCCAGAGGAAAGGTTTCATTTGACACAGGTTAGAGCACTGTTCCCTAATGACTTCCCTCACCCAGCGCTTTCTAGTTTGAATCTCAGTTTCAGTAATGCAAAGGATGCAGCACACTGAATGATTTCGGACACCAGACTTGGGTCTATGCTGCTGTAGAGCAGATCTACTGGTTGGCAGGCTACTAATGCTTCATGTACTTATTCACAATGCTAGGGGCTACTCAGCTTTGTGGATTTCGAACTACTGCTGCTATGGAGTTAAGGCTTTGCTAAACCACACAAGAAATGCAATGTTTATTAAGCCAGTGCTCACAGGGCACTCAATAAGTATCAAGAAACGATTCTCAGTGTCAGAGGAACGACTGAAGAAATCCACAGGATGAAAAGAAGCCTTGTATAAAACAACAGCCAAGACATGGTAGGCAAAATTTTATGTAGGATTTTCCACATACAACAACTGCATTTTAACTAGCAAGCCTTGAATTCATATGTCAAGAGACTTGGAATGTTTAAGAATAACCCAACTGAAAAAGATAAAAAATAAATTCAAGGCATATTTGATGGGTTCCTAAAATATTGTTGCCTGAAGGAGATGCATATTTATAGAGAGATGTGCACAACTGTAACATAATTTTTTGCCAAATACAAATTAAGTTAATGTACCATTAAAAGCTGGCAGCTCGTACATTAAAAACTGGAGATTAGGACACTTACTGCACTCTGACAAACAAGCAGTGTGGGGATGTGATACAGGTAGTTCAACATGCACATTCAAAGTGAAATCACTGACACTGAATTCACTTGGGACCTACCTATGTCTTCTGTCATGTCAGAGGATAAGTCTCAATATGCTTTCTGCTTGGCATATTGAAGAAAGCCTATTGAATCTACTAATAGGAAAAATGGGCAAATGTGAGTAACGTTGTCTGAGACTATCTGAATGCTAAGGAAGCATAAGCACTAACTTTTATTTTTGCCGGTGGGCACTTTTGAAGAGGGCTGTGTGTGTTTGGGGCGGAGGGCCTCTGCCAGTTTTGGGGGCACACTAGTTTCAGCATATTTATACACTTCTTTCATATTCTAAGTTACTGACTGTGTCTATCATTGGTATCTTTACTATTTTAATAATGATTAAATTGTTATGAACTATTACATTATCATGAATTACAGTATAATAAAATTATAACAATCACCTACAAGCTGTCTTCACTAACTTCCCAGTTTTAAAGTTATTATGTCTTTGCACTATGCACTTAGGATGGAAGAATGCCATGCACGGCTACAGGCTGGGGACTGACTGGCTAAGCGGCAGTTCTGCAGAAAAGGACCTGGGGATTACAGTGGATGAGAAGCTGGATATGAGTCAGCAGTGTGCCCTTGTTGCCAAGAAGGCTAACGGCATATTGGGCTGCATTAGTAGGAGCACTGCCAGCAGATCGAGGGAAGTGATTATTCCCCTCTATTCAGCACTGCTAAGGCCAGATCTGGAGTACCGTGTCCAGTTTTGGGCCTACCAATACAGAAAGGATGTGGACAAATTGGAGAGAGTCCAGCGGAGGGCAATGAAAATAATTAGGGGCCTGGGACACATGATTTAGGAGGAGAGGCTGAGGGAACTGGGATTATTTAGTCTGCAGAAGAGAAGTGTGAGTGAGGATTTGATAGCAGCCTTCAACTACCGGAAATGGGGGTTCCAAAGAGGATGGAGCTAGCCTATTCTCAGAGGCAGCTGACAGAACAAGGATGCAATGGGGAGGTCTAGGTTGGATATTAGGAAAAACTATTTCACTAGGAGGGTGGTGAAGCACTGGAATGGGTTACCTAGGGAAGTGGTAGAATCTCCATCCTGAGAGGTTTTTAAGGTCCAGCTTGACAAAGCCCTGGCTAGGATGATTTGGTTGGGGTTGGTCCTGATTTGAGCAAGGGGTTGGACTAGTCGACCTCCTGAGGTCTCTTTCAACCCTGATATTCTATGATTCAATGTCTCACTGTAGCTTTCTGGATGAAACTTTCAGTAATCTTATTTACAGCTAGTTCCCTGGTATGGTCTTGATGAACATTAAGACCAACTATATTATTCAGTTGCATTTGTCCCATTGATGACTGGAGATAATTTTTAAGTCTTCTGAAGCTGGAGAATGCTGCATTCCTGTAACCATGTGACACTGTGTGAGGTTAACCAGATAATAAAATAATAGCTCCCTCCCAACAGAGATAGCAGTGACCTGTCTCTATTAAACCCACACAATAAATGCAGTATTTACTATGGCTGGAGAAAGAAAGAAACCAGCACTACAGTGTGCCCCAGGCAGCTGACCTCTCCTCTGCTTCGTTTCAGCTTCATATAAGGTTTCAATGAAGGATTTTAATAAAGTTAAGAAACTCTTCTGTATTAATCCTTTAATAGCACCCGCCTGGGATTCTCTCTTCCTCACAACCTACCTCTGCAACAACCTTGCTCCAGAAGTAGCCCCACTGAAATCAGTGTAAGCAAGAATGGCAGGATTAGGCCATATGAAAAGAACTGAAGAACTTTATGACTCAGGGAATGTTTTGCCTCTACATCATCAGTGTGAAACCAACTTACCTGGTCAGCAGTCAAAGAAAGTCAGAATCACCTGATGCTTTTTGTTGTCCCCATGTGAAATCATTTGATAGGTCTCACCTGGTCCATAGAGGACACGTGCCTACAACACAACTGGTGTTAATTACCTACACAAGGAGATTTTTTTTTTAACAATGAAGGTAATCAATCATTGGAATAGCTTTCCAAAGAACCTGGCAACTTCACCATCTCTTGCAGCCTCTAAATCAAGACTGCACGCCTTCCTAAAAAAAGATAAATTCTAGTTCAACCACAGGTTGCTTGGTAATCTGCAGGAATGACAAAGTGAAATTCTATGGCCTGTGTTACACAGGAGGTCAGACTAGAAGATTATTACAATGGTCCTTTCTGGCCTTAAAACCTATGAAACTGACACACCGAGAATCAAAAGCACTCTCCAACCCAAGCAGCTTGCATTCCCTCTGAGTCCTCAAAGCACTGCCTTCCTTTATATGCTTCCTGACTGAATTATGATGCACTAGTATTGAGTGGATTGGGACATTCCTTCAGTAAGAAGCTGCCCTTAGAAGCCAGCAATTTATTTAACCCAACACTGGCTCATCTTGAACTCTACTCACCTTCAAGAAAAGGGAGTAACAGGGAAATTGCTGCAGGGAGGGGAAGGGGGTAGCTGCTGGAATGCTAGTGGAGGTGGAAACCGAGAGAACAGGACATCTCACTCAGCGATGTGCTACAATCCTTTCCCCTCTCAACCCTCTAATGACATGTGCCAATCCATCCTCCTTCTGCCCACCCCAACACCATTTGTTATTATCCTTAGTACTTCCCTAACGACATGCACCTAAGCCATCTCCAGTGACATACACCTCTAATTCTAACCCCCAACCCATCCTCTTTATGCCCCTGTGACACGAACAGTCATAACCCCTCACCCTCAGCTGCCATTAGCTTTCAGGTATTGGGCTTGCCAAGCAAGTGTCCCTTTAAGAAAAGTTTCTCAGCTGACGCCTTCCTTTCCGAATGGAATGAGTTGAGAATTTTTCACAAACACTGATTTTCAAAAGCAGCCAACAGAGTCAGGACTCATTGATTTTCAGTGGGGGCTTGAGATCCTAAACCTCTTGGGGGCTTTTGAAAATTCTATCCTAATTCTACCTATAAATCATTAAAAATGGAAAATGAATTAATAAAATCTCAAACTATTGTATGGCCACATGATAATCACTTCTTCAGAACAGGAGTGGGATGCAAGTCCATCACCAAGCTTCATGTATCTCAGCTGCTAAGGTGTTCACATGATGTTACACAAAATTTGAGACCAGCTCTGAGGGAGAACATACTTGCACCTCAGGAAGCAAAGACAAGCCACACTGTACAAAGTAATCTTTCTTATTTCTGCAATTGTATGTTTGCGGTAAACACTGCTTTCTTGTTGCTGCTGCTGGATTGTGCTGTGTTCGGTAGATATGCCTTTTTCTACATTTGCTTCATCAAAACAATTAACATCTGTGGCCTTTTGAAATTATTTTCAACAGATAAAACAACCATGCTGAGACCCGGTAAAAGCTCTCCACTGTTCCATATCTGCACAAATTACCTTGCATTTTAGATGATTGTATGTACATTTAATCACAAAAGATTAATTAGATGGCATACAGCAACCAGCAAAACACTGAAGAGCTAACTTCAGTTTTAAGTGCACATGCAGCTAACTTGTGGCTTTTTAGAACAATTTTAATTAAAAGTACTAGAAAAATCATCCAGCTGAAAATATTAGGAGCTTTGGGATGGACTTAGCATAGCTAATTAATTGTATATTTAATCAAAGCAGCCTTTGGCTGTAATTAATAATCCATTTTCCTCTGGTAATAAATATAGTAGCTCTGTGAAACAGAATATATAATTTACAGAATGCCATATGTACAGGAGATTGCTGATGAAAAAGATCATTTCAACTCCAAGCTTCAGAGTGGAGGTTGTTTCCCTTTTAAATACGTAAGACTATTTTTTTCATTAATCAGTTTTAAATGTCATGTCATAACTGCACTTCATCATTGAATAGATGCCCCCAAAGTGCCTTGATGGTTTCCGAGGGCGAATAATCCAAAAGAGGTGGCAGGCAAATAATAGAATGTGTGACTGAGGCTGATTTTTCAGTGGACCCTAAAGAGCTAACACTCTAAAGCAGAGGTGGGCAAATTACAGCCCACGGGCCACATCCAGCCCGTGGGACCCTACTGCCCAGCCCCTGAGCTCCTGGCCTGGGAGGCTAGCCTCTGGCCCCTCCCCCGCTGTCCTCCCTCCCCCGCAGCCTCAGCTCACTGCGCTGTGGGAACAATGCTCTGGGCGGCGGGGCTGCGAGCTTCTGGGGTAGCGCAGCTGCAGAGCCTGGCCTAACCCAGTTCTCTGTGCTATGCGGTGCATGGCTAGCTCCAGCTGAGAGGCATGGCTGTAGCGCCGCCAGCCACTGGTGCTCCAGACAGGGAGCAGGGGACGGGGGTTGGATAGAGGGTAGGGGAGTTCAGGGGGTGGTCAGGGGCCGGGGGTGTGGATAGGGGTGAGGGCAGTCAGAGGGTGGTGAACAGGGGGATTGAATGGGGGCGGAGGTTCCGGGGGTGGTCAGGGAGAAGGGGTGGTTGGATGGGGCAGGGGTCCGGGTGGGGCAGTCAGGAAGGAGAGTAAGGATTGGATGGGGCAGCAGGGGGCAGTCCGGGGTGGGAGTTCCGGGGGTGGTCAGGGGACAGGGAGAAGGGGGGGTGGATGGGGCGGTGGGGGACAGTTAGGGGCGGGGGGTCCAGGGGTGGTCAGGGGACAGAGAGCAGGAGGGGTGGATGGGACAGGGGACCCGGGGGGGCATCAGGGGGCGAGAAGCGGGGGGGGGGGTCAGATTGGGGGTGGAGGCCAGGCCAGGCCAGACTGTTTGGGGAGGCACAGCCTCCCCTAACCGGCCCTCCATACCATTTCTGAAACCCGATGTGGCCCTCAGGCCAAAAAGTTTGCCCGCTCCTACTCTAAAGGAACTTTATAGAGAGAATCTTTTTAAAACGACTCCAAGACAGAATCCGGGAGATCATTTTTCCTTTTGTTTCTAAATGGCAGAATGAGATGACTGGTAAATTTCTAGCTCCCACCAACCTGATCAAATACTGGATTAACACAGCCAGATGAGAGCACTCCCTTGCTAAAGGAGCACAAATCTTTCTGCTCTGAGAGTCATAGAAACACCCCACCATCAGAGTAAGAGCCAAGAGCTGCTTTAGCATCTTTGCTACTACATATCGCCTTGTGTGACACAAATTCCCAACTGGTGCTTCTGCAACATGTTTTTCACATGGTCTAGGACTAAATTATCTTCATTGCTTTATAGTTAAGATGCAAATTCAAACTTTCCTGAATATAAAGTAGAGAAGGGAATGTTCTATTAATCTAACATGATGCATCCTCCACTCTGGTAAAAATATTTAATGGCCTAATCTAAATAACAGCTTTGCCACTTTATTTGTTTTGTTAATTTACAATGCACTGCATTTTATCTGAATTAAAAACACTTCACTTTTTTAACAGTAGATCTATTTCTCCACATTTTTTTGCAGTTAGCTAAAGAGATTGACTAGAAAATTATCAAGCACATACACTCTCCTGACAAAATTAAATTGGTAAACAGATTAGATATCGATCAACTGGTAAACAGATATTGATGAGCACCAATTTATTGGGAATTATTGTTTAAATGCAAATTGATGCTTCACATTATAGATATACTGCAAGCTTTGGCCATTACAAATTGACTGGAATAAATTAATAGATCACTGCCCATCATTAAACAGCAGTAGAGCAACTGACAGGCATAGTTTTTGTAATGCTACAGAACACATTGTCCTTGTAAGAACCTCTCCTGAAGGAATTTCTGACACTTATGATACTACCCATATTATTTCTTCTATGTCCATGTTCTTTTTTATATATTATATACATTTCCCCACCAGTTGGCATCTGTGGGCCAGATTCTGCTCTGATTCACACTAATGCAACCGTTGTCTTCAGTGGGACAGTACAGGTTTAATTGATGGCAGAAACTGGCCATAATATTTGTGGCGCTGGATACATTTCAGAAGCCTGTCCCATTGATATCTCAGGATCATTATTTGGGTCTGTCCTGCAATAGGATTCCACATGAGTATAGGGGTCTGCAATAATAGCTAGTAGTTCAGGATCAGGGTCTATGGTTGTATGTATGTCATTGCCCTGACTTCTATGACAAAAACGATGAGACATTTAGGGTTTTTTAATGGAAAACCTTGGTTTTGCTTAATTACAGATTTGGGCTTTAAGCCTGAAATTGACAACATGGCATGACAAAGCCATGACTTTTCCCACAGCAAACAACAATCATAGAAGTTAAAGATGAAAAAGACCTATTTACTTTTCTAGTCTATCTCCCTTTTCCTGACCTATGCAGAAATGTTCCCTAAAATATATTCTTTGATCCATTCTAATTTTAAATTACTCAAGCAAAGGGGCTTCTAACACTTCTCTTGGGATACTATTCTACATATAATACATTTCACCATTAGGAAATAGTTTCCAATATTCATCTATATTATCCTTTGCTCAGTGTTATCCCAGTATTCCTTGGTGCTCGGACAACTGTAGCCAATTACTTCATTTTATCATCCATTTATCATTGTGTTATTTAGTGTTATAGTCATTTCATATGCTATTTCATATATAATCAATGTATGTTAAATAGATTTAAATTGTAGGAGTATAGAAGTATAAGACTGACAAATATTTGGGTGATGTATATTTATATTTAGGTATTAAGTATATAAGTAAAGCATGATTGGAATGTAAAGCCTACAGGCTGAGGCCTGTAAGATTTTAGTTTAGCCATACTGTGCTATAGACTTAAGGATGCTTGACATGAGTGGGTTGCCTAGGAACAATCCTATGCCAGCAAGTTACAAGATTACTGTAAAAGTTGTGCTAATAGATGATGTCATGGAAAAAATAGACTGCAATGTATTGTCTAAGACCACAAGACACTCCACTGTAACATCATGGAATGTCCTGCTTTGACCGTAGGTTACCATGAACATGTTTGTGCATAGATGCTAATGAGCATAAAGGGAACTAAGAAACAACCTATGAAAAACAGGGCATCCCAATAGTCATGGGGTGTAGAAGTACAGATAAGGAAAAGAGAGTTGAAACCTTCATGCATATGCATAAGATGTTAGGCATGGTCAGAACAACCACCTAAAAGAGGTTCCCTGGTTGGGTAAAAGTTGGAAGACCACAAAGAAAGACCCCATTGGAAACTCCAGCAGGACTTATCCCTTGATCAATGATTATCTGTTGAGAGATCCATCAGACCTTAGAATATCTTTGAGGAAGTGAGTAGGACTACAGTCTTAGTCATTACATGGGTTTTTGTAGGATTTATATATGCATGGGTAATTGTAACTTTATTTATTGCTTTAATGAAACTTGTAGTACAGATAAGACTTTGAATTTGTGATTTCACTATCCCTGATCTTCATGTGTTCCTGGGGTGTCCAAATCTGAGAAAAGTACCAGAGGTAATTTTCAATATGTTAAACTTGAAACTGTAGCAACAGGAGCAACAGAATCCATGGTAATTTTATACAAAAATCACTACATTAAATTTAAATAAAGAAAAGGCTCCACAATAAATAACTTACACAGAATAGTTTTACAACTAAGTTCCCTTTTGTGGGACATTATGTATTTGTGTCAACACTCCCTGGAGTTATGTCATAAATGAAGTCCAAATCTACTCTCCAAAGAAAAACTCATTTTTCTTTGTATCTATTACATGTGTAAATATTGACTTTTTTCTTTGAGCCACTCCTGCACACACAGACACACATTGTATACTGCAGTGATAAGTAGTCTTACTTACCACTACCACTTACTACCACAGCTTTGCCTCTTCTGCAACAAAACACTGACACCAGAACTCTTAAGTTTCAAGCCTCAGCAAATAACAACTATCAGGTTTTCAAGTATGCCTCTCAGAATTGTAACAAGAATAATCTGAAATTAAAACAATTGCTGCCTAACAGTCCGAGTACCAACAATCAAAAGGGAAGAGTACGCAACAGAGAGTGAAGAAGTTTTGGAGACAGGTTTTGTAAACAAAGCAAACCTTTTGTAAGGTTGGCTTCTTGCTGATTTCACAAAAAGTGGTTAAAGCAGAAATCACTCATTCATTCAGCTGTGAGTGGGTTCTCCGCTCTTTATTTGGTGAACATAAAAGTGCATCCCAGAGCAACAGGGAGGAGAGGAAGACAGATGTAGATGAAACTCCAAAGGTAGCTTCGTGTTTGGTTGGGCTGAAGTTTACGTTCATGATCTGCTGTGCAGAGACTCAGAACAGCCAGATCACCTTTTTAAACGTGATTTGCTAGGAGTCTGAACCTTCAACATATGAGACATATCTGAACTCTTAATGTCTGAGACTGAGTTAGATTGCAAATTCCTCCTTCTAACTTTTGTTGTTTTCATTAAAATGATAATTGCAAGTTAATTTTATACTTGTCAGAGACAAGAATTACACTGAATATAATAGAAGATCAGACAAAGAAGAAGATAGATAAAACTAGCATCCAGATAGCACAGTTAGAAATATAGATATAGATAAGACAGACATGTCCTAGTGGAAAATCCACAGAAAAGGAATGAATGTAGACACACTCTTTTGCCTCCTACCACAGACTTCTACTGAGGCTTTAGAGCATCAGCTCCACCATCAACCATTACGAACTTTCTCTGGAACCCAAAACCCAATTCAGATCCATCCCATTATCACTAAACCATCAGGTCCACCACACCCAACAGGGTTTGAAGAGAGCAATGCATGCATGCTCACTTCTATATGAACTCAGTAGTTACTGTGCTCTTTGACTAGATTGTGGCTTTCAAAGATAATTAGCACCCTATTTTTTGGCTAGTCACATATTCCTTCTAGGTCAATGCTGATAACTGCCCTTTATGCAGATGTTGCCCTGGCCACTGAAACTGAAAAGGCAGCAGGCAGGTGTGTGCACAGAGAGGGAGGGGAAGGGAAGGAGGAACAGCTCCAAACAAATTTGCTGGTATTGCTCCTAGGACCACTAAAGAGACCCTAAACCTTAGCAGGAAACAAGAAAAACCTTTATAGAACTGAAAAATACATACTTTATGTAAAGAACAATGATATTTAAATGGTGCTTTATCAGGAAATGCAAGATAACTGTGTCCCTTTAACTGAATTCTCTTCCCATTCCTGGTAACCTGCCTTCTTCCACCCATTTCCCTACACCGACACTATGACAATTTTTAAAAAGTTTTTTTTATAAACATTATTGCCCAGCAGTGGAGTGGCAGATAAAACACTCACATACCCAGAGTGCAATGCTGGACCCAGAGCTGCCGCATGACAGTCAAACCCAGTCTCCAAATGATATCACTGCGTGGGAGGGAGAGAAGCAGGCAGATAAATTATCCTTTTGAGATTTTGTGGGGAAATTATGGGCATGAGGGTGATTTCTGAAATGTAAATATCTAGCAGATTTTAGTCTTAAGCAAGATTTTTTAGTCTTCTTGGACTTGTTTTTAAGCAGTATTTCTTAAGGTGAAGCTCATTCCATCATGTATAAATAATACCTGTTGAGGTCATTCCATGATATCATTCATAAGCAATATATTGATTGCTGTTTCATTGTGGTATTGGCTCCTTCACTAGCATTCTCTTTTATTCTGGTACTGTGGGGCCAAGAAAAAGAGTAGACTGAAGCACTTTTACCAGCCTATAGAGTCTAAAGTAAGTGGGGACGGTGAGGAATTCTCGGAGGCTGGCATACCTCTGAGGCAGTATGCCCTATTATGCAGCTCCAACCATAAAATTAGTTTGTTTTTCAATGTACAGGAAGTTATTACATTAAAACCTCTATATCAATTCAGAAGAGAAATCCAAAAATTAGATGTCCCATTCCTTTGGAATAAAAAACTGGGAATTCCTTTCAAACAGATGTTGAAATCAATCTGTTATAATTAAGGAACAAAATAAACTAAAGTTGGATTTATTTAGTTCTAAAATATTATTGAATAGATTGGTATAGATAATGTCAGATTGAATCACGGTTTGGAGACTACAGAATGGAAAATAAGTGAAGGATCTCTAACCTATGAGTAATAGGCTTGAAAAAGGGTACCAAGATAGCTAATCACCGTATCAATATGTCGGAATTATTTGAGGAATTGTTGAGTGAAATATTTTCTCTGAAATTATCTATGCAAAAAGGGCTGTCATCTATCTCCTTCTCAACAAGGGATAAATTTTTTCACAGTTCTTGGTATGTCTCCAGGGCCATAAATCTCATGCGAAAGACTTTTCTTGAGAAATTTCCTGACTAATTTGGGAATATACATGGCTTACACAGTTCGGACAAGCAGACACACTGCAGTGTGGCTTGGAATGTTTGGATTTATATTTGAATAGAACCTTCTGAGATCTACCCATTCCAAATTCTCATGTTCTTAGGAAGGCTTTACAGGTGACAGAGTGTTTCTCCACAGAAAAAATAAATTAATCTTTTACTATAATGCATCATGAAATTATCTTATCATTCAATGAAAACTATTTTTTTCTTGACCACCCCACTCCCAAAATGCGCTTTGCTGACGACAGCAGCTCACTGTTGAGACTACATGAGTTAAGTCATCTCCTTTGTAATGAAATTAGGATCATGCTGCAAGACTTCACGTTAGTCACTCATGGTCCTTGGTGCCCCATTGTAGACAATCATTCCAGTGAAAAGTAATGCCAGGGTGATGAAGATAGATGCTTTTCAAAGTAACAGGAACAGTCAGATACCTGCTAAAGAATATGGGAGAGTAGACAACCATAAGTGAGGGGGTTTAAACAACTGTATATCTGGTATGGTTCCAGTAGATGGAAATTTATTTCAAACAGAAGTGGAAAAGAGATTGTGTTAACACAATCTATAAGGAGAAGCAATATGAAAAGAAATGGAGTTACACTATGGCCTAATGAGATGCTTTATTTGTCTAACTACACAGAATGAAAACAATGTGGTTACCCAGCACCAGAAGATCTATGAGGATAGCATGGTTTGAATTAGGTCTCTCAGTCTAATTAAATAGCTGGCAGAATTCTTGGAGACAGTGTGGCTGTGGCAAATGTATGTCTTGAATGAAGACACACTGAGAACACCAAAGTGAAATCCTCAGTCAGGATACCTCTGCCTTATACTGATTCCCAACACTACTGTTGGGTCTCAAAGTACTCATGGATACTCCTGCAGTAGGAAGGAACTGTCCAGCACCGGAGGGCCAAGGAGTCATTTGGGTGCACAGATGGGCACCTTAGCTACACTTAGAATCATAGACTATCAGGGTTGGAAGGGACCTTAGGAGGTCATTTAGTCCAATCCACTGCTCAAAGCAGGACCAATCCCCAGACAGATTTTTGCATCAGATCCCTAAATGGCCCCCCTCCAGGCTTGAACTCACAATCCTTGGTTTAGCAGGCCAATGCTCAAACCACTGAGCTACCCCACCCCATGTACCCCCTGCTTCCTCCTCTCTGACAGACTACTAGCAAAGGGAAATGGACTAGAAAATATCTGTTCCCTTTCATGGGTGAACTGAATGTGTTCTGCACTCAAAGAAAGCAGAGTATCAGAGGGGTAGCCGTGTTAGTCTGCTTTCTTTAGAAGCAGCAAAGAATCCTGTGGCACCTTATAGACTAACAGACGTTTTGCAGCATGAGCTTTCGTGGGTGAATACCCACTTCTTCGGATGCAAGCAGTGGAAATTTCCAGGGGCAGGTGTATATATAAGCAAGCAAGAAGCAAGCTAGAGATAACGAGGTTAGATCAATCAGGGAGGATGAGGCCCTGTTCCAGCAGCTGAGGTATGAAAACCAAGGGTAGAGAAACTGGTTCAGTAATTGGCAAGCCATTCACAGTCTTTGTTTAGTCCTGAGCTGATGGTGTTAAATTTGCAGATGAACTGGAGCTCAGCAGTTTCTCTTTGAAGTCTGGTCCTAAAGTTTTTTTGCTGTAGGATGGCCACCTTAAAATCTGCTATTGTGTGGCCAGGGAGGTTGAAGTGTTCTCCTACAGGTTTTTGTATATTGCCATTCCTAATGTCTAATTTGTGTCCATTTATCATTTTCCTTAGAGACTGTCCAGTTTGGCCGATGTACATAGCAGAGGGGCATTGCTGGCATATGATGGCATATATTACATCGGTGGACGTGCAGGTGAATGAACCGGTGATGGTGTGGCTGATCTGGTTAGGTCCTGTGATGGTGTTGCTGGTGTAGATATGTGGACAGAGTTGGCATCGAGGTTTGTTGCATGGGTTGGTTCCTGAGCTAGAGTTACTATGGTGCGGTGTGCAGTTGCTGGTGAGAATATGCTTCAGGTTGGCAGGTTGTCTGTGGGCGAGGACTGGCCTGCCACCCAAGGCCTGTGAAAGTGTGGGATCATTGTCCAGGATGGGTTGTAGATCCCTGATGATGCGTTGGAGGGGTTTGAGCTGGGGACTGTATGTGATGGCCAGTGGAGTCCTGTTGGTTTCTTTCTTGGGTTTGTCTTGCAGTAGGAGGCTTCTGGGTACACATCTGGCTCTGTTGATCTGTTTCCTTATTTCCTCGTGTGGGTACTGTAGTCTTGAGAATGCTTGGTGGAGATTTGCTATACAGCAAACAGGAAAACATCAAAAAAGAGCTCTCCAACCTAGAGACTCTCATCAATAACCAGACTTCCATACAAACGGACTTCACTAAAATAAGACAGGAGATCTACATTACTCACTTCACCTCTCTAAAAAGGAAAAAGGACTGTAAGCTGTCTAAACTCCTACCTGCCACATGGGGCCACAACCGTGATACCCCTAACCCACCCAGCAATATCGTCAATCTATCCAGCCACACACTCAGCCCAGAAGAACAGTCTGTCCTATCTCGGGGACTTTCTTTCTGCCCTGCCACCCCCACCAACATGATACAGTTCTGCGGCGATCTGGAAGCCTACTTTCGCCGTCTCCAACTCAAAGAATACTTCCAGGACAACACTGAACAGCGCACTGATACACAGTTACCCTCCCACCAACAGCACAAGAAGAACTCCACATGGACTCCTCCTGAGGGTCGAAATGACAGTCTGGACCTATACATTGAATGCTTCCACCGACGTGCACAGGCAGAAATTGTGGAAAAACAACATCGCTTGCCTCACAACCTAAGTCGTGCAGAACGCAATGCCATCCACAGCCTCAGAAACCATCCTGACATTATAATCAAAGAGGCTGATAAAGGAGGTGCTGTTGTCATCATGAACAGGTCTGACTACCAAAAGGAGGCCGCCAGACAACTCCCCAATACCAAATTTTACAGGCTACTTCCCTCAGATCCCACTGAGGAATACACTAAGAAACTGAACCATCTACTCAGGACACTCCCTACACTAACACCGGAACAAATCAACATACCCTTAGAACCCAGACCAGGGTTATTCTATCTACTACCCAAGATCCACAAACCCGGAAATCCTGGACGCCCCATCATCTCTGGCATTGGAACTCTCACTGAAGAACTGTCTGGATATGTGGACTCTCTACTCAGACCCTATGTTACCAGCACTCCCAGCTATCTCCGTGACACCACTGATTTCCTGAGGAAACTACAATGCATTGGTGACCTTCCAGAAAACACCAACCTAGCCACCATGGATGTAGAGGCTCTCTACACAAACATCCCACACACTGATGGAATACAAGCTGTCAGGAACAGTATCCCTGATGATGCCACAGCACAACTGGTTGCTGAGCTCTGTGCCTTTATCCTCACACACAACTATTTCAAATTTAATGACAATATATATCTCCAGATCAGTGGCACTGCTATGGGCACCCGCATGGCCCCACAACATGCCAATATTTTTATGGCCGACCTGGAACAACGCTTCCTCAGCTCCCATCCACTCATGCTCCTTCTCTACCTACGCTACATTGATGACATCTTCATCATCTGGACCCATGGGAAGGAGACTCTGGAAAAATTCCACCATGATTTCAACAGCTTCCACCCCTCCATCAACCTCAGCCTGGACCTATCTACACGGGAGGTCCACTTCCTAGACACCACGGTGCAAATAAGTGGTGGTCACATTAACACCACCCTATACCGAAAACCTACCGACCGCTATGCCTACCTTCATGCCGCCAGCTTCCATCCCGGGCACACCACAAGATCCATTGTCTACAGCCAAGCACTGAGGTACAACCGTATCTGCTCTAACCCCGCAGACAGAGACCAACACCTAGAAAATCTCCACCAAGCATTCTCAAGACTACAGTACCCACACGAGGAAATAAGGAAACAGATCAGCAGAGCCAGATGTGTACCCAGAAGCCTCCTACTGCAAGACAAACCCAAGAAAGAAACCAACAGGACTCCACTGGCCATCACATACAGTCCCCAGCTCAAACCCCTCCAACGCATCATCAGGGATCTACAACCCATCCTGGACAATGATCCCACACTTTCACAGGCCTTGGGTGGCAGGCCAGTCCTCGCCCACAGACAACCTGCCAACCTGAAGCATATTCTCACCAGCAACTGCACACCGCACCATAGTAACTCTAGCTCAGGAACCAACCCATGCAACAAACCTCGATGCCAACTCTGTCCACATATCTACACCAGCAACACCATCACAGGACCTAACCAGATCAGCCACACCATCACCGGTTCATTCACCTGCACGTCCACCAATGTAATATATGCCATCATATGCCAGCAATGCCCCTCTGCTATGTACATCGGCCAAACTGGACAGTCTCTAAGGAAAAGGATAAATGGACACAAATCAGACATTAGGAATGGCAATATACAAAAACCTGTAGGAGAACACTTCAACCTCCCTGGCCACACAATAGCAGATTTTAAGGTGGCCATCCTACAGCAAAAAAACTTTAGGACCAGACTTCAAAGAGAAACTGCTGAGCTCCAGTTCATCTGCAAATTTAACACCATCAGCTCAGGACTAAACAAAGACTGTGAATGGCTTGCCAATTACAAAACCAGTTTCGCCTCCCTTGGTTTTCACACCTCAGCTGCTGGAACAGGGCCTCATCCTCCCTGATTGATCTAACCTCGTTATCTCTAGCTTGCTTCTTGCTTGCTTATATATACACCTGCCCCTGGAAATTTCCACTGCTTGCATCCGAAGAAGTGGGTATTCACCCACGAAAGCTCATGCTGCAAAACGTCTGTTAGTCTATAAGGTGCCACAGGATTCTTTGCTGCTTCTAAAGAAAGCAGAGGCAGGCATTCTCCTGTGCTTTTTTAGAACTGTCAGTTACCAACAACAAAAACATTCTTTAAATTCCCAGGATCAATATTAAATATGCAACAGCAGGATCTGGATAAAGAGAGACTAATTTTGGCATGCCATCCAGCCTTTGCCACAGCCAGTCCCAGAGAGAAAGGAACAGCTGTATTTAATTGTTAAAGACAACACTGGCAAAAAGGTTGCAAACCACAGGATGAGGCTGTGAGAGTTGCTCCATGCTGTAGCATTTAGAAGAATCACAGAAACACAAGCAAAGATGGTAGGAGGAAAAGACAAAACCACAACAAGCCACTGGGGGGATGTGTGCTGGGGAGGCAACACAAAAATGACTAATACTCCAGCTATTTCAAGGAAAATGGGTTCAAACTCAGGAATACATAGATCTCAGATCTCAACTCTTGGGAACTCGTCTCTAGGTTTTCTCTAAATTAGATAAGGCAGCATGGTCAGCTATAGCATGTTACAAGAGACCCCCTCTTGAGAGGCACAGAGTTTGTTCATTTCTGTCGTTGTCTACTCACAAAGCTCTCTGCTGCACAAATCATTGTTAGATTTCTTCTTTTAAAAAGTTGTGTGACTTTTATTGGTGGGTAAAACAAGAACAGCAGGAGCCAACTCCTATCTCCAGAACTCTTTCATCTGGTTATCCAGCTGTATTACCCACTCTCTCTGAACGTAGAACAGGGGAAAGTTCAACAGAAGACTGACATAATAACGAGGGCACAAAATATAGATAAAAAGAATACATGTCCAAATGTCTGATGAAGTGATATTAGCATATAAATGCAATGTAAGTACAACAGCAGCCTTTGAATTAAACCACAAAGCACACTGTCTATTTGATTAGTTGTTTATTTTTTTCTTTTGAGGGGACACATCAGAGCCATGGATTGATGCTTTAATAAGGAACCCGAAAACCTTTAGTGGAGATAAAAAAGGACTAGCAGTTAAATGTAATAATTTATGGATCCTGATTGTGCAGGACTTTGACAAGAACCATTAATTGTTACTATGTAACTACTTTCTGAAGTCACATAGTCAATTTAGTCCTAGTTCTTACAAGATCTGGAAGGATCATTAAAGGAAGCTTAAGGCTAAGCACTGATGATAGAAGTATTTTAATATTCTCGGTACTTTTACAAAGGAACAGCATGTCATACATCACTTCTATGAACTGCATCTAAGCCCTCAAAAAGGAAAAACATTTCTGTCAGTACTATCCTTTTGTCACCTCATCCGCTTTCTAAGAGAGTGAGATACTAGGGATGCTCTGCTCTTCTGCAGACCCTAGGCATGGCAAGGGTCCAAAGAATGCCAGAGATATCTCATATTTCTTTCTTTTGAGGTATGGATCACCCGTTGGACTATTCTTGAGGTTTTGCCTGCTCAACTGAGCTGATTTGCAACAACAAAGGAAAACAATTAAAAATAATGAAACCTCCCCACTCCTCCACCCCTAAGTCCTTGCTTTAGGAAGAGACTATTTCATTCACTCCTCTGATGAAACTCAGTACAGGCAAACATCAGGCTCAAGTAAAAGATACAATGGAAACAGCAATCCTTTTCTTTTTGCAACACTGTCTACATACACTGTTTGTATTCATTTTGGATGAATATAACAAATACACATAACAGAAATACAGTGAAATTATCACAGGACACACACATTAATACAGATAAACATTCTAATAAAGAGCAAGATCTTGAAGTCTGTAATTAAACCAATGGGAGTTTTGCCCGAGTAAGTACGAAACAAACAGCAAGGGTTCTTTGATGGCATTTAGCACAACCCTGCAACAGGGACAATGTAGAGCCACCCTACCCCAAGGGGACCTTTAAATGCAGAATACCAGCTACTACCCCTTTCTGTGGGTGCAGAATACTCTGCTTTGGCCAGGGAGAGAAGTGATTTTGTGCTCCCCTAGGTACTGCAATTGCAGCTGGCCGTAACACAGAATCATAGGATTGGAAGCGACCTCGAGAGGTCATCTAGTCCAATCCCCTGCACTCATGGCAGGACTAAGTATTATCTAGACCAGTGGTACTCAAACTTGTTCCGCCGCTTGTGCAGGGAAAGCCCGTGGCAGGCCGGGCCGGTTTGTTTACCTGCCGTGTCCGCAGGTTCCACCGATTGCAGGTCCCACTGGCCGCAGTTCACTGCTCCAGGCCAATGGGAGCTGCTGGAAGCAGTGACCAGTAAGTCCCTCTGCCCACGCTGCTTCCAGCAGCTCCCATTGGCTTGGAGCAGCAAACCGCGGCCACTGGGAGCCATGATCGGCCAAACCTGCCGACGCAGCAGGTAAACAAACCAGCCCAGCCCACCAGTGGCTTTCCCTGCACAAGTGGAGGAACAAGTTTGGGAACCACTGATTTAGACTATCCCTGACCGGTGTTTGTCGAACCTGCTCTTAAAAATCCCCAATGATGGAGATTCCACAACCTCCCCAGGCAATTTATTTCAGTGCTTAACTACCCTGACAGTTAGGAAATTTTTCTGAATGTCCAAGTGAAACCTCCCTTGCTGCAATTTAAGCCCATTGCTTCTTGTCCAATCCTCAGAGGTTAAGAAGAACAATTCTTCTCCCTCCTCCTTGTAACAACCTTTTATGTACTTGAAAACTGTTATCATGTCCCCTCTCAGTCTTCTCTTTTCCAGACTAAACAAACCCAATTTTTTCAATCTTCCCTCATAGGTCATGTTTTCTAGACCTTTAATCATTTTTGTAGCTCTTCTCTGGACTTTCTCCAATTTGTTCACATCTTTCCTGAAATGTGGCGCCCAGAACTGGACACAACACTCCAGCTGAGGCCTAATCAGGCCAGAGTAGAGCCAAAGAATTACTGCTCGTGTCTTGCTTACAACACTCCTGCTAATACATCGTAGAACAATGTTTGCTATTTTTGCGAACCCACCTTATAGTTGCTCCATCTAGGCTGCATTTCCCATGGACTGCACAAGGATGGGAGAAAGGCATCTGGAGCCCTTCCCCCCATGTGCACCTTCAAAATGGCCAAGCTGAATCTGGGCCTGAATTAGAACTTCAGGATTTGGCCTATAAATATTCACCTATATTCAAAGGATGAAATTTTGGCCCCAGTTAAATCAATGGTGTTGTGCCATTGACTTCAATGGAGCCAGGATTTCAGCTAGCAGGTGGTAACATACCAGTCAATCACAACTAATATACTATGCATAGAGTTAATAAAAACAAACAGTTCAATAAGAATAAAATAAAACAATTTGTATAAACAGCCAATAGAAGCCTTAGCAGTCTTCACTCTAACCTACATTTTTAGTAAATGTATATGAACACTTGCCCTTTTAGGATCTCCTCTCCAATGTTATTTGGCTTAGTTTTAACATCCACACAATTAATATAGGCCAGGTTCTAATCTCAGCCAGTTCAGATTTACACTGGTATAACAGAGCTCAGAATCTGGTCTGCATGCCTCTAAAGGCTGTAGGGTATTTTTCAAAGTGATAAGCAGAAAAAAGTGTCATATTTCAGGAAGCTTCAAACTGGAAAATAATCAGTTTTTCATAAACAAGGAATCAAAGACCCAAAACAGTTTAGCACTTCAACTATTTCTACAATTTCCCTTACGGCTGTCCAAATAATTTTTGGTTACAATATTTTTGGAACATACAGAACATGCTTTGTTTACAACTCATTCTATATTATCCAACACATTATCACTGTTAACATTACATTAATTAAATGAGCACAGAGACAGATTGTTCTATCTTTAGAAAGCACAGCAAATAACAGACCCTACAAGAACAGATTTCTCACATTCACAGATTCTAAACATCAAATCAGAGCTAAAAATGTTTCCCATCAAAGTCTCATCAGGTAACAATTTTCCAGCATCTGAGCAATTTCTATTTTGATTACAACAAATCTATGATGGTTAAATTGCCGCAAGTCACAGAAAAATGTTTACCAAGAATTGGTATGCCACTTTACCGTTCTCTATGATATACAGAGGATCAAGAGGCTGAGGGAAAAGTCTTGCACTGCATTAATATGAACATTCTCTGAACAACCTCTAACCAGCATGGTTGAGTTC
The DNA here is from genome assembly GCF_020497125.1 of Mauremys mutica. Taxonomy (NCBI): domain Eukaryota; kingdom Metazoa; phylum Chordata; order Testudines; family Geoemydidae; genus Mauremys; species Mauremys mutica. Next base: position 55,076,017 of record NC_059072.1, on the reverse strand, counting down.
TAGACCAGAAGTCATGTTCTGCCTCCCTTGTTTTGAGAAATTGCTTTTACCATTTAGGATAGTGAGGGAAATGTATATGTTGGACAAAACCAAATCTAAATGGATTTACTCTTTGGTGAGACTATCCTATTTAAATGAATAAAGTTTTAGGGCTGGAAAACTTATCCTAGGTCAACTAATCTTTGTCCTCCTTTTCCGATTGCTGTCCCCTCCTCACCAATATGCACTTCTCACTGCTGTCTGAAAAGCATGATATTTCTTTGCCTCTTTTAGACTATTAACCCTGCATCTGATGCTTACTAGGATTAGTAATTGTAGAAAGCTTTTATCATCAGTCAAAAATGAACTCCTTTCAGGCCTACATTCTTAGGCTCGCGCTAGTCAGTCCAAAACACTACTACTAAGGTTATTTTTCTCTTCCGCTGAAAAAAGTCACTTCTCTCCTCAGTCCTTTTCATTGTTACTCTCCTGCATCAAGTTCAAGCACCACAGATTCATCTGTAAGCTCCGCATCACACCTCTGCTCTCTTTCCTCATTTGACACCCCATCTCATGCTCCTTCATATTCTCATTGCATTCTTTACTTCCTTCTCCCTTTCTGACATGCTGTCTCCTATCCTTGGAATAACTTCCACTGCATTGTTTACATACCTTCTTATGTTTGAGTAGTGCCCAGCTACCAGGCTTGTTGGACTTACACTGGCAGCTCCATTGTGTGGTGACCTTGTGCATTCAGGCTGTGCCACTAATACTTACTAACAACTACCATTTTAACGCAGCCTTTATCTTTCTTTAATAATTCTATTTGGTTCCAATAAAAATCTAATCTTGAAACCTCTTTTTGCCTATTGGGGGTGCTCTAGACACTTTGGTATGGAATTTATGCCTGTGAGAGTAATCTTACACACTGAACATCTGTCAGTCTTTCCCCCCGTATTTCTTCAGTAAGGATCTGAGACAGGATCATTTACAAAGAAACTGCCAAGAGAGGCCTGTGAGTAAGTTGATTAGAAACATATTTTAAAAAACTTTGGGGGCAAGGTTCATCTTTTTTTTCTGTTTGTACAATGCCTAGCACAATGAGATTGTAGTCCATGATCAAAGCTCCTAGATCAGGGCTCGGCAACCGGTGGCTCGCGGCTCGCCAGGGTAAGCACCCTGGCGGGCCAGCCCGGTTTGTTTATCTGCCGCGTCGGCAACTTCGGCCGATCGCGGCTCCCACTGGCCGCGGTTCGCGGTCCCAGGCCAATGCGGGAGGCAGGAAGCGGCGCGAGCCGAGGGATGTTCTGGCCGCGGCTTCCTGCCTCCCGCATTGGCCTGGGACCGCGAACCGCGGCCAGTGGGAGCCGCGATCAGCCGAACTTGCCGACGCGGCAGATAAACAAACCGGACCGGCCTGCCAGGGTGCTTACCCTGGCGAGCCGCGAGCCACCGGTTGCCGACCCCTGTCCTAGATGCTACCTCTATACAAATAAATGATACTAATAATAAAAAATAAAAAGCTGGTGTCTTATATTCAAAGCAGGCTTTGTAGGAGAATCGGGTCCAGAAGTAAACCAGTTTACTGATCCATGGGAAATATTTCTTAAGCTAACTCTGTGCATCTTGTGTACTATACTGTTGTAGATAGATCTCTGTGTGTGTTCATTATAAGTGCTAAAATTCACCAAGTTTACTCACAATGGTAAAGATCACTAAGCTCACGATCACTCTTGCATGCGGTATTGGTACATACATTTTAACAGTGCTCATCACAGTTGTATTTGTACATCCATGCAAGGAGATTATTGTAAAGGCATGGACATTTATTGGAAGAAACTATGCTTTACGTTGCTTGAATTATTGATCAATTACAACCAGATCACTAACAACTATGAATCCTTAAATCCGTATAATAAATCAGTAAGACAAATAATGCACTCAGAAAGATGAATAAATAATCTTCTCTTGCTCTCTTCTCTGCAATCACTACTAAAAGAATTGAACTCATTAATAGTAACACTATCTACTAATAAAAAAAGGCAAATTATTCAAAGGGCTAATGGCTGCTTAAAGTGAAAAGAGCACTTTCTTAGACATTGGTTCTGCTGCTATTGCACAATCCATTAATAAGTTTATCTTCTGAAATGCATTCAGTATAAAAAATAATAGGTAAAGAGGTAGCAAATAGGATATCCTGTTCTTTCATTTCTAACTTGTTTGAAAATATGTTTACTAACACCATAAAAATGCAGAACTCTTTTTGAAAATTGCAGTAAAGTCATCTCATCACATGCATCACAGTCCTTTAAGTCAGCATGGCAAGGTGATTATTAAAAAGAAAGAGCTTGTTTAGAGCTGGTAAGTTGTCAGATAAAGGAGTAGCTGACATCCCATGCAAATCTTTGTGAAACTATCTATTGAGAAACAATTCTGCTGATCTAAAAGATATTTCCTCAGGCTAGTTTTGTTTTCTTTTATACTTATTAATAAGTAAGGAACATGTTTCCTCACTTGTATGCTTAGCCTCATAAGGCATAATTCCCCATGTGTCAGCAGAGAGAGAGATCGCTTCTCCTGCTGCTTTATTCCTGGTGAAGGAGAGTAGGCCACTTTCTGGATCCCCAGAAGAACCTGAATTGGGGCAGAGCCCTACCTGCCAGCTCCCATTGCTTCTCAAGGACACAAGATGAAGGTAACAGTCACTCTGCACCTAGGGAAGGGGACATTCAGTACTATGAGGCTACTACTATTCACTCTCCCCAGAATAAAAGAAGCTATGTCTGTAGCATGGCTGATTGGGGTGTGGGGATTCCATTCTCTGACTTTCCTGAATACAGACTTTGAAGTGAACCTACAAGGACTAATCACTTTCAATCCCTCACAAATCAGCTCAGTGGTTCAGCTCCTGAACACCAGCATAAAACAAACCCACCAGGGTTCACAGATCTCTGAGTTCTACAAAAGCATGATCTTGGTTGCTTAGAAACTCTTCTTACGTATTTATATATTCATGTTATTTATTTATTTCCATTTCTGCAGAGCATATCCCAGGCTCTGGGTGCCTCACATTCTCTCTTTCTCTTACTCTTGCTTTCAAACACACACACACACACAGGCATACAAAAAATCTAAAGCAAGGGTTCTCAAATTGGGAGTCGTAACCCCTCAGGGGATCGTAAAGCTATTATGTGGGAGATCGCGAGCTATCAGACTCCACCCTCAAACTCTGCTTCACCTCTAGCATTTATAATAGTATTAAATATAAAAAATGTGTTTTTAATTTATACGGGGGGGTCACACTCAGAGGCTTGCTGTGTGAAAGGGGTCACCAATATAAAAGTTTGAGAACCACTGATCTAAAAATTTACCTTTATTATATGACATTTATTTATTATATTTTGCAGTAGCACCTAAGGGATCCAATCATGGATCAGCCCCCCCCATCCCAAACACATAACACATACCATCTAAGTAAAAGTCAAGGGCCAACAGGTGAATACAAAGAAACAAAAGGAACACAAGTTAACAATGACAGCATGCAATTAGCTTACTCACTGTATTATCTACATCCTCTGCTTATTACATCATTACGTCACTCTATATTTATGACATTGCAGTCAGTGCCACTGTAACAAATGTGATGTCACAGAGGATTTTAACTTAAAGAATGTAATAAGAGGCAAAAACAGATGAATCTTTGAGCAAATTGATCCTATTTTTATACAAATGTTCCCTTGTTATTAAGAGTGGAAAAGAAAAACAAAGATATACATATGAGCAAAACAGAACAAAAATTGAGGAACTGAACACAGAATCATGTTGGGGAGGAAGTGATCTTGAGAGGTCATCTAGTCCAGCTCTGAACTGAGGCAGGACCAAGTAAACCTAGACCATTCCTGACATATAATTGTCTAACATGTTCTTAACCACCTCCAGTGACAGAGATTCCACAGCCTGCCTTGGTAATCTATTCAGTACTTACTATCCTTATCGTTGGAAAGATTTTCCCTATGATCAAACCTAACACTCCCTTGCTACAGATTAAGCCCATTACTTCCAGTCCTGCTGTCTGCGGTAGTGGAGATTAACTGGCTAGCTGGTGGTACCACTGAATAGGGTCTCACAGTTATAGTGAGTCACAAATTGAGTATAAGTCAACAATGTGATGCAGTTGTGAAAAAGGCTAATATCATTCTGGTGTATTACCAGGAATGTTGTATGTAAAGTATGGGAGGTGACAGTACCACTTTACTTGGCACTGGTGAGGTCTCAGCTAGAGTATTGTGTCCAATTCTGCGCGCCACACTTCACAAAAGATGTGGACAAACTGGAGAGAGTCCAGAGGTGAGCAACAAAAAATATAAAAGACTTAATATATAAAATATAAAAAACCTGATCTATGAGGAAAGGTTAAAACTCTGGACATGTTTAGTCTTCAGAAAGGAAGACTGAGGAGGACCCTGATAAGTCTTCCAATATGTTAAGGGCTGTTATAAAGAGGACCATGATCAATTGTTCTTCGTATCTACTGAAGGTAGGACAAAAAGTAATGGGCTTCATCTGCAGCAAGGCAGGTTTAGGTTAGATATTAGGAAAAAAATTCTAACTATAAGAGTAGCTAAGCTCTGGACTAGGCTTCCAAGGGAAGTTGTAGAATCCCCATCATTGGAGGTTTTTAAGAATAGGTTGGATATGCCCCTGTCAGGGCTGGCCTAGGTTTACTTGATCCAGTCCCAGCATAGGGGACTGGACTTTCTGACTTCTCAAGGTCCCTTCCATCCCCACATTTCTATGAATTATAGTTGTAGTAAAAGTTGAAGTAAAATAAGGGTATGCCTAAGATTCCTGTTAATTCTTTTATCAGTATTGCTTGCACGGAAAATCTTGTTTACATACAAAAAAAAGAAGAAGAAATTTTACATTTCAAAATCTGCTACTAGGATTTCAGAAAACAGTGCAGTTGTCAGAGAAGACCGAAAAAAAAAAAGTGTAGCTTAAAGATACCTACGATAAATTTACATCAACTGTACTTATACATTCTGAGTCTCAACTCATTTACACTGCTTTTACACCAATATAACCCCGGAACTGAATTCCTGAATTACACCAAGGTAAGTGAAAGTAAAAGCAGGCCCTCAGCAAGGGTCAGACTCACAAATGTGGGAGAGGATCTCCCTGTGCCATCTATCCCTGACCAGATTTCACGATTTTATAGGGACAGTCCCAGTATTGGGGGCATTGTCTTATATAGGCACCCATTACCCCGCCCCCCAATTTTTCACACTTGCTGTCTGGTCACCTTACGTCTAACACCCTGGCACTCAGGAAGGATTCACTTCCAGTGGAAAGGAAACAATGTTAACACTGCCTCCCAGTGGGGTATTCTGCCAGGGAGGAGGGGGTAGGATAATGAGTAGCTTTAGTTTTTGGTCTATTGGAGCCCAGCTTGTGAAGACTGCTGAAGAGATATACTGAATTAGTGCATCCCTCATCTTCCTTGGTCACTTCCATCTTTGTAGTACAGCGTTGCCTGCTTTTTGAATTGTGGCTTAGAAGTTGTGGCAGCTTTCTGCATCTGTAACCTATTCTCCTTGTGAATTTACCATGACTGGGGCTGTCTGAGGTTACGCCACCATAAGCTGCATCTGGCACAAGGACTATAATGAAGAGTTCTTTTAAACCCAAAGACAGTAAACACACCCAGCGTCTCTCAAATTAGTGCAGCATAGTTCCACCCTTGGAATAAAGGCTGCAACCTCCTGTTTTCATATGCACTGCATATAAAGCAAATGAAGACATAAACAACTTACCAGTCTGGCAAACATTTTAAGGAAAATAAAATGTCCCTCACCTGAAAAACATAAAAGGAAGCAAAAACTTAATATTTTCCCCTCAAAATAACAAGTATATAAGGAACTGTGATAATTCTAGGTATCTAAATATTACACAACATTTGAAATGTTCTGCTGAGTTACTGGTGCTGCATAATGCATGAGTTACATATACAAGGGATCTTTTCACATAAGCAGTTCTGCTCACACCCTGCAGTCTACATCCCGGCCAAGAATAAAGAAAAGAAGTTTGCCATCTCTGGACTCTGTGCCCTGAACATTTTCAATCTTGCTTCCCTTTCCATTCCATTTTCAACAACCATGTGCCAACATTTCTTGTAGACAATTTCACCTTCAGTTGTGCTGAGGATCTGCCCACTAATGACCATAATGAAACATGCTTTGTGTGAGAGCCTGTTCATTTATTTTCATTCCCGGGAGTGCCTTTGGAGACCAGTGTTGCAATCACAGCTACTTACTATTTAATTCCCAGCCAAATTTATGGCTAAATTGAAAAATGGATGCAGGCTGCCTGATGCAGGATGCTTTTGTCTGAAGTGTCCTCATGGAATCATTATACTTGCATTAATCTTTAATCTGCAATTAAACAATCCGTTCTATGTAAAAGATAGCTGCAAACAGATCTCTTGAATGTACACTAGACAATATACTTTAATGGGTATGTATGTATGTGTACTGCGGAGGAATTGGGGGAAGAAAAAGTTAGCAGTTAGGACAGAGACTATCGCTGGACTACAGGTCAGCAAAAGGTTACGTAGGAAATGAAAACTCCACCATTGTATTGAATGACTTCTGTGCATTCCCACTACTTAGGGATTTTTCTCCACTGGGTGGGAGACAAATGGTAAAATGGAGAGAGAAGGAAAAAGGGAGAGGGCTGGAAAGAAAATAGAATGGATTAAGGCACAGCTTAACTGATAAATCTGTCTTCGCAGAAAATGCAACCTGCTTTGAATCTGTTTCTTTCCAATTAAGAGCCCAGCTTCGAGCTCCGGCAGATGCTTAATTGGAAACAGAGGCTGCCAGGCAGGCACCAATACCACAATCATTAACAGGTAGTTTTCAGCCATTAAGGTGCTCTTGCTTGTCAATTTCCTTCTCATATACCATTGCCATAAACAAAAGTACCACCTTCCTCAGGGAGGCAAGAGCGCCTCACTGGGAGAAGTGTGCATGCCAAAAACTCTGCTTCAATTTGGAGGACTGAAGTTATTAAATTAGCACCCAAGGGTTTTGATTCAGTGGGGGAAATAATGGGCCTTCCTGTCTGGTGTCAATGTAACATTAGAATGGTACCAAATGGCTATAACAATAGGTAAGCAGAAGGGCATCTGTTTCAGATTTGACTAAAACTGTATAATTATATCTTGGTAAATGATAGTTAGATAAAACCACATATGAACAGACCTGCTGTTAGCTTGATCCAAGTAAGGAACCAACACTTAAAAATTAGTTGAAGCAACTCACAATGCAAACCTGGATGCTACCTTAAGAACTCTACACCCTGTGCAGAACATTCCATAGCAATATAAGATAGTGCCAATAATCCAGGTTTTTAATTATAAACATAAAGGAACAAAACAATTATTGTATTTGGAATCCTTCATTATTACAAGATGTTCCTATTTTGCAATTTTTAGCACTAGCAAATTACATACTATTTTAGCAAACAATTTAACTAGATACATATCATGCAGTGAGGTTTTAAGAGGGCATCCCTATAATATCTCACTAACATGCCATTTACAGATGCAAAGAATTCACTACCATATATCATTTACTGCTTGCAAATCTGGCGCTCTAGACAAACACACTAATTAAAGACAAGAAAGTAAAAGGCAGATATTGATATTAAGTGCTGAAGCACTAGAAAACTGATAACATATATGTGGTTAAGGAGTTAATAAATGATTTAGCTTTGACATGCCATACTCTATGTACACCCAGATAGCTAAAGGCAATCCAGTACTATAGTCTTCTATTATTTTTAATGGGCTAATAAGACATACATTGGAATATGGTCTTACCTGTGAATTGTAGATCAGACATTTCCACTTATACAAGTCCAAATTGTAAAACAAACTTTATAACCAAGAAGTGGAAACAAAACCCCTCTAAATTAGGCAGATTGGAAGTCAAGAGCCCTCCAATATTCTCTAGTGGAATGATTTCTCAGGCCTGGTCTACACTACGCGTTTAAACCGGTTTAAGGAGCGTAAAACCGATTTAACGCCACACCCGTCCACCCTAAGAGGCCCTTTATATCGATATAAAGGGCTCTTTAAACCGGTTTCTGTACTCCTCCCTAACGAGAGGAGAAGAGCTAGTATCGGAATTACCATATTGGATTAGGGTTAGTGTGGCCGCAGATCGACGGTATTGGCCTCCTGGTGGTATCCCACAGTGCACCACTGACCGCTCTGGACAGCAATCTGAACTCAGATGCAGTGGCCAGGTAGACAGGAAAAGCCCCGCGAACTTTTGAAAATTTCCTGTTTGCCCAACGTGGAGCTCCGATCAGCACGGGTGGCGATGCAGTCCGAAATCAAAATAAAAAAAGAGCTCCAGCATGGACCATGCGGATGTGATCGCAGTAAGGGCAGGCAAATCTGTTCTATCAGCGCTCCGTTACAGAAGACGAAATTCAAAATCATTTTTAAAAAATCTCCACACAGATGCCATAGCAGGGACTCAGCGCACTGCTGTGTGACAAGCGTAACGGAAAGCCAAAGAATCAAATGGACGCTCATGGAGGGGGGACTGGAGCGGGGACTGGAGGACTCAAGCAATCCCACAGTGCCTGCAGTCTCCAAAAAGCATTTGCATTCTTGGCTGAGCTCCAAATGCTTCTAGGGTCAAACACAGTGTCCGCGGTGGTTCAGGGCATAGCTCGGCAATTTACGCACCCTCCCACCCTCCCCCAGAAGTGAAAGGGAAAACAATCCTCTCTTGACTCTTTTACATGTCACCCTATCTTTACTGAATGCTGCAGATAGACGCGATGCTGCAGCAGTCAACACCAACATCCTTGCTCCGCCCCCCGCCATGGGTGGCTGATGGTGCAATATGGCTGATATCCATCGTCATCATCAGCCTATTGGTACATGGGGCAGTGCAAAAGGACTGGTAACCATGCCGACTAGCATCAGTGAGGTCGATCAAGGGCGCCTGCTCCTAATTTTTCCTGGTAGATGGTGCAGTATGGCTGGTAACCGTCTTCATCATAGCAACAGGGGGCTGAGCTCCATCAGCCCCCGCCCTTCATGTGTAAAGAAAAGATTCAATTGTCCCTGGACTAGCAGCGGGATGCTGGGCTCCTCTCCTCCACACTGCTTAATGTCCTGTCTGGACTATCATAGCAGCTGGAGGCTGCCTTCCACTAATTTCTCACTAACAAGTCACTGTGTCTTATTCCTGCCCTCTTTATTACTTCATCACACAAGTGGGGGGACAATGCTACGGTAGCCCAGGAAGGCTGGGGGAAGAACGGAATCAACAGGTGGGGTTGTTGCAGGAGCACCCCCTGTGAATAGCATACAGCTCATAATTTCTGCTGGATCTGACACAGAGCAGCTGTGCTCTCTGGTTCTATGATACAGTGGTTCTCTAGTACACTTGCCCATATTCTAGGCAGGACTGATTCTATTTTTAGATACCAAAAAGGAGGGATTGACTCAGGGAGTCATTCCCAATTTTGGCTTTTGCGCCCCTGGCTGATCTCAGCTAGGGGCACTTATGACAACAGCAAATGGTGCAGTGCAAAAGGACTGGTAACCATGATCATCTCATTACCAATTTATGGTATGGTAGATTGTACAGTATGGCTGGTAACCATCTCTGCTGTCATGCAAAAGCAAAAGCATGCTGCTGTGTAGCGCTGCTGAATCGCCTCTGTCAGCGGCATCTAGTACACATACGGTGACAGTCACAAAAGGCAAAACAGGCTCCATGATTGCCATGCTATGGCATCTGCCAGGGCAATCCAGGGAAAAACGCCGCGAAATGCTTGTCTGCCGTTGCTTTCCCAGAGGAAGGAGTGACTGACGACATTTACCCAGAATCACCGGCGACAATGATTTTTGCCCCATCAGGCACTGGGATCTCAACCTGGAAATTCCAAGGGGTGGGGGAGGCTGCGGGAACTATGGGATAGCTACGGAATAGCTACCCACAGTGCAACGCTCCAGAAGTCGATGCTAGCCTCGGACCGTGGACGCACACCACCGATTTAATGTGTTTAGTGTGGCCGCGCGCACTCGATTTTATACAATCTGTTTTGCTAAACCGGTTTATGTAAAATCGGAATAATCCCGTAGTGTAGACATACCCTCAGACACACTAATATAAACATGAAAGTTCAACTATTATTTTTTCACAATTATAAAGATGCTCCACATATCAAAATGTCTATAACTTTTGACATTTCTTTTTAAATTAAGAAATGGACATCCGGATTGCTATATCTGGAAGTAGAATGTTGATAATACATAGGCCAGAACAGCTTCTAATTGTTACTGCATTCCCTGGACCAATCCACACTAACACTGTCTGACTTGCTTGAGACACAAGAAATAACAAATGGAGTTGAGGTGCTCTGGGATACTTACATGACTTAAATAGCTTGATTTATCTGTTTCCATCCACTGGTCAAAGGGATTACCCTATTCTCCGAACTGGTACAGCGAGTACACAGTAGCAGAAATGTACAGTCACACAAATGTTGTCAGTTACTTTGCTATTCAAAGATTCATACCGGGTTAATAAGATTGCAAGGGTGTGACGGAATATATGTAAAGTTACTCTATAGCAAGAAAACCCATGTATTTAACGGATATAACAGAAATCTCACAATCAACTAGCACATAAAATTAGTATTTTCTGGCTATATCATCATTATAGAGGTTTCAAGGCTGTGACATAGTTGTGAAATATGGCTTTCCTAAATATGTGAAATAAACACGAGACATTTTAATTAGGGCTGTTGTTCAGCCAATCGTTCAGACAAACAAGTTTGTTTACATTTACGGAAGATAATGCTGCCCGCTTCTTATTTACAATGTCACCTGAAAGTGAGAACAGGCGTTCGCATGGCAATTTTGTAGCCAGCGTTGTAAGGTATTTACATGCCAGATATGCTAAACATTTGTATGCCCCTTCATTCTTTGGCCACCATTCCAGAGGACATGCTTCCATGCTGATGATGCTCTTTAAAAAAAAAATGTGTTAATTAAATTTGTGACTGAACTCCTTGGGGGAGAATTGTATGTCTCCTGCTCTGCGTTTTACCTGCCTTCTGCCATATATTTCATGCTATTGCAGTCTCAGATGATGACCCAGCATGTTGTTTGTTCTAAGAACATTTTCACTGCAGATTTGACAAAATTCAAAGAGGGTACTAATGTGAGATTTCTAAAGATAGCTATAGCACTCAACCCAAGGTTTAAGAATCTGAGGCTGTGGCTACACTTAGCACTTCAAAGCGCTGCCGCGGTAGCGCTGCCGCGGCAGCGCTTTGAAGCGCTAAGTGTAGTCAAAGCACCAGCGCTGGGAGAAAGCTCTCCCAGCGCTGTCCGTACTCCACCTCCCTGTGGGGAATAACGGACAGCGCTGGGAGCCGCGCTGGGGCTTTGACCACACTGGCGCTTTGCAGCGCCGCAATTTGCAGCGCTGGAGAGGGTGTGTTTTCACACCCTGCTGCAGCGCTGCAAATTTGTAAGTATAGCCAAGCCCACAAGTGCCTTCCAAAGTCTGAGAGGGATGAAGTGTGGAACATGCTTTCAGAAGTCTTAAGAGTTACACTCTGATGCAGAAACTACAGAACCTGAACCACCAAAAGAGAAAATCAACCTTCTGCTAGTGGCATGTGACTCAGATGATGAAAATGAACATGCACTGCTTGGGATCGTTACTGAGCAGAACCCATCATTAGCATGGAAACATGTCCTCTGGAATGTTGGTTGAAGCATGAAGGGACATATGACTCTTTAGTGCATCTGGTAAATAAATATCTTGCAACGCCGGCTACAACAGTGCCATGCAAATGCCTGTTCTCACTTTCAGGTGACATTGTAAACAAGAAGCGGGCAGCATTTTCTCCTGCGATTGGCTGATCAAGTCGTAGGACTGAGTGGACTTGTAGGCTCTAAAGTTTTACATTGTTTTATTTTTGAATGCAAGGGTTTTTTTGTGCATAATTCTACATTTGTAAGTTCAACTTTCATGATAAAGAGACTAGACTACAATACTCGTATTAAGCGAACTGAAAAATACTATTTCTTTTATTTTTACAGTGCAAATATTTAAAATAAAAAATAAATATAAAGTGAGCACTGTACACTTTGTATTCTGTATTGAAAGTGAAATCAATATATTTGAAAATGTGGAAAACATCAAAAATATTTACATAAATGGTATTCTATTATTATTTAACAGCATGATTAATCACGATTAATTTTTTTATCGCTTCACAGCCCTGATTTTAATGGTTTCTACCAGTAAGATTGTAGTCTGCACTAAGTCACCTGTAAAATGATTGAATCAGCTGCCTCTAATGTCACAAACCAACACCTCAACAATAAGCTGTTCTTAGGGGTATCACTCTCAGATGCAGGAAATCTGGGGCCCGATTCTGGCTCTGTTCCCTTTGCACAAATGGGACAGAGAGCTGCATTAATCAGGGATTCCTCTGACGTAAGGAGAATTCCTCAGTGCTGGAGCGCTATATCACTTGCTCCCCCACCCACGTATAGCGAACATTCTTTGGTGGGCGCAGAGTAGCTTGTGGCAGAGCTGGAGTGTTCGGGGAGATTTTGACAAACCAGTAAAGTGCCTAAACCACTATCGCTTGTTGCTAACAGTAGTCAAGTTAGCACGCTGTACTGAACCACTCTGGCTTATTGCTAAAAGTAGCCAAGTCAGCAGGTCGTAAATTGGTCATGCAGCAGCAGCCTCAGTGTAACCAAGGCAGGAGGGGAGGGGGTTTTGGGTGCCACAGACAGGGCAGCTTGACCCTGCGTCCTTCCTGCTAAGAATGTTGAAATTGCTGATCTATGTATTTTAGAAAAACAGGAAGTCTGTCTACATGCGCCCCCTGGAATGTTTGTCAGGGACCCAAGGCATGGACATTCTGGAAAAAAAAACATATCTGGTAAATTGATGACCATAAGAAAATCTCTTGCTTGATCTTTTAAAAACTGCTTGCTTAGCAAGTTTTCTTTAAGGGATATGTGATTGTATTACTAATGTATAAATAAGAGGGAAAAGTTTGAGGTAATTGGACTTCTCAGAAGAGGCTCTCCAGGGACGCTCCCTCTGGATGCATCTTGGGGTCCGCACTGGGAGACGGAAGCCTGGCCAGCAGAAGTCTGTCACAGTGCCACTCAAAAGCCGCGCTCAGCTTCGGTAATTATCGAGGGTTGGGGTGTTTTACTAACCTGTTGCACACATATGTAAGTGCTTGAGACTTAAATCTAAGCTTAAAGTTAAGCTTAAAGCTAAGCTTAAAGTTTAGCTTTATGTGAAAGCACTCTTGTGTTGTCCTGTTTGTGCCAGTCACAGGTAAGTAACTTCCTCTTCTTCTTTGAGTAATGGTCCCTATTGTATTCCACTGTGGGTGATTGATAAGCAGTATCTAAGTGAGAGGAGGGTGGGAGGATGAAAACAGAAGGGTCATGCAGAGAACCACCACGCCAAAGGAGGCATTCACTGCTGAGTCCTGCACCAAGGCATAGTGTGTTACGAACGTGTGGACAGAACTCCATTTGGCTGCTCTACATACCTTTATGAGAGGCACGTCCTGAAGTCGTTGCTTGATCTCTAGTGGAGTGGGCCCATACCCTAGTGTATGGGCCTACCCTAGTTGAAAGTAGATTCAACAGCTGGTTACAGAGTTTAATGCTGCTGGAAATCCATTTGGAGATTCTCTGGATGGAGATGACCTGTCTCCTGATTCTCTCTGCTATCACAATAAACAGTCTAGGGGACTTTCTGATCGTTTTTGTTCTCTGCAGGTAAAAGGCCAAAGCTCATTGGACATCGAGGAAATGGAGTCCAAGTTCCTCTGCAGATGTGTGGGGTTCCAGAAGAAAACAGGTAAGTGAATGGATCACTTATATATGAATCTGGGAGACCACCTTTGATAAAAGTTTTGGGTGTAGGTGTAAGACGACCTTATCCTTATGGAATACTGTAAATGGCAGGTCATCCATCATGGCTCCGCGTTCACCGACCCTTCCTCCTCAAATGATAGCAACAAGAAAGGTGACGTTCATGAAGAGGAGGGACATGGAGCAAGTTGCTATTGGCTGAAATCGGTCTTTTGTTAATACTAAGAGTACTAAATTCAGGTTCCATTGAGGCATGATTGTTTAGAAAGGTGGGAAGGTTCTTAGGAGGCCTTTCCAAAAACTGAGTAATCCGCTGTAGGAGCATGGAAAGTGCTAATCACCTCTAGGTGGACTTGCAAAATGCTGAGGGCAAGACCAGATGTCATTAAAGACTGAACATAGTCCAGGATTAGGGGAATCATCGCAGCTTCTGGTATAACACCTTTATGTTTGTCTGATCTTGTGTAGCACCCAAGGTAATACCGGTAGTGAAGGGAAGGAATAGCTGAGTTGGTCTGACCAGGAGAGAAGGATAGTGTGATCTTGGGAGCAGTAAACGAGGGCTCCACCGAAGCAATACATGGCACACTTGCTGTTTGTCTGAGAAGCAAATAGGTCCCTAGCTGCGCGAAGATATCGTGTAGCAGTTTGTTATGAAGTTCCCAGTCATGATCGATTGCAAAGTGTCTACTGAGTGAGTCTGTGAGCACATTCTGCATCCCCAGACGATAGGCCTTGGATAGGGTGATCTGATTGCTGATGCACCAGTTCCAGAGACTGACCGCTTCTGTACAGAGAAGAGGGAAGAAAGGGGAACTCCCACGCATACATGATGTGGGTCTGTCCACCATAGGAGGGAGGACAGTACCTTGGCTGGGACAGTCAGCAGGAGATTCATGTAGTGGTGGCTCAGTGAGTACACAGATTGAAGCCATGTCTGAAGGCAACAAAGGTGAAGTCTTGCAAAGGGAATCACGTAAGTGCACAAGACTATGTGGCCAAGTAGAGACAGACGAGTGTTGGCTGGTACATAAGGGTTGTGTGATGCAAGCTATGAAGCTATGAAGACATTCATTGCCGGGATCAATGGGAGGTCGCGCAGGTCCCGATGGCATGGAGTATAAGAGTCTCCAGGGAGGGTGAGGAGGTAGTTGCTCCAATGGGCAAGCTGATCTCCGTGGTGATGCATAGAAGAGGTATGCAAAAGGCAGTTCTTTCACCAGTTCCGATTTATCTGAAGAGGAAAATGCAGACTCTGGTTTCAATGGTGGTACCGTCAGAGCCAATGGAAAGGTGTACAGCATATGCCAGGGGTTGAGACCCCCCCCTCCCCATACCACAGACATGAATTGTGGTGGGCATATGAGTTCCCTGGAAGTGGAGGGACCCAATGGAGGAGGAGACTCTGGATCCGGTAAAGCGAAGACATCTTGGGGTGCAGCCAGGGATCCAGATCTCCCCGGCATAAGGGGCTCTCTCTCCTTTCTGGCCACCAGTGCCAGCTCTGAAGTCTTTACCAGTGCTGGAGGCTCTCACATTTTGTGACGTGCTAGAGATGGCAATATTGACAGTCTGGAACTGGTGCATCCCACTGTTTATGGGTCTTCTCATGCCTGTGGGACTTCCAATGTGCTACATCCCCTTGAGCCAAGCTGGTGGAAAGTATGTCCAGTTTCTTTGAGGTGGACCTAGAGGAAGGTGGACTTAGTCCCATGCTTATGGGAGTGCTTCCTAATCTCCTGACTCGGCCCTGCCATGGGGTCTGTGGGAGTGGCTCCACAGGTACCAGAGTCGAATGTAGTAGCAACAGAAGGTTGCATTCCTTGCTGATTCAGGCTGATATATGGGGTAAGGAGGTGTGGGGGTTCCCCAGCCTGGATCTGATTGTGGTCTCATGGTCATCTCCACAAGATACATCTGGAGAAAAAGTGCTCAACCTTCTCAGGTACGGGTGGGAAAAGATAGACAAATACTGCACCTTGCCATGATGTGAGCTTCTCCCAGGCAGTAGAGACAGTGGTGGTGCTCATTGCTGACTGAGAAGGACCACGTGCAGGAGATGCAGAGTTTGAAACCTGGAGTTCTGGGCATAGTTCAGTACTTGAACAGGGTACGGGGGCAGAGGGAGAAGTCCCTGCACTCTATTCTAAACCGTTAAAACCAGTAACCTACTAAAACTAAGAAAATAAGTAAAACTGTTAAAACTATGCCTAATACTGATACTATATACAATTAAAAGTATTAGAGCTGCATCAGAGACGAGGACACTGGAGGTTCTGACCTGGACTATGAGGTGATGAGAAGGAACTGGAGACACGGTCAGATTGCCCAGCCTCTTATCACATTGGATGGAAGCACAAGGTGATTCAGGGTGCATGCACGGGCCAACGGACACTGCTTTCAAATTTTCTGACTCCGGGCGCATGGTGCACATGTGTAACCCACAGTGGAATATAACAGCGACCATCACTCGAAGAAGAAAGATGCTTTAGAATCACCTTCTCCATCCCAGGTTCTATGCCAAGCACAGCTTGGTCAGTTCCAAGGATCACAACCCTGGGTTCTATCTCCAGTGGAGGAAGCTCCTGCACCATATGGATCAATCTCTGGTTAGAAAATGCTATTCAAGTAAGAAGTATTTGTAGGATAGGGCCCTAAATGCATACGGGTTTCCCTACAAGGTTAAAATTCAGTGTTTTGAGCTATCCCAGATACACAGTGGACTGTATAATTAAATGAGAAGGAAGACAGAGAACTGCAGTCTGGTTTACATTGGAGAACTGTTCGGTTGCTGCACAAGAGGAAAGGATATTATCATTATTATTTGAAATCTGTATTGTGGCAATGCCTAGAGACGTCAGTCTCAAATCAGAACCCCATTTTATTAAGCACTGTAAAGAGCCCTAAAGAGCTTGTAGTCTAAATATGTTTGGGAGAAAATGGGCAGACATAACAAAAAGACAAGGGGAGCATAAGGGAACAGTGATTAAGGAGGTGATTAAGATTTATTAGTGTACTAAGCAGTAATCACAGCACACCTACCTAGCCATTCTCAAGTGTTTTGTAGGAATTTAGTACAGATATGAGAAATCATACAATATAGCTCAGCCTGAAAAATGTGTGTGGTGCCATAAGGTTCAGGAGGATTATTGGTCTCTGCTATTGTTACTCACTCTCTGCCATTCTGAGTGATGTAATACAGCAATTCTTGTCTCTTTTCTTTGTAACCGTCCTATATTCATTTATAGAATATTAAATTATTATTCTTGAGTTCAAAAAAGTTTCTTTTTTGTTGTTGTTGCTGCTATAGCAAACAGAACTGTAGAAAGCACACAGCGGGATGTGAGACTTTTTTCAAATCCTAATGTAATACTGTGATATCCTTAAAAAGACATTTCAGGGTTCTGATGCTAACACAACACTTGAACTCGACGCTCATGGTTATCATATCATCCAAATCCTTAGATGTGATTGTGGCCATATAGTTCTTGGTTACCTGCATATTAATTCTCTCTCTCTCTCCCCTTCATACATTATAAAGCAAAAGCTTTACATGCTGAGACACGCTGCATATCCTTAAGCAGTAACGTGATTTCTTCAAGATTAGTTGACTATTTGGCAGTGTCAAATTTAAACCAGAATATGTGCTGCTACACATCTGTAAATTACACTGCACTCTCTCTCTCTCTCTCTCTCTCTCTAAGCTTATCAATGAGAGAGACGTAGTGGGTGGTCGTTCGGGCTGCACTCTGTGCTTCCATATACTACTTAACAGTCTGCACCATTTTAACCATGAAACTGCAAGGATAAAGAGGGAAAGGTTTTCCAATCAGGCTGCACTGTTTAAATAGACACACTTCCATGTTCTGTACATTACTGAAGGACGAGGAGTCAATATGAAAGATTAAACTGTTTATAACTTAGAATATTCATAAATCCATTAATAAGTAAGCACATGCCCTATTTGCTGTTCTGATTTCAGCAATAAATTAAATCGCAAAAGGATAATCAGAGAGAGGTGAGAAGGAAAACACCAATCAGTGGCACTGGATCAGCTTCCATGGTTTAGAACCTTGGGAGCACTTTATACACAAAAACATTTTAACCAAATTATTCCTTAATGACATAAGGTCTGATCCAGAAAAGCACCTATGCACATGCTTAACCTTAAGTGCATGAGTAGTCCTTGTGAAATCAATGAGCAAGCTTCAAAAAAAGGAGACAAGTGATGTAGTGATAAATGTATTAGCTTGTTTAGATAACCTCACACCTATAGCATTATTATTGAAAGCCTGTTAGGGATCATGGTCCCACTGTTCTAGACCAAGGTACAACCATCAAGGTCCCTTCCTTGAAGACCTTGCAGCAAATCAATGCTCATTAGCCAAATTATTCAATCACATACATCCCTTAAAAAGTGCAAAAGAGTGATGGAAAAGGAGAATATTTTTCTACCTATTTCTTTTTTAAAGTAAAACATTTCGGCATTTAAAGTTGTGTTCAACAGTATGTTTAAATGCATTTACTGAATTTACTGTGACTCTAACCACCTCCGGGCATAAAACACGTAGCGACTCTTGTGAATAATGGCAATTTAAAGCCAAGCTTCTCAGACTCCAGCATTAATTCTTTGAAGCTGCCATAGACTATGGAGAACCCAGCAACTCAGGGAGAGACATGGTTTGTCAATTATGTGTACTTTTTTCCTAAGGAAATCAGAATTTTGAAGTCTCTGTGTTTAACTGAAATGCCACTGTACTAATGGGCTAGCTTTTCCATTGGATTTGTGTCAAATTCAAAGGGCAACTGGTAGAATCAGGACAGTTTAGGTTTTTGAGCGACCGGTATAATGAGAGTTGTTAACTGATGTTCTTCTGATGACTTACTGTTGTGACCCTGGGCACTATGCTAATGTTATGTTCAGAGTACAGACAAGAAGGCTTATTGGGGATTTGTTGGAATAACAGGTATATGCACAATTCTGAAGGCACAACACAGCACCTGCCTTTGAAAATATTGGCCCAATGTGTCAAAAACATATTCTGTTATGTTTTCTCCTCTAACAACTGAGGCATATATTCTCTGTATTATGGTGGCATGCTAGAGAAATACACCTTCTTAATATTTCTAAGAGCCTGCTCAAAAACCTAATGAAGTCAATGGAAAAGACTCAGAATGACTTCAATAGAATGTGGATGATGCCCTATGTGCATTGGCTGAATACCCCAAAACACATTCACATGTTCACATATATAAACAAAGCAAAGACACTTCTTGCAACTACTAAAAGAGGAAAAAAGCAGAGAAAAAACAGTCAATTCATATAAAAATAAATGGGAACCTTGCATTTCTGTGACAAATGAACATATACACACAAACATATACACACCACTTTGTGCAAATAATAGGAAAAAACTTTAGCTCTACTCTTATCTGCTTTATTTAGGTTTTATATTATGCCTGTTGTCATAGTATCTGAGTGCCTTTGGACAATACATTAAGCTGCATAACTAGGCATGTATTGGGCCTAGCTTACAATCATAGAGAGAGGGACAGAAAAGACTTATTAGGCTATTAAGTCCATTCTGTTGTCAATGCAGGATTGTTCACTATCTGTTCTGGGCTTTGCCCTTCCTAGTTTTAAATGCCTCAAGTGGTAGAACTTCCACCACTGCACTTGTAAGATTATTCCACATCTGGGAAATCTCACTATTAGGTAATTTCTTTTACTATTCAATCTAAATTTCCATTTACAACATTTTACCACATTGTATCTAGTTTTACCTCGTTGTACCAGTTAATGCAGCTGTTTACACCAGTGGACGGAGGGTATAAGGTACTACATTGTGATTTGCCAAGTTTTCACACCCCATTTTGATAGACATCATTGACTGCACAGTGAAGAACTGGGTCAAATATATAGTTCTCTGCTTTACTGATGTTTATACCTTTCAGACACATTATATCCATGCTTACTTGTAACTTCACCAAGCTACACATATGTAGGGTCCAGTCCTGAGAGTTGCTCTGCATCCTCCCTACCAGTTGACTTTCATGGGAGTGGAGGGAGCCCAGAACTTCTCAGAACTGGGCCCTTAATCTTTCTTCAAGTCAGGGCAATCAGCCTCTTAACTTCTGTTGCTTTTCTCTCTAATTTATCAAAGACTTTTCAATACCAAGACACCCAGAATGGACTGAAAGATTCAAGGTGCTGTTTCAAAAGTAGCGTGGCTGTATAATGAAAGCCTACCAGCTTCCTGGCCACGAAATGCATCATATGTGATCAGTACATTTCTACTTGTTTTTTTGGTACCATATCAAATTGCATAATTCACGAGGCTGCGTCCATGGACACCTAGAAGTATAACACCAGTAAGCGCAGGTTACTGAAAGAGGAAAGGAAAACTGACCAAGAAAATGATACTTGCAGAGAAAAGGGACAGTCAAGAAATTGTGGGTTACTTATGACATCAGTGAGGTTCCTTCCTTGCTTTTGTGTCTCACTGACTTTCAGGACAGTGCATGGGAAATGCATACAAATCCTGTGACCATCATGCATATGCATCATGCAAGTCCTGTATGCACTGTGACTTTTTTGCATGGAGAGAGTGGATGATACAAGTAATGGATCTTCTGGTAGATCATAATTTTAGTTGAAGTTGCAGCCTGCAGCTGTCTGTGGGTCATGGATTTTTATATTCCTGGTGTGTGTGTGGAGGGCGAGGGGAGGGTTGAAGACTGAAATATGTTTACCTGTGTAATCTGTCATTAAAAGCAATAGAATTTTTTTCAAAGGAATGAGGTAAGAACACAACACTGCATAAAATGTATCCACTTTTCAATGAAAGTACCAATGACATGAAAAATCTACTCTTATTAGTGTTAACTTTTCACACTTAGCCTCCAAAAATGTCACGTAAAGTAGCATGCAGATACCAGGGCCGGCTCTAGGTTTTTTGCCACCCCAAGCTCCGAGAGCGCAACTGCCCAAGCAAAAAAAAAAAAGAATGGCCCTGGAATTGTGCTGCCCAAGCACGTGCTTGCTTTGCTGGTGCCTAGAGCTGGTCCTGGCAGATACTACTTGTGTAATGCTGTAACTACACACATTACAGGTATGTATACAATATAATTGACTGTGAGACATTCCTTTATGCATTTATATGAAAGATGCTACCCAAAAAACAGCATTGTGAGTACTGATGTGTGAATTATGTTGTATATATTACTGCTACAAATAGATTTTTCCCCAGATAACAAACATTAAAATTTTTAACAGTATTTCACATACTTTCAAAAAGACAAATAAAATGAGGCTCTTTTGCTCACCATTCTCTGCTTTTTTTATTGCGTAAATTTGAAACTTCCCAAATAAAATCCTATACACAGTCTTCTGTTGCCCTTAGATGTCATTGAAATGATACTAATAATATTTGTAGTTGAGTGTGACATTCAGCCATCAGGAGCAAAGCAATTTTGCACTGTAATGCAAATGACTGCATTCATCAAACGAGCTTTGTTAGTTATTCATTGTGTTCCTTATCATTCCTTTCCAAAACCCCAGTGCCTCTGCAGTGAGCACAGAGGTGTGTCAACAGCAGCATCAGCCACTGTAAAATGTATCCTTATCAGGCAGAGCAGGGTGCAATGGGAATGACCTGCCAAGTCACAGCAGCCTCTCTTGTCTTTCCAACCCTTTTGTGGCAGTGTGGCTCTTTGTCCTTATTATGTGATCTCTCTCTCTCAGCGTTGCTCGGAGTGCAAGACCCTCTTCTACATCTGGAAGAATTATTTGAAATGTAAAGGACTCTTGAGAGCTTTATGTGGTGTTGTTGTAGCTGTGTTGGTCCCAGGATATTAAAGAGACAAGGTGGGTGAGGTAATATCTTTTATTGGACCAATCTCTCTCACCAACAGAAGTTGGTCCAATAAAAGATTACCTCACCCACCTTGTCTCTCGAGAGCTTTGTAATACCCCCCTTCTTTCCTCTGAAATGGACCCTTCCTCCTCTCTCCCCCATCTTACCTTCCACATGGCCAGGCTTTTAAAAACAGTAGCAACGGAAACCACCCAAAGACATCGTGCATATCTCAGCAGCCCAGTATGGCTGTGAAGACTGAAAATGATATTGACAATTTTAGAAAGGGACATACACTCACTGACACAGACAGGGACTTGGGGCTTTTTTCATTAACTCTCTCATTGCTTAACACAGTTCAGCATATTATCCTGTACCTCCAGAGAAAAGCTTCTTGGGGCTGGGGCTGGAGATTAATCCCTCTGTAATTTCTTCTGCTCCCGGCTTTACTCACTGCCAAAGGATTTTTGTGGAAGAAAATGGCAACTTTAATGTCTAACCTAGGTGTGGAAATGGCCTTAATAAAACTGGGATAGTCGGGGCCACATGAATAATTACTACAGACCCATTTTATTTAATGTAATGTACTATAGGAGGGTTCATGCCACATTGTAATTAATAGAGTTTGGAGATAGTTTTAGGAGATTCTCCACCAAAATAGTGAAGCCTCCAGGAGACTCTAGTCAGTTTAATCTTTAACCCAAATGTCAGAACAGCCTATTGAAGGCCCTGGCCTGGTTCTCTCCAGTATAAAATGCAATTAAAGTGGGCATCAAGTATGCTATCATGAAACCACATTTTGGTGATACTGTCATATACTCTGCAATTAATGTTTTTATAAGGTGGGTTTTGTGTTTTGCAAGAATTAGACAATAAATGGACAATTATTAATCTGCAAATATACTGATCCAAATATGATTATTTTTACACCTGTGAAAACAAACCTAGTGACACTTTATGTATGTACAGAATTGCTGTAACAGCATGAATAACGCCCACAAAAAGGATTTGATTACATTTCCTGCTTTTTCAAAGTTAAAGTATTGCAAAGAAATAAAATATTCTCTCTGCACCTGCAAGCTAAACTGAACCCAACAGTTATTAAAACAAAAGCTTTTCTGCACAAGAGAAACTGAAAGTACTGACATTTGGAAAAACATAAATACCAGCATTCACTCCATTGTGAAGAAGGAAATTAGGCATATTTATAAAGCTTGAGTTGACCTCAGAAATTAAAGATGTTTTTCCCTTGATTCTGTATACAATTATAAAAGCAGAACTTTTAAATGTATTAAAATTTAAAGGGGGTATTATTGATGCAATATATTTTTTATTTAAATTATTTTAATAGATTATAATAAGATTAGGCCTTAACATAGGTTGTCATAATTTCAAATAGATTCAATTTTAAAAGAAAAATGTATTTAATTTAAATTTTTAAAATGTGGGTTAAGTTAAACAAATCAAAGGTTTATTTTTTAAAAATCACTGATTTGTATTTACCCTGAGCATTTACTTGTATGATTTTTTTTTCTGGGGGAGGTGTTAGTCAGGAAGGGATCAGCTAAAGGGAAGGGAAAGAAAGTGAGCGGGACAGGGCATGAGAGGAGAGGGGAGGAGGGGCAAGTGTGGAGTGAAGCTGAGGTGAAGGGACTGTGAGGAAGAGGAAAGGAGCAGGTTGGAGCAAACAACCAGTCAGCACAGAGCAGAGGAAGTCCAGTCAAAATGGTGAAATATTCTCTGCTTTGGCTGCTTCTGCAGCTGCTCCTACCAGAGTCTCTGGCTTGCTCCTCTCAGTAGTTTTCCCCCAAAGCCACATGGGGACGAGAGACACCTATTTTCCCCCAAGAGTATGTGTGTGTGTGGGGGGGTCTCCCCTATTCAGTTTGAGAAGCCTCATGTGGGTCCCATTTTACCCCCATTCCTACGGAGTACAGTACTCCCAATGTAGCAGAGTATCAGGGTTATTAGAACTACTAATAAAGTGGATATCTATTCACTTATAAACTCATTTGGCTATATTGTTGTTTTCTTAAAAACCTGTAATTTACTAAGTATTTTTTTCTTGGCTTATCCCAGTTTGAATAGAGTGAAATTCACCCCCATGTAGAGGGCCAGCCAAGGCCTATACATTATTATGCTGTCGCCATCTGGTATTAATTGACCATTACCACAATAAACGTACATTGCCATTCTTGCTCATAGTTTCAGCAAAGTGCCCAAGTACTGAAATTAGCTTGGAAACAAATACTCTTTCACACCTACACGTGGTCTTGCCATGATAGGATTGGAAATGCTTTGGTTGCTACAGGATTTCACTTCCCAGGATGGTTTATATAGCATCATTCAAAAGGACTGGAATTTTCAAAGCCTAAGGGAGTCGTGTGCCCAAAACACATTGACATTCAATTGAGTTGGATGCCAAGCTCCAGAGGATGCCTTTGGAAATCCCAGCCTAAATTCTACAGGAAAATAATACGTAGTAACTTCAAGTAAACCCAACAAAATAATATATATTTTACAGAAAAAATGGTGGTGAGAAAAAACTTCTCATCAATATACATGGAAACCAGATCTGAATGAACTCTCCTCTGACATTTAGTGATGAACTGCAGGAAGAGATTGCAGGAGCGAATTTGTATGGACACATCTACTCTGCCTATGAGTTCAGCACACAGAGTTGGCTGGTTTTGGGGTTACAATTTACTTTAGTATTGAATGCAGGGGTAATGAAATGTTGTTATCCTTATTAGAACATAAGAATGGATATACTGGATCAGACCAATGGCCCAGCTAGCCAACTATCCTGTCTTTTGACAGCTGCCAATGCCAGATGCTTCAAAGGGAATGAACAGAACAGGGCAATACTCAAGTGATCCATCCCCCGTTGTCCACTCCAAACATCTAACAGTCAGGGGCTTAGGGACACTCAGAGCATGGGGTTTCATTCCTGACCATCTTGGCTAATACCTATTGATGGACCTATCCTCTATGAACTTACCTATATCTTTTCTAAATCCAGTTATAGTTTTCACCTTCACAACTTCCCCTGGCAACGAGTTCTGCTGATTTACTGTGTGTTGTGTGAAGAAATACTTCCTCTCGTTTGTTTAAATGTCTGCCTATTAATTTCATTGGGTGATCACAGGTTCTTGTGTTAAGTAAATGAGCAAACAACACTTCCTTATTCACTTTCTCCACACTATTTATGATTTTATAGACTTCTATCATATCCCCCTTAGTCGCCTCTTTTCCAAGCTGAATAGTTCCTGCCTTTTTAATCTGTCCTCATATGGAAGCTGTCCCATACCCTTAATCACTTTTGTTACCCTTCTCAGTACCTTTTCCATTTCTAATATATCTTTTTTGAGATGGGGTAACCAGAACTGAATGAAATATTCAAGGTGTGGGAGTACCAGGGGTTTTTACTGCAGCATTATGATATTTTCTGTTTTATCTATCCCTTTCCTAATGGTTCCTAACATTCTGTTAGCTTTTTTGACTACCATGGTTGCACACTGAGCGGATTTTTTTCAGATAACTATCAATGATGACTCCAAGATCTCTCTCGTGAGTGCTAATAGCTAATTTAGATCCCATCATTTTGTATGCATAGTTTTCCAATATGCATTACTTTGCATTTATCAATATTGAATTTAATCTGTCCATTCTGTTGCCCAGTCACCTAGTTTTATGAGATCCCTTTGTCTCTTCGCGGTCTGCTTTGGACTTAACTATCTTGTGTAATTTTGTATCATCTGCAAACTTTACCACTTCACCTTTTCAAGATAATTTATGAATATGTTGAACAGCACTGGTCCCAGTACAGATCCCTGGGGGACATCACTATTGACCTCTCTCCATTTTGAAACCTACTATTTATTCCTACCCTTTGTTTCCTATCTTTTAACCTTTCCTCTTATCCCATGATTGCTTAGATTGCTTAACAGCCTTTGGTGAGGGACCTTGTCAAAGGCTTTCTGAAAGTCCAAGTACACTATATCCACTGGATCATCCTTGTCCATGTTTGTTGACCCCCTCAAAGAATTCTAATAGATTGGTGAGGCATGATTCCCCTTTACAAAAGCCACGCTGACTTTTCCCCAACAACCAGTTTGCCTGGGACTGAAGTTAGGCTCACTGGCCTGTAATTTCCAGAAACGCCTCTGGAGTCTTTTTAAAAAATTGGCGTCACATTAGCTGTCCTCGAGTTGTCTGATACAGAAGCTGACTTATGCAATAGATTGTCTTCCACAGTTAGTAGTTCTGCAATTTCATATTTGAATTCCTTCAGAACTCTTAAGTCAATACCATCTGGCCCCGGTGACATTATTATTTATCAATTTTTTTCCAAAACCTCCTCTATTTACGTCTCAGTCTGGAACAGTTCCTCAGATTTGTCACCTACAAAGAATGGCTCAGATGGGGGAATCTCCCTCACATTCTCTGCAGTGAAGACAGATGCAAAAAATTCATGTAGCTTCTTCACAGTGGCCTTGTTTTCCTTGAGTGCTTCTTTAGCACCTCAATTGTCCAGTGGCCCCACTGATTGTTTGGAAGGCTTTCCTTTTTCTGATGCACTTAAAAAAAATTGTGGTTAGTTTTTGAGGCTTTTCTTAGTTCCTCTTCAAGCTCTTTTTTGGCCTGCCTAATTATAC
Source organism: Mauremys mutica (assembly GCF_020497125.1). Taxonomy (NCBI): domain Eukaryota; kingdom Metazoa; phylum Chordata; order Testudines; family Geoemydidae; genus Mauremys; species Mauremys mutica. The sequence goes on along the minus strand of NC_059072.1, from coordinate 55,049,564 downwards.
TCTGATACTTGCCAGAGTTTATGCTCCTTTCTATTTTTCTCAGTAGGATTTGACTTACAATTTTTAAACAATGCCTTTTTCCTCTGCTTCTTTTACTCTGTTGTTTAGCCATGGTAGCATTTTTTTTGATCTTCTGTGCTCCTCTGGCCTTTCCCCAGCCCTGCTTCACTCTCAGTACCTTTGCTACCAACAAATTGGATTCATTTAAGATTTTTACTAAATTTCTTTCTTTCACATTGTAGCGGGGTGGTTACCCGCTCCAGCCCTGACAGGGTTAAGGCCAGCCCTGGGAGAGGGCTGGGGCTGTAAGGAAAAGCCCAGGCTGCTTAGGAAAGCAGGCACAGCAGGTCCTTATAAAAGGCTGCTAGCTTGGCGCTAGAGTAGCTCTCTCTCTAGTCTTGGAGGGAGCAGGGCCTGGCTGTTGGTAGCAAAGGTACTGAGAGTGAAGCAGGGCTGGGGAAAGGCCAGAGGAGCACAGTAGCTCCAGGCTGGCGACTCCCCAGGCTGCAGGGCCTGGTCCTACGTCCACCTGAGGTACTGGGTGGTAGAGGAAGACAGCAGGTCCTACCCCCTTGCCTGTGATGACAGGCTCTTATACTGCAGTCTGCTCCAGGGAGCGGGGGCTCATTGCTGACTGGCAGTAGCCACCGGCTGAGGCAAGGTGAGATTAGGGGGTCGGAGGTCCCTGGGGAGGAGAGACCCTGAGAGTGAGGGGTTACTGCCAGGGGGCAGCACCCCAGATAACAGGGCACCGGAGTCCAGGAGGGTCATGGGGGGGCAAGTGGTAGCAGGACACCAGCCTGCAGAGGGCGCTCCAATGGCTGGAGAGCTAATTCCCTGAGATGACCAGCAGGAGGCGATGCAGGGGTGAGTCCCTCATCGTGACACACATACAGTGCCACCCCCCACCAGCATGATCTATTCTATCATTCCTATATATCTTATACCCAGGTATTGCAGGGTCGCATTGATTGTCATCATTCTACCAAGTTTCTGTGATGCCTATTATATCAATATTCTCATTTAATACCAGGTATACAAGTTCACCCATCTCAGTATTTAGACTTCTAGTATTTGCATACTAGAAGCACTTACACAATTTGTCACTTTTTAGTTGTCTGCCTTCATGTCATGTAATTGAATGGGACTCTTTTCCATTTGACTGTTTCACTTCGGTTCCTACCTGTGCTTTATCAACTCCTATCCTCTCCTCTTTACTAGGATATTGAGAATCCCCTTTGAGATGTCTTTTTCCAAACCATGTGCGCTCCTCCACACCTGTCGGCTTTCCCCCTGCCCTCTTTGACCTTTTTAAATTTTACATGCCAGCAATCTAGTTCCATTTTGGTTTGGAGCCCATCCTTCCTACAAAAGCTCATCCTTTCCTTAATAAACCTAAACCCCTCCTCCTCACACCATCGTCTCATGCACAGATGGAGACTCTGCAGTTCTGCCTGTCTAATTGGTCCTGTGTGTGGAACTGAAGCATTTCAGACAATGCTACCATGGCAGCTCTGGACTTCAAACTCTTACCTAGCAGTCTAAATTTGGCCTCCGGGACCTCTCTCCTACCTTTTTCTATGTCACTGGTATGTATATGTATCACAACCACTGGCTCCTCCTCAGCACTGCACATAAGTCTGCCTAGATGTCTTGAGAGATCTGCAAGCTTTGCACCTGACAGGTTATTCACCATGTGGTTCTCCTGGTCATTACAATTCCAGATATATGTATTTCTAATGGTCAAATCCCCCATTACTAATACCTGTCTCTTCCTAATAACAGGGGCCTCTCCCCTAGAGAGGTATCCTCAGTGTGAGAAGTTGCCATGACATCATCTGGAAGAAGGGTCCCAACTATGGGATCATTTCCCTCCGCTTCAGTTTGCTGTTCTCCTTCCCTGAGACTTTCATCCTCCTCAACAGCACAGAGGCTGTCAGACCGGGGGACAGGGGGAAGCTGCTCTACTGTGTGCCAGAAAGTCTCATCTATATACCTCGCTGTCTCCCTTAACACCTCCAGTTCAGCCATGTTGGTCTCAAGCACCCATAACAAGTCTCTGAGGGCCATGAGCTCCTTGCACCAAATGCACACACATGCCACCTGGCTACAAGGCAGGTAATCATACATGTTGCATTCCGTGCAATAAACTGGATAGCCCCCACTCTGCTGCTGAACTTCTGTTGCATTCATTTCTTTTTACTCCTTCAGAGGTTTTTGTTTGGTTTGTTTGTTTTTTGTGGGTGGTGTTTGTTTTTTGCAGAGAGGTGTTTATTGGCCTAAATTCAGAAAATGTTGGGTGTACCTGGCTCTCTTATTCCCTCTCCAAACTCCCTTGCAAACCTCACCCATTTGCTGCTCCTGTTCGCTAGCTCCTCTGATCGCTTAGGAGCTGACTTTAAAAACCACCTATTCTCCCTGAGTAGCCACTCTGCTGGTTAATGGATTCTAAAGGGATTAGAGATCAAAGTCTCATTAAGAAGCTCTCAGCCTTGCCTAACAGGCCAGTAGGCTCAGCGCACAGTCCCCCGAAACAGACCACACTCTATACTATAGTCAGGCAATAAGCACACAATAAACAAACTAACAGACAACAGACTCCTCCAAAGGGTCACTAGTTGCTCCTCTTTCACCTGGACAATTCCCTTGCAACCCCCCCGTCTGCTGCTCCTATTCACTGTATGAGTAAAGGGCAGCAGAACTGTACTCAGCATGTCCTGATTGAGGGGATCATCCTAAAATGAATCTCACTTGCTAAGCAGAGGGGAAGGAATGTCAAATCCCAGTGAAAATGAGAGGGGGAGGGGACAGGTATCCCTACCTGATGATGTGGACCGCTGTCTAAAGAGTCCTAGATGCCAGTTGACCTCCCACCCCCTCTAATGTTTACAGACAGCTGACTGCACTCACTTGAGAGTCCTCATTTCCATTCAGTGTTTACTAAAGCTGAAATCACTAAGGAGCAGAATTAGGGGCTAAACTTCAGGCTTGGTGTGGTGGCAGTGTTGTGAAAGACAACTAAGTGGCAGCAGCAGCAGAGAGGTTCCTCACCATCCAGTGAAATCACTAAGAGCTGGGCTATGTGGGGGAACCTCAGACTGCAGAACTGCAGAAATCGCAGTGAGCAGCGAGCAGCAGCAGTGAGAAGAGTGGCATAAATGAGAGGTGGCAGTGAGTGGCCAGCCATGGCAGCCATAGCAAACTAAACCAGACTGCTGCAGCAAGTGGTAGCAGAGATGAGCCAGTTGCAGAGGAGGTGACACCAATGGAAGTATTGCTCAATTCCCCTCCCCCGCCACCTCCCACCCCCCACACACTGCTTTTCAGAGGTAAGAGGGCTCTAAGCATATGCACAATGGGCCCAGACATTTGATGGCATCATCATCAGCCAGGTGGAGAGCTGGTAGCCCACCGCTGAAATAAGTCAATGGGCACTCGTCAAGGATATGCGACATAGTCTGAAGATGACCACAACTGCATCACAATGTTTAAAAAGATTGGCTCCACAGTTGTCCTGTCCTGTTTGAAACTGGTTCATAAATGACCACAGGTGCCTTGGCAGGACAAAACCTGGTGGACAGATGGTTGGGTCAGTGACGAGACAGTGATTACCAACTGCTGTTGCTGAGCTCTCGTTGCACCAAGCAGATTCCACCATCATGCCTTGTGGTGGCATAAATCCATTGTGGGGGAAATGGATCAGCATTCATGTCGTGCTCCCCATCAGTGCCCAGCCCAGGGAATCTAATGATCCAACAAGCAGACCAAATTCAGCAACGAATCTTAGTGACATGCCGTCTGACTCGAATCCCAATGTATTGCCATCCTTCAACTTTCAAGCCATTGGACCAGCATTTCAGCTTAATGTTGAGGGCCTGTCAGCAGCCAAACACAGGGGTGGGAGGTGAATCCATGTGAATGCACCTCTGAATTCTGGATCTTCGCTGACTAAAATTAACTAACTGTGAGTGGGGTGCAGCAGAGGGAAAGGGGAGTGGTGTGTGAAGGGGACATTCATTCACTGGACTTTCACACCTCAGGATAGAAAACTGAGGCAACGGACACTGCCCAACAAAGCGTGTGTGGGGTGTTTATTTATGGTTACATGCTTTGGAATGTGATTCTGGTGTTTTTCCAAATTAATGCTGGGTTCCCTTTCCTGTTTAACAAAGGTTTTTTTCTGTTATATACAGACTCAGTGCTTGGGTATTGCCTTAGAAGTGCCGAGGGGTGGTGTTTAGTTTACCCAGATTACCTGAGGGGAGGCTTGAGCAAAAGGGTTTATATATATAAATCTTACCTAGAGTCAACATATAGTTGCCTACAATATGAAAATAACCCTAGCATCTAATAGGATATTTTAAATGAATTCTGGGAGAAACAACACACGGGACATAAACAATGGTAAAATATTTGGGAAAAGCAAACTGTTCTTCATATCCAGATCTGAACTGGTGAATGGTACAGGGAATGTAATATGGCTATACATTTCACAGCTGTAAAAGGGGGTATAAATGGTATAATGGTACAGCAAAATATGAAGACATACTTGCAAAAATGGATGAAGCATCTGATATTATATTAGGCGAAAAAGGAAAAAAAATATTTCAACTGGCCACAGCCTCCACTGTACTGAAGATTATATTCTGCTAGAAAATGATTAAATCAGCAGAAATCCAAATTGATAGTTCCCATACATACAGAAAAAGCAATATTTTACTGAGAAGACCAAATCTCTCAAATACAACATAAAAGCACACCAAAACGACACACAGTTCTATTACAAAAGGTACCGAGTGCATAATTAACCACTGCTAATATCTATGTGAACATTTGAAAGGAAGAAAAAATATTCCAGTGGGATATAAACTATTCATCAAAGCTACAAAAATATATAAATGAAAGTACTACGCTGAAAACATGCACTAGTCAGGCTATGTTTATGTTCCCCTGACAGAAGATGTATAAATAGGAAAAATTTACCACTCATTCACTAGGGGCTAATGAAGCAGAACTAAGATCACATGCACACCATCACTCAAGTGTAAGACATTTGCAACTTCTCAATTTCATATGGAACAGCCTGCTCCAGTCACATATCCTGGAACAAAGGTCATTTTTTTTCTTTCAGTCTAACTAGTAAACTGTAATTGGCCCACAAGTTTCATTTTTCTTAAGCTAATGTTAATTTAATGAGTATTCTTTCCCCATTCCTGAATATACGTGATGAAGGACTTTGCTTTTTCAGATTCCCAGTATCAATCAATTCCATATAGTGTGGCATGCAAAGTAATATTTAATTGATGTTTACTGCTCTGTAAAATTATTTATATTATTCGACAGTCACAACTAAGAGCTTTCTTTTTCATGACAGTTTACAGAAATCAAGAGAATCTAACCATGTTCAATATCTTTCAATATATTCTTAAATGCTATGCAAGACATCACGTCTGTTTAGATATCTGGCCCACCAATGTGAAAAGAGTCAATAGCTAGAAGATTTGTAATGGATAATCAGAAGTTTGCACTCTGCAAGCAGGTGTAATTAGGGGTCAGAATCTCAAACAGCGGCATGTTTCCAATTTGTGAATGCCAATTTATAATTCTGCAATGTGCATTGCATTGTTGGCCAACAGAGGCATATGGAATATGGAGATCATTTCTCAAAGCTGCACATTTGCTGCTTGTACATTTAAACATATTTATGATTTTTAAGTATCATCCTATTCAGACAGCCTCATTTATCTATTTCATGTAGTATTTTCCAGAAGCTCTTTGGTGTGAAAATGAAATGTAATTTGGAGCACTTCACACAGAGAGATTTATAATATTTCCCTTAAACTTGCTCTGGTAGATCCTAGAGAAATGGCCATCACATATTTTTGGTCACTGGATTATCCTTAATACACCTCTACCCTGATATAATGTGACCCGATATAAAACGAATTCGGATATAACACGGTAAAGCAGGGCTCGGGGGGGAGGTGAGGGTAGGGGCTGCGCTCTCCAGTGGATCAAAGCAAGTTCGATATAACACAGTTTCACCTATAACACGGTAAGATTTTTTGGCTACCAAGGACAGTGTTATATCAGGGTAGAGGTGTACATGATTTTATTTCTAATTCATTTACACCTGCGATTATGCATTTTACAAATTTGTTTACAGTAAAATATGCTCTATGATGGCTAAACAAATAAAACTACACACCTGTTTCTGACAATGGGGGCAACTGTAGGGTAAAAATTTCAAAGGTACAATGTCAATTGGTATAATGGATACAGGGCTGATCTTACCATGGGGCGAACTGAGGCGGCCGCCTCAGATGCCAGACTTGGGTAGAAGGGTGGGGAATGCCACTAGGACCCAGAGTGTAGAAAATTGTGTCTGCTGCTGGTGCATATGTATTCTCTCTGCTCTAGATGAACAGGTGCACCGGGGCAGATAGGCTTCTCCTGGCAGCAATTTAAAGAGCCTGGGGCTCCCAGCAGCCGCTGGAGACCTGGGCCCTTTAAATTGCTACCAGAGCCCTGCTGCCAGAGCCCTGGGGTAGTGGCAGCAGGGCTCGGGCAGCAGTATAAAGGGCCCGGGGCTGCGGCAGCCACTATAGCCCCGGCCCTTAAAATAGCCGCCGGAGACCCGCCGCTGCCTCCCCAGGGCTCTGGCAGCAGGGCTCCAGGGACCATTTAAAGGGTCCGGGGCTCCAGTAGCCGCTACCCCGGGCCCTTTAAATTGTCCCCGGAGCCTGCTGGAGCCTCTAGCCGCAGTGGGGCTGCGGCGGATATTTTAAGGGTCCGGGACTGCAGCAGCCGCTACCACCCTGGTCCTTAAAATAGCCGCTGGAGCCCCGCCGCCGCCTCCCCAGGGCTCCAGGGATGATTTAAAGGGTCTGGGGCTCCGGTTGCCGCTACCGCCTCGGGCCCTTTAAAATCGTCCCCGGAGCCTGCCAGAGCCCTGGGGTAATGGTGGCGGGGCTCTGGTGGCGATTTAAAGGGCCAGGGCTCCCACTGCTTCTACCCTCTGGGGCCCTTTAAATCGCCACCCGAGCCCTGCTGCTGGAGCCCTGGGGTAGCTGCAGCGGGGCTCTGGCGGTGATTTAAAGGGCCAGGGGCTCCCAGCTGCCACTACTGCAGCAGAGCCCAGGGCTGTTTAAAGCTCCGCCCAAGGCCAGGGCCCCCTCTGATGGTGATTTAAAGTGCCCAGGGCTCCACTGTGGTAGTAGCAGCTGGAGCCCTGGGCCCTTGAAATCACCCCCGGGGCTCCCAGCCACCTCTGCAGCTGGTAGCTCCAGGGGTGATGTAAAGGGCCCGAGACTCCCAGCTGCTGCTACCACAGCCCTAGCTCCAGGCCCTTTAAATCCTGATTTAAAGTGCCTGGGTATTTAAAGGCCCTGCCTCTTCCGGTAGAGGCCCCTCCCCCTCATAAGGACTCTGGAGTACCGGTAAGTCCTTTAAGTTACCTTCACCCCTGCTCTTATGTACCTCTCTAGCACCCCCAAGAGCCTGGACTGATTAACACCAGCTTCTCAGGGAGCTTCCTGTTTCCTGCTGGTTCCTGGAACCCACTTGAGGAGAACAGGCAGTCAACTGAAGTAGTAGGAGTCAGTTGGGCCCTTAAGACGCTGATATCTTCCCTCACTCAGGCCCTGCTACCAGCCAGCTTATTTGTCCCCTTCAACTGAGTGTTGAGAGCCACTATAGCTAGCACAGAACAGCAGTCATGAGTGAAAGAAGAAAACGCCCCTCTGGGGCAGAATTCAGAAAAAGAAAGAAAGCAAAGGAAGCTTTTCTGTCTAAGCAGGAAGGAGCTCTCCTGAGATACATAGACACAAATGTTTATGGTGAGCCTTCCGGCCCCACTGAGGATGTGAGTGGTGAGGAGATGCCAGTTAGTCAGAGTGCAGGTGACCTGGCAGCTACTGCAAGCATCCATATCTCCATCTCAAATGGATGTAACCATGCACATTCCTGAAGAAAAGTGTAGATCAGAGGAGAGTGTGGTGGAGGCTGCTGAGTTTCATTCCTTCAGTCTAGATGATCCAGGACTGTGGGCCCACTTGAGTAGTAGCCTGAGGGACTTCCTTGTACTGCATGGGCCACAGAGAGTGAAAAACTTCATGTTCCCTAAAGATAATGAAAATAGAAGTTTCCATCCAATACATTACTGGCGTGAAATCCCCAGTGGTGACAAAGTGGAGAGGCCATGGCTTATATACTCAAAAACCCAGAATGTTGCATACTGTTTTTGTTGCAAACTCTTCCAGTCTAACGTTCCAGCGACATTGGGTTCTACAGGAACGAAGGACTGGAAAAATCTGGCTAGAAATCTGGCATGCCATGAGAAGGCAGCAAATCACCAGAGAGCATTCCATAGGTGGAAAGAGTTTGAGATGAGACTAAGGTTAAAGGCCACCATAGATGATCAGTATCAAGAGAAGATTGCATCACAGTCTCTTTACTGGCAAAATGTTATGAAAAGGCTCATTGCCATTGTGAGAATGCTTGCTACCCAAAACCTAGCACTGCGTGGCACTTCAGATCAGCTGTATGTGCCAAACAATGGAAAGTTCCTTAAAATTGTGGAGCTGATGGCTGAGTTTGATGCTGTACTCCAGGAGCATCTAAGAAGAGTCACTACCCAAGAAATGTACACACACCACTACCTTGGAAAAACAATGCTAAATGAGATCATACAGTTACTGGCAACAAAAGTCAATCAGAAGATTGTGGCAGATCTGAAGTCAGCAAGATATTACTCTGTTATTCTGGATTGCACACCTGACATCAGCCATACGGAACAAATTACTTTAATTGTGTGTTTTGTAACAATAGAATCTAGTGAAAATGTCCCTGCAATGGTGACTGTCAGAGAGCATTTTCTAGAATTTATTGACATTGATGATACTACAGGAACTGGTATGACAAATGTGCTTCTTAAAAAGTTGGAAGATACGGGAATTGTGATACCTGACATGAGGTCAGGGCTACGATAATGGTGCCAACATGAGAGGAAAGAACAGAGGAGTGCAGATATGGATCCGAGAGTTAAACCCTCGAGTTTTTTTTGTCCCATGAAGTTCTCATTCATTGAACTTGGTGGTCAGTGATGCAGTATCAGCTTCTAGTGAGGCTGCTGAATTTTTTAATGTAATTCAAAGCATCTATGTATTTTTCTCTTCATCAACTCAATGATGGCAAATTTTGAAGCAACATCTGGGAACATCCTCTCTGACACTGAAACCACTGAGTGCCACATGATGGAAAAGTCAAGTTGAGACGAGAAAGCCTATCAAACACCAAAATGGGAAGACAGATGATGCCATAGTTGCCATTATGGAGGATAATGCTATGACAGGAAATGTTCATGAGAGAACGGTGGCAGAGGGAAATGGAATCACCACAAACATACATAACTTCAAATTTCTGTGTGGCTTAGAGTAGTGGCATGACATACAGTTTGAAATAAATGTTGTAAGCAAGAGACTCAAGGTATTGAACTTGATTTATCTGGAGCAATGGAACAACTGGACAAAGCAAAGTCATATCTACAGTCTTACCAGTCAGATAAGGGATTTCAAAATGTTCTGAAGAGTGCACAGAAGCTGGCAGAGGAACTTCACACTGAAGCTATTTTCCCACCTATTCAAGAATACAAGAGTCACCGAAGAAGATGACCTTTTGATTACGAGGCACGGGATAATCCCATAAGAGACCCCAAACAAAAATTCAAAGTTGAATTCTTTAACCAGGTGCTAGATTGTGCAATATAGTCAGTTGAAGAACCTTTCATGCAGCTCAAGGAACACAGCAGTATAGTTGGGATGTTGTATGATATTCCAAAACTCCTCACTATACCTGAAGAAGACCTACACCAGCAATGCAGGGCACTAGAGACAGTGTTGACACATGATCACATGTGCAATATTGATGCAAGTGATTTAGGTGATGAATTGAAAGCTCTTTCAAGATATATTCAGCAGGATCAACTCCAAAGGCTGTTCTGGAATATATATCCACAAATAAGATGACCACCCTCTTTCCAAATGCTTTTGTTGCTCTGTGCATACTTCTAACACTTCCTGTAACAGTTGCTAGTGGAGAACACAGTTTCTCCAAGCTGAAGTTAATAAAAACACATCTACACTCCACAATGACACAGGAGAGGCTGGTTGGCCTTGCAACCATCTCAAAAGATAGAGCATGAGCTGGCCCAGACTGTGGACCTTCAGGAAGCAGTTCAAATCTTTGCAACCAAGAAGGCACGGAAAGCACCACTTTGATTGTTCAAACAGATAAAAATGCCAGTGTTTATTATGCAGACAAGAAAAGTTACATTTGCTGTTCAGGTGTTTTAAAGTTAAGTGTTACTTAAAATTTTTGAACAAGGCATTTAAAGTTGTTAGTTCTCCTATATTGGGGTAGGTAGTAGAGCAGTACCATGAGAGGAGTAGAACAGGAAGAAGGCAGAATTGAGACCTTTCAAAGTTTTGGCCCAAGCAAGGGAGCATGGGGCATCATTTGAGCTCCTCACCTCAGGTGCCAAAATGTTGTGGGCCTGCCCTGGATGGATATGCCTTTCCTATTGTAACTATAAATTTAAATTATACTTAAAATTCTGCATGGCAAAAAATGCCTTTATGACATGGGTGAAAAGTTTAAATATGCACCAATGACAAGAGCCTTTGAAGTAACTTCTTGTAATAATGAGAAAAAAACAAAGCAATTGAAACTTAAAATAAGGAAATTATCTGTATCTCTGTACACAGATAGACACGTAATGTTTATATGTTAACTCAACATTTTTAACTAGGTTAATATATCCCCAAGTATTAGATAACTATGAGGAACAGCAGTTTATAGTGGGAATCCTGCTACTGGTTACTGAAATTAGCTATTTCTCTGATCTGCCAAATTCACAATTATAGGAAAAGATATGAACGTAAGAGTTGCTATAGCCCATTTTGCTCAATATCCTGTTGTGACAATCAGGGTCCAGATACCCCAAGGGGAGAACACCAATGTGGGGGGTGAGGGGGAAACCAATGAGTAAGCAAGTGAACCAACTGGTGGTGTACAATGTTATTGTGTTTAAATATATGTCAAGTAAGGTCTTTATGAAATCTTGTACTGTTGAATTTAATGGTCATTAAGAGATGTATTCAGGTTATGGTTATGAATGTATGTATGTCATTAAATGGACACTAAATGGCATAAAGAGGCATTAAGTGGACACTCTTCTCATCCCTTGAAGATGAAGACCTGGACTTCACAGATTATCTTGTTCTCCTATCACATACCCAACACTGTATACAAGAAAAAACAACTCGACTCAACGCATTCAGCCAGCAAATTGGACTAAAAATCAACCGCAATAAGACAGATATCATGACCTTAAATTAATAGGCAGCAGGTTTAAAACAAATAAAAGGAAGTTCTTCTTCACGCAGCGCACAGTCAACTTGTGGAACTCCTTACCTGAGGAGGTTGTGAAGGCTAGGACTATAACAATGTTTAAAAGGGAACTGGATAAATTCATGGTGGCTAAGTCCATAAATGGCTATTAGCTATTAGCTAGGATGGGTAAGAATGGTGTCCCTAGCCTCTGTTCATCAGAGGATGGAGATGGATGGCAAGAAAGAAATCACTTGATCATTGCCTGTTAGGTTCACTCCCTCTGGGGCACCTGGCATTGGCCACTGTCGGTAGACAGATACTGGGCTAGATGGACCTTTGGTCTGACCCGGTACGGCCGTTCTTATGTTCTTATGTTGATATTGCCTCACCATCACCAGTATGAATAAAGGATTATGTTCTCCCCAATGTGGAAACATTCACATACTTGAGCAGCAACATCAGCCAGGACGGTGGAACCAGCCAGGACATCCAGAACAAAATCAATAAAGCCAGGAAAACCTTCAGGAGCTTAAATGCAAGTCTGGAAATCATCAAAATACAATCCCAAAACCAAACTCAAGATTTATCAGAGCTGCATACTTTCAACATTACTTTACAGTGCAGAATACTGGAGAATGAGAAAGTATGATATGTCCAAACTGTCTTCATTCCATACAACTTGCCTCAGAAAAATCCTCCGTATCTTTTGGTCCAGAGCAGGGTTTCTCAAACAGTGGTCGCCGCTTGTGTATGGAAAGCCCCTGGCGGGCCGGGCCAGTGTGTTTACCTGTCCCGTCCGCAGGTCTGGCCGATCGCGGCTCCCACTGGCCGCGGATCGCTGCTCCGGGCCAATGGGAGCTGCTGGAAGCGGTGGCCAGTAAGTCCCTTGGTCCGTGCCACTTCCAGCAGCTCCCATTGGCCCGGAGCAGTGATCCACGGCCACTGGGAGCCACGATCGGCTGGACCTGTGGATGGGGCAGGTAAACACACCGGCCCGGCCCGCCAGGGGCTTTCCCTACACAAGCGGCGACCCCTGTTTGAGAAACCCTGGTCCAGAGCAATCTCAAACCATGATTTATTCACACAGCGGAGCCAAGAGGATATGAGCACCATCATTGCCAGGAGGCGTTGGAGATGGATTGGCCATGTGCTTCAGACGGAAACTGATTCCATCACCAGAGTAGCAATAAGATGGACACCTGAAGGCAAGAGAAAATGAGGCCACCCAAAAACAACATGGCGAAGAGCAGTAGAAGCCGAGCTGAAAAAACACTGGGGCACAGCTAGGGCAACCATTGAAAGACTTGCCAGAAACAGACAGGAGTGGAGGAGCTTCGTTGCTGCCCTAAATGCCGGAGGCGTAGTGGGAACATGATGATGGATGGATGGATATGCAACTACAGGATCATCTTGCAACTGGGAGTTGGTCAGCTAGGCAGGTAGGGGCTGCCTCCCCAGTCAGATGAAAGTAACTCCAAGTACCGATCCATTGTCTAGTCAGGAAAAGATAATGGTGGACAATTAGAATTAATGGGAAAACAACTTGAAACAGAAAAGAAAACCCCCATCTTGGAAGACTAAGGCTATGTCTACCCTACTTGCAAAACTTATGTCATTCAGGGGTATGACTATTCCACCCCCCCCCAACATAAGTTACACTGACATAAGCGGTCGTGTGCACAGCGCTATGTTGTTGGGGGGAGTTTCTCCTGCCGACATAGCTTATGTCACTTGTGGGGGTGGGTTTTTTATGCCAACGGGAGAGCTTTCTCCCATCAGCATAGAATGTCTTCACCAGATGTGCTGCAGCAGCACTGCTGTGCAGCAACGGCACTGTACATGCAGACATAGCCTAAGACAGGAGGGAATGTCCCCCCACCATGAATCACCACATTCTGAGAGAAAGAAAAAAAACACTCACGCAGACCCTGTTAAAAGGAAAGCGGTTTGAAGTGAAGATGATTCAGAAACGGAGGGCCAGCATTTAAGTAGGGTGCTGTCGGTGAAACAACTGGATCCTCTCTACCACAGAAAGCACATGGGGAAGGCAGTAGGTAACTTTTATTAAAATAGGGAATTTAGCTAATTCCCTTTTGGCTACAGAAGTGTAAAGCCTGAGGTTGCATCTTTATGTTTATTTTCTGCGTAACTTGTAGGTGTTTTCTTTTCATTACTATTTCATCTTTAAATCTATGATTTTTCTATTAAACACACTTTTTGTTTATTTTTACCCCCAGCAGGTCTCTGTTGTGCAAACTGTGTGGCGTGTGGATTCCGAAGTGAGCTGATAACATGAGCTCAGGTTTCACTCCTTTGGGGAGTGGGGTGATGAACCAGAGGAGAAAAATCTGTGTGTCTAATGGTGAAGAACACAGGACAGCCAGATGTGGGGAGACTTGGGACCAGAAGGGTGTTAAGGGTCACCCTGCAAGACGTAACTAGACTGGTGGTAGCCAGAGTGAGACCTTTATGCTTTTAGGCTTGTGACTGGTCTCAGAGCTCTGAGCCATAGCAACATAGCATTAAGGCATCCGGGACTACAGGACAGGTGGTGACAGACCCCTTATTGGTCTGGGTGATCCACAAAATGCCTATATCAAAGTTTCAGCGGAAGTGTATAGAACAGGGCAACTACTGAGCGATTGACCTTGTCTTCCACTCCCGGTTTCTGGTAGTCAGAGGTTTAGGGTCATCACGAGCCTGGGGTTGTGTCCTTAGCCATCTTGGCTAATAGCCATTGATGGACCTATCTGCCATGAACTTATCTCATTTTTTAAAACCCATGAACTTATCTCATTTTTTAAAACCCATTTATTCTTTTGGCCATCACAACGAGATCCACAACGTTAGTTGTGCACTGTGTAAAAAGCACTTCCTCTTGTTTGTATTAAACTTGCTATCTACTAATTTCATCAGGTGGCCCCTGTTTTTTTTGTATTGTGTGAAGGATACATAACACTTCTTTATTCACTTTTCCATACCATTCATGATTTTAAACAACTCCATCATAACCTCCTCTCTTAGTCATCTCTTTTCTAAGCAGAACTGTCCTAATCTTTTTAGTATCTCCTCATACAGAAGTTATTCCACATCCTTCATCATCTTTGTTGTTCTTCTCTGTACCTTTTCCAGTTCCACTAAATCCTTTTAGAGATGGAGTGACCAGGACTAGATACAGTATTCAAGGTACAAGTGCACGATGGATTTCTATAATGGCATTATGATATTTTCTATATTATTTTTTATCTGTTACCTAATAGTTCCTAACATATTGTTAGCCTTTTTGACCACCTCTGAGCACTGAGTGGAAGTTTTCAGGGAATTACCAATGGTGACTCCAAGATTTCATTCTTGGGTGGTAATAGCTAATTTAGAACACATCATTGGATAAAATAATCCCAACAATACCTATACAAAGTGCATTACTTTTCACTTATTGATGCTGAATTTCATCTGAATTTTGTTGCTCAGTCACTCACTTTTGTGAGATCCCTTTGTAACATCCCATGGGCTGCTTTGGAAATAACTTATCTTGAATCATTTTGTATCATCTGCAAATTTTGCCACCTCACTGTTCACCCTCTTTTCCAGATCATTCATGAAAATGTTGAACAGCACAGGTACCAGTATAGCTCCTTGCGGGAACCCACTGTTCATCTCTCTCCACTGTGAAAACAGACCATTTATTCCTACTCTTTGTTTCCCATCTTTCAATCAGTTATGGATTCATGAGAGGACCTTACCTCTTATCCCATGGCTACTTAGTTTCCTTATAGCCTTTGTGAGGGACCTTGTTAAAGTCTTTCTGAAAATCCCAGTACACTATATTGACTAGATCACCCTTATCACAACCTTGCTGTCTACCTCAAAGAATTCTTATAGATTGGTGAGGCATGACTTCCCTTTACAATAGTTGTGCTGACTCTTCCCCAAGCTGGGTTTATCTAGGTGTCTGATAATTCTGTTTTTTACTATTGTTTCTACCAATTTGCTCACTACCCCATAATTGCCAGTATCTCCTCTGGAGAGTTTTTTTTTTTAAATCAGTGTTATATTAGCTACCTTCCAGTCATCTGGTACAGAGGCTGATTTCAATGATAGATTATATACTATAGTTAGTAGTTCTGCAATTTCATATATGAGTTCCTTCAGAACTCTTGGATGTATACCATCTGGTCCTAGTGACTTAGTATTATTTAGTTTGTCAATTTGTTCTAAATTTGTTCTATGGACACATCAATTTGGGATAGTACTTTGTCACCCAAAAAGAACAGCCCACAACCCTTGCAGTGAAGACTGATGCAAAAAATTCATTTAGCTTTTCTCAATGCCCTTGTCTTCCTTGAATGCTCTTTTAACACAGTGGTTCTCAATTAGGGGTACACATACTGCTGAAGGTACATCAACTCATCTAGATATTTGCTTAATTTTACAACAGGCTACATAAAAAACACCAGCAAAGTCAGTGCAAACTGAAATTTCATACAGATAAGGACTTCTTTTATACTGCTCTATATGCTATATGCTGAAATATAAGTATAATATTTATATTCCAATTGTTTTATTTTATAATTATATGGTAAAATGAGAAAGTAAGCAATTTTTCAGTAATAGTGTGCTATGACATTTTGTATTTTTATGTCTGATTTTGTAAACAAGTGGGGTGAAATTTGAGGTAGGCAAGACAAATCAGACTCCTGAAAGGGATACAATAGGCTGGAAAGGTTGAGAACTGCTGCTTTTAACACCTTTTTCACCTAGTGGCCTCACTGCCTGTTTGGGGCCTGTTTCCTGCTTCTAATGTTCTTAAAAATAATGTTACTGTTAATTTTTGCATTCTTAGGCAGTTGCTTCTCAAATTCTTACTTTTACATTTTATTTGCCAGAGTTTACTTGTCAGAAATACTTCCTATTTTCCTAATTAGGATTTAACTTCCAAATTTTACAGGATGGCTTTTTGCCACAAATGGGCTCCATTAATCTTCTGATCAGCCATGGTGGTGGTTTTTTTAATCCTTTTACTGTCTTTTTTATTTGGGGGTACACATTTAGTCAGAACCTCTGTTATGGTGTTTTGACGTAGTCTCCATGCTGCTTACAGGAATTTTAACCTTGTGACTGCTCTCTTCCATTTCTGTCTCACTAGTATTCTCATTTTTGTGTAGTACCCCCTTTTAAAGTTAAATGTTACCATGGTGGTGTGTTGTTTTTGTATGTGTTTGTTTTGGGGTTTTTTGTCTTTCCTCCCCTCCCCCAGGGATGCTAAATTTAATTACATTATGGTCACTATTACTGAGCAGTTCAGCTACAGTTACCTCTTGGACCAGCTCCTCTGCTCCACTGAGGATGCAATCAAGAGAACTGCCTCTCTGCTTGTGGGTTCCAGCACTAGCTGTACCAAGAAACAGTCAGTCATACTGTCTAGAAATTTTATCTTTGCAGCATGCCCCGAGGTGACATGTACCCAGTCAATAGGATAGTTGAAATCACCCATTATTATTGAATTTTCTGGTTTTGTAGCCTCTCTAACCTCTCCTAGCATTTCAAAATCATTGTCACTATGCCGTCAGGTGGTCAGTAGCATATTCTTGCTGCTATACTCTTATTATTCAAGCACGAAATTTCTACCTATAGAGCATCTAATATACAGTTTGATTCATTTTAGATTTTCACATTATTTGACTCTGTGCTTTTTTAAACATATAGTGTCACCTCCCCACCAGTGAGACCTACTCTGTCATTCCTACATATTTCATACTCTGTTATTACTGTGTCCCATTGATTATCCTAATTCCATCAAGTTTCCACAATGCCTATTATATGAATATCCTTATTTAATGTCAGGCACTCAAGTTCTTCTATCTTAGTACTTAGACTTCTAGCATTTGTATATTGGCAAAATGTACAAGTGCCCATATTTAGTTGTTTGCCTTTGTGTTATGTTTAAATTGGGCTCTTTTACAGTTTGACTGTTTCTCACTAGCTCCCACCTGTGTTTTCCCAACTTCTTTACCATCCTACATACTAGGATATAGAGTTCCCCCTTTAATATATTCATCTTGAAGAGATGCCTCTGCCCAAACCATGTGTTCTTCTGCACCTGTCAGCTTTCCCCCAGCTTGTAGTTTAAAAAATCCTCGACATCACCAGCAGATTGGTTCCATTTGGTTTTTTATATCCTCCTGTACAGGCTACTCCTGCCCCAAAAGAGTTCCCCAATTCCTAATAAACTCAAATCCCTCCTCCCTATGCTATTGTCTCTTCCATGCATTTAGATATTGCAGTTCTGCCGGTCTTACTGGCCAAGCACATGGAACTGGAAGCATTTCAGAGAATGCTACATGGAGATTTGACATAAAACTCCAGTTCAGATCCGTTTTAGTACCTGGACCAGCATGACTCTAACAAACTAATATACACTTATTAGAAACCTTGTAGGAATGAACAGGCAATGATTTTATCAATCTCAGCTAAGCAATCTTCTGCTTCCAAGGAAGTACAGGAACAAACAACATCCTTATTGCTGGTGTAGTGGCTAGAGCAAGGCACTAGGAATATAAGCTCCTGAGCATTGCAACTCTTCCTGTCAGTGATTTGCTGTTTGGTCTAGCTCAAGTCTCTAACTTCTTTGTCCATCTATGAAATGGACAGAGTGACACTTACCTACCTCAGAGGAATGACTATGAGGCTAAATTGTTTGTAGATCACTTTGAGATCCCCAGATGTTAAAGTGCAAAAGTATTATTATTATTATAATAACTGGAAACATACGAAGCTCCTAAAGGGGTAGAATCCACTGGTGTTTTACTTTTACACTACATTGCTATAATGTCTTCTATTCAATTATAGTTAAGTTCGTAGGGCAGCAGTTTAACTTGCTTAATAACAGGTTATACACATTGCATGCCATAATTTATATTTATATTTATATTTACACCATCATTAGAAAAAAATGACCTATCATGGGAACTGGCCCTCTCAGAATTACCATCTCTCACGTGATAGAGATCTACTGTATCTATAGAGAGTAAGCTTTTATTACATACTGCTGAGGACTGATAAATGTCTGTACTTTTAACCTTGTTTTGGTGAGTAAGTGTGTGGTGTTAGCTGATAATACAATGTATTTAATGGGAATGTGTTTCTTACAGGAGCTTGCGTTTGTATACACTACATGCCCAACTCCCACTAAAGTCAAGACCTATATAAAAACATGTTGAAGGTACACTAAATTCCTCCTTGTTATAACTCTGTTGTACTTCAGCGGTGTTCCGCCATGGGTGAATTTATCCGTATGTCTTTTTTTCCTCTGGTTCCTAATGTTATCATACCTTAATCAAAGGGGTTCAATCCTTTCATTTTTTACCATTTTCTAGTTGGTGCTAAGCAAAGTGTAGCAATGGCTACAGAAAAGCCCATGTAAATATCATCTGTCATTTCACCAAAGCATAAAGAGATTGACTAGATATTTAAGATATCAAATTAGAAGAGGAAGACAGCAATAAATATTCTACAGACTTCAGGGACGAGAAAGGAAACCTTCTTGCTTCCTTATCCCTTTTCTTGTCTCCTGAGCTTTTGTTACTATAGTAAAAATTAAAGCATTTCTCAGGTTCTTTCACAGCAGTCAAAAAGCCTGTATCTCTTTTTTGAGTTTCTACAAACTTTGGGAATAGCTTTTGTGACAGAAAGGTAACCCAGGCCTTTGTGTGATTTCCAACTAATATCTCCTGAGACCCACACTAGAAGTAACTGGTTGAGTAGCAGATGCCTATTCCCTCTCAAGTCAGGCTTGGGATTGACAGTCAGTACCATTCCTTGAACAATCAAACCTTTCCCCACTGTACTGTCAAGTGACATTTCCTGAGCACGGGAGCTTACTTATCATGACTTGTCCTCACACCACAGCAGCTCATCCACAGGGCATTCCTCATTCCCCCTTACCTCAAAGGCAGAAGTGATTGAGTAGTTTTAAAAGATAGCAGTTGGTGTACATGTCATTCCTGCTCACTCAAGCAGTTGTAGTTCAGGAGTGGAGAAGTGGGTTTTAACTAAATAATTTTCAAGAGAAACTTGGAACAATTCAAACTGACAGGAATTGCATACAATACAATCCTGACTAGCTGTGATGGGGGTTGAGAGCTTTCCAGCTCGTGCAACTATAATCTACCCACCTGATTTTTATAGCCAACATTCATTCCTCTATAAAAATGAGAGGTTTGATTGGGAGAAGTTTTATGCATTAGCATTTGATCTCCTAAAGTGTCTTGCTGCAAGATACTCTTAGTTGTCCAACAACAAAATGAACTAAATTCATTTCTTGAGTAACTTCTAGGAAAATCAATACTGTTACACCCAAGATGAACTTGGCCCAATGTTTTCATACGAAAACCTTCATTTCAGCCTTCCCACACAGCTTTGTGCTACCCCACATTCCTGACATTTGTCCTATGTGCATATCTTGATGCTCTAAACTGGCATTGACTTTTGGTGAACATGAAAAAGCATGATGGAATCAGTGAAGGGTAGAAAAAGATAGGCCAAGAAGTGAAACATAGGATGCCAAAATTAGTGGAATGCATAAGAATAAAGTGAGGAGGTTGCTTGTTTGGTTTTTGTTTGCTCTCTTTCTTCAATTTAGTGAGCACAGTGTCAAAGCACTTGAAAAATCAAATCTGTACCACCTGATTAGGGCCTGATTCTGGAGTCACATTTCCTTGCAAACCTCCTCACCCCCTTATTAATTTCACTGAGCGTTATGTAAATATACAGAGACTGAATATCTGTAAAATTTTTCCTTTACCATAACTAAATCCATTCCTACCTGAAAGCTATCTATATGATGTTACACACCTTCAAATAATAAATAATTGTTTACATTTATAGATCTTAATAGATGCCAACATTAATGAAAGGCCATATACATCCAGCACCCTGAAAAGCAACTGTGGGAAAGGGAAATAACCAACCAGTGTAAAGAAAACTGCGCAATTTGAAGGAGGAAAGTGTAACAAGAAGGAAACTTTGGCCAACGACAACATGACAAAATCTGACTTATACAAAAAGAGCCCAGAGAAATTTAATATCAACTCAGAACCTAAGCATTTACATTCCAATCTGAAAGGCTAACACACACACACTGCATGGAAGTCAATGTAGAGCTGAGTCCTGCTGGGATCTGAATCCAGTGGTTTCCGGCTACATATATGCAGAGGTTAACACAGATTTTAAAAAGGGGGTGGGGAACGCATCAATTTTGGCAGCTAACATCACAGGTGTGAATGTGATACAGTGGTGACATTATGGAGCAAAAAAAAATAGAATGGAGGTTAGTACAGAAACGTAGCTGAAAGGGGTCCATGGTTCCATGCAGTAGGCCACGCCAACAGCACATTATTGCATTTGTCATGTGCAGAGCTGGGGAAGGGCACAATCCCAGGGTTCCTCAACTAATTTCTAACAGAATGATGAATCTGACCACAATGAAAACTGATGCAAGTTGTTGTAAAAACAAACAAAAATGACACCTCCATGGGATTCTCACCACATTAATTATGAAATCTCATGACATTTCCAACATTTTACAAGATTTTAAAGCATTTCAAAAGAGATGATATACAAGAAATCTATTTTTTCTCTCTCGCTCTCCCTAAGATGAGAGGAAATATTCTCCTTATTCCCCTCCCTCTTGGAAAAGAGAGGAGAAAAGAGTGTAGGGGTTTTCTCCCTAATTCCCTTCCCCCCTGAAGTGGGGGTGCAGTCCAGGAGACAGAGCCAGTAAGGGAGTGGTGGGGGGGGAATCTCAACCCAAGGAGAGGTATTACTTTAAAACACAAGAGACAACTGCGGGATTCCCGGCTGGGACACTTTTTCTTCCCACATCAGGTGCCACTGGAAAAGTGTGACTGCTCTAGGAATTTCACAGCTTAGGCACCAGCCTCTCGTATTGTTTATCAGGTTGGAGAATGTGAAAGGGAAGTCCCCACTCTGCCAGCCTGAGAGATGAGCTTCCACAAGCCTGAGAGAGAAAGAGGATAAGGCGCTGCTCCTACTTTAACTCTTGCCTAGGTATTTCAACATATAAGCATATACCATTAAGTCACCCGTCTGGCTTGCCTTCCCTTTTAATTCCAGGTACCACTGTTACTTTAGTCCACTATCATCTATTTTCCAAATTTAGCCATTGCCCTTCAGAATAAGATCCTTTAGGTCTATTTCTTTTAGGCCAATTTTGATAGCTTCATGAGCAACTAATCAAGTCTGAAAGATATTTACTAATGAGTAGGGTTTTTCTTTAAACTTAAAAAATGGTAACATAACCAAACAAGTGTTTTATGAACAGTTCAATCATGCCTTCCCATTCTTCAATGTATTGAACAGTAAGGTAACAAGGAGTAGATGCAACAAAAGACTAGGGAAGTCGGTCCTCCCAAAATCATTATGACTTGGCAGCATGTTGGGGCAATGCTTAGTTTATTTACCAGGAACTTTTTAAAAATAAAGAGAGCTAATATATCAAATTCTAAAAAACCAGTGAGAACAGGAGTCAAGCAAGTAGTTAGCATTCTAACTAGGTCTCCCATGAAAGTCAAGTGAACAACACTAGAGTAAATAGAAGATCTCATATTACAATTATTAATGTAATGTTTTTAAAGTGTTTAAATCATTTAATCTTGGTCAACACACCTATCCTAAATTCTGTAGCAACAAACAACTGTAGCAACAAACACACTTCTGCTGAGTGTGAAGTGGCTGGGATGAGAATCAGCACCTCCAAATCAGAGGTCATGGTCCTCACCCAGAAGGAAGTGGACTACTCTCTCCAGGTGAAGAGCAGCGCAGCTGCCTGTAGTGGACGAGTTCAATTATCAAGTATCTAGGGATCTTGTTCATGAGTGATGGCAAGTGTGAGCGTGAGATCAATCGACAGATTGGTGTGGCAGTGGCAATGATGTGGGTACTGTATTGATCCACGGTGAAGTGGGACCTGAGTTCTCAGATGAAGCTCTCTTTTACAGGTCACTCTACGTCCCCATCCTCACCTATGGTCATAAACTTTGGGTAATGACCGAAAGGACGAGATCACAAGTACAGGTGGCAGAAATTAGATTTCTCCGCAGGGTGGCTGGCCTTACTCTTCAAGACAGAGTGAGGAGCTAGGCTATATGGGAAGGCCTTGGAATAGAGCCACTACTCCTCAGGATCTAGAGGAGCAAGTTGAGATGGTTTGGGCACCTGATAAGGATGCTCCCTGGGAGGCTTCCATTGGAACTATACCGGACACGTTCCACTGGGCGTAGGCACCAAGGCCGACCCAAGACACGCTGGAGGGATTATATCTCCTGGCTGGCCTGGGAATGATGGGGAATTCCCGAGAAGCTGGAACCTGTTGCAGAGGAAAAAGAGGTCTGATCCTCCCTACTCTCCATGCTGCCACTGCTGCGACCCTCACCAGGAAAAGCAGCATAAAGGAAAATGAAGAAGAAAGAAGCAGAATTCAAGTTGACGCAACTTCAACATCAAAGCATTGCCCAAATCACAAAACTGAGACACTCACAACTCCATCCACAACCTCAGAAAAAGACTTGGCAAAGAGATAGGCCTTGGTGTGGTCTCTAAAGGTCAACAAATGCAGACCATGTTAGATAATACAAGGCAAATAAGCTTCCAAAATTGAGAACCCTCCACTGACAACGTCCAACCCACAGACAAACATATTTTGGCAACATCCTATAGGGGATCCCATTCAATCTGAACTGTCTAGTGTTATAAAGCATGAAGAGCAAGGCAAATTCTAAGATACTCAGGACTCATACCATACAGACCATTACCAATCAAAAACATATTGACTTACTCATGAAAATAAACCTTGATGCATGTGACTAATATACTCACTGAATAAAATACCACTAAAAAGTGAATCGGTGCATTCTGCACTAGCTAAAGTTTCTAAGATAGTTTTAAGGAATCCCATGCAGTCGTTCAGTGTGTGTGTGGTGGGGGGAAAGGGAGGGGTGACAAGGGCACTGGTGATTGTGGTCAAGCCTGTGTTTAAAGAAGATCACAGCTTCCTTTGTCAAGAGCAGATGAAAAAGTAGCATTGTTCTCTGCCTCTATTTGGAATTCAGCAACATGACCTCAAAGTTGCTACAGTGAGTATAAAAAAAGCAGGTGAACCTTCTCAACCAAGGGGATATCACTTTTGCATTTCCTCTGGCTGTCTTTTGTCGCCTACCAATATCACCTCTCTATTACCTAAGTTGTGTTTCAGACAGTTGGCTCTCATCCAAGCCCTAATCACTGGACCTAGACATTGGGAAACCATCCAGGGCCAATAACTAGGGATGTATGATTACATGTCATCAGCATTATGAAGGTTCTCAATCCCAAACTCTCTCATGAACTGCCCTAAAGATTTACAATAGACTGAACAGCTGGTGTCAATGAACAGAACTTTGTGATTCACAACATGACCATTCCCTTGGGGCAAATGAGCAATAGCTGAACACTACTCTCTGCCTCCTTTCTGAGAAAAGAGCTGAGATGCTCAAACATACCTCTGTCTTTCCTTGAAAAGGTATTCAGGCATTTCAACAACATCTCACTGTCAACAGTATCGTGACAGCTGATACACCTAAAAGAATCAGTATGGCCACTTAATCTCATGAAATTTCAGGAAAAGGGTATTGACATATATATTTGCTATACGTGGTGATGTTATTAACAAAGCAAGAGATAGGAGTCTACTAGTAATAGGTATAATAAAACATGTTAATTAATGCAGTTAATAAATAGAAATAAGTGCTCAATCTACAGTAGAGTCTCATTTGCCTCTTTCAAAGGCATAATCAATTGAAGGGCACATTCTTCTTCTCTTTGTTCTTTCCCATCAATTTTAATGGGTGCAGAACATCAGTCACACAAAATGTAATGGGACAAGAAGATGGATGAGTACATTTGAAGCTGTTAGTCACAGGACAGAAAACATCCTGATGAAGTGACATTGGCAGCACAGGGTTCAACAATAGAGCCTGGACAATATTTAGTAAGTGAAACTACAGTGCTACATGATTTGCTATTCTCACTGGGCAAAATCCATTCCCTGCCCTATTCATCACATTTCTACAGGTCAGACTTTAAAGGAATTTTCCCACTGAACATGACCAAATGACATTTTTAATTCAAGGAAAAGAGTAAAACTGGGGTCAAAGAGGTCATTTGGAGACAAATGGAAAAGACCTTCTGAATTAATAACTTAAAACTCTGTCATCACAAAGACTTTGAAGTGGTTTAATAACTATACCACTCACAGAAATAAGTAGGTTCATATATGCCCTGTGCTAATATACTGTATATAATCAAACTTCACAACTAACAGAAAACTCCTTTTTTATGCTATTATTTGAAGAAAGTGAAGTAAAAACAATAAATACATATTTATAAATAGCTCTATGCTGAAAGACGTCTGGGTAACATAATAAAATACTCAACTAAAAAGGCAATATAATAAAATACACAAAATGGCAACATGGCCCATTAGTAATCTGAGATAAGCTATGGAGCAAATGGCAAAGCAAAACTCCCATTACAACCAACCTCCAAACATAAAATGAAAGAAAGTGACTCTTCCAACACATACGAAACATTTTTGGTTATACGTATGTGTAGAATTTCATAGAACAATTTATACCCTTCTTGAATATGTAATGAGATTTACATTCTGCGGTGCCATTCCACCTTTAACTTTATAAATAACTGCTGAATAGATCAACCCATTATGCTACAATGTTGTGTTTCTTCTTACAATAATTATTTGATGATGCCCCTGTGCCTGCACTGTCTGATATCCAGTGTAGTTACTGGATTTGATACCATCTACCTATCTACTGTATGCTCCATAATGACAAAAGTAGCCGGTTAGACTGGAGCTCTCTGTCCAAAAATAATGATTTTCTAATTTTTCAGTTTATAAAAATATGCTGTTTATAATATTTCAGGATACTTGTGCAATACTATATTCAAAAACCAATAGTAACATTTAGATGATCAGTGTTAACATAATTAAGGCCCCAGTCCCACAAGTTGTTTGGCATGGACAGATCCTGTGCTTACATGGGTGCAGAAGTCCACCCATAGCAGAGTCCATCCAGCTTGTATACTTCACTTATCATATACTTGCAGTTATATGATTATGTATCTTCATTTATTTTATCAGGCAAAGGTATCGAATTGCAAGGAATAGGATCTCTTCATCAATGTCATATAGCTCAGGAATTCTGTCCTCTTCTAGATATGCCTGCCTATATCTGTGGCATTGTTTTGGATAAGATCTTTGTTTTTGTTTCTTTTTTATTAATACTTTGTTGGAAGGATACAGCTGTATATATTTACACACACACACACACACACACACACACACACACACACACACACACTTTTTATCATACAGTATATTCTGTCCTTCCCGCTCATGTTATGTGAGAAGAGAATTCTAGTCTCCACATAAAAATCTCCACAAGAAATGAAGTTTTGTAGCAATAAACAAAACCTCAGTAACAAGTAAAAAATAATAGTTTTACAATTGCCCTGTACAAGCAGTAAGTCAGACCAATCACAAATAGAGCAATGTGGAGGACAGAAATTCCACTTTACAAAAGATTTTGAGATATCGCAATTTGACTTCATTCTGAACTGAAAGAAATTCTGAAAATTTTGAAACTCTCAGTAAGGAAAATTCATCTTAAAATTTTGTTTCAGCTAAATCAAAATACTTTGTTTCTACCAAACTGTTTTGTTTTGGTGCTGACTTAAATATATTCTAACCATATAATACAATAAAAATTTAAAATAAAAAAGCATTTCAAAATGAAAAATGTTTCAATATTGTCAAACCTTTCCCTCCGTTTTTCCTCCTAAACAAAATTTCAGTAAATTTGACATGATTTAGTAAAGTGTTTTGATTTTGATGGAACTGCATTCTCCAGTAGAAAATGGCTCCATCAAAGTTTTCTGACCAAGTCGAGTCACAACTTTTATTTCCATTCTTTAGGATTACCCAAACTCGCAAGTGTGTATCTTTCTGCTGGTTTTGAATAATGTGATAATACGCATAATAAATGCATCAAGCATTGCAGTTGAAGAGATGTGCTTCTCTCTCACTGTATTTAGGAGCACTGAGTGTATTCCAGAATATTAAAAACATTATATATGAATGTAATATACATTTACATTTTTCTTCTATCTTTTCTTGTCCATGAAATATGGAAAAAATGTTTTGAATTTTAATGAAAACTGATGTTCTCCCAAAATAATAACTCCAGGAGGAATAAACTCAGAATACTGTGAGAGGTGCAATAAAATCATGAAACACAGATACAAGAATCACTCTATCAGCACTTGGGGATACTTAGGAAGCAAGACTATATAATTCAGAAGTTTGGTCCTAATCTACAAGATCCTCTTGTGATTGTAGAGACTATCATACCATGACTGTCACACCAATACAGCTGCACATACCAGGAATATGGAAGCTGCCATGGTCCATTTGAAACTTTTAGGAACCTGAGAAAGAGCGCAGAAGGTCCTAAACCTGTGACAGAACTCACCACTTCAAGATATCAGAATGAGCCAAAGACTTGATGAGTTCAGAACATGATGTTAAGTCTCATATTTTCAGATAGGCTTTCCCACAATATCAGAATTGAAAAATATGCAGCAGCTTAGCAAAGGAGAAAAGGGGAATATGTTTCAAACAAAAACAAATAAAGAAAAATAATGGGCTAATTGTATCACAGCATTCTTTGGTTAAACTCTGTGCAATTCAAATTGTGACAGAGTGTATGTATTCTGGAGAGGGCTTGGCAGTTTGGAGGATTAAAACTCCTTCCTAGGACGAGAGAGAACTTGCTCTGCCACACTGACTGACATCAGACATCGTGGCAAAAATCCCTCCAGGAAATAAAGATAGAAGGAAGCTACTGGAAACAATCAGACCACATAGAAAGGGAGCATGAATGTTCTCTTTGCTTAGCTTGTCCATTATTGGGGTTGGCTTCTGCCAAGAATCAGGTAATCTTCTACTCCGAAGGAATTAATTTTTTACTTTTTCCACCTAAGAGAAGAAGGATTTGTAGAGTTTACTAACTTCATAGGAACGTAACAATAAAAGGCCATGAAGGCCACTTTAAACTCTAGACAGGTTGACAACACTTCACCATCTGCCCACACCAATATTGTGAAACTTAAAGACTGCTGGACAAGATACAAAATAATTGTATAACAAATGGGCAGTAATGACTTACATGGAATCACTCTACAACAGTCTCTAGGCTCCACTGACAACATAAACCACTTGGAATAGTCTCCTTGTTAACCACTACAGCTTATCTACAGTATATAGCGTCTGACAGCTGTTTATGTAGTACCCTCTCTATACATGTAAACAGAAGGCCAAAGTCTTCCCTTGGAAGTAACATTGATTAGAAGCTTATTATAAACAAAAGAAAAAGTGACTAGTCTATTTTCATTGCCCAAGCTCAGAGAAATCTATAAATAGTGAAATGTACTTAAGATTAAAAAATTATCTCAGGTTTAATAGACAGTGATGGCGTTTATATATGGGGAAGTCCATATGTTTTTGAAAAATATTATCTTTCTACATAAGAGTGTCTCTTTGAAACCACCAACTAAATGAGGATCATATTGTGCCCTCAGTCCTCACACAAAACTTCCTCTGATTTCAATCTTCCAGATTTTGTTTGAAACAGAAAAAACTTGGAATCTTGAACTGAATAGCTATGATAACACTTACATAGTGCCTTGCTGCTGAGGATCTCAAAGAACTTTTTACGCAACTCTTCATGAAGTCTCAAAA
Organism: Mauremys mutica; assembly: GCF_020497125.1. Taxonomy (NCBI): domain Eukaryota; kingdom Metazoa; phylum Chordata; order Testudines; family Geoemydidae; genus Mauremys; species Mauremys mutica. Next base: position 55,021,300 of record NC_059072.1, on the reverse strand, counting down.
TCCCATGAAGTAGAAGGATTGTTTGCTACTCTTAGCTCCAGACTACATTGTACAGGCCTTTGCTATTGATTGTTTAAGTCCCTCTATGATACTCTAACCTCTCCAGAGAGAAATGGATTCACAGCTTCAGCTTATTTTATCTAAAGAGCTCTGGAACAATATTTGGCAGAATGTTCAGATGACATTTTCATCACCTCCCTCTACAAAACAAAATTCTCAATTGGTAATTTTGGACTCCTACAAGACTCTGCTCTGCCAAAACTGTGACCTTTGCAGATGCTGAAGTTATCAACCTTCGCTCACATTGCTAACACATAAGGTTCATATGATGTAACGTCTCCACTTAGGTCTGAAGTTTGCCTGAACATAATCTCATATTAAATTAGTTCAGGAAATCAGCCTTTACAAGACCAGCCCTTTTAAAAAAGAAATACATATCCTCAGAAGGACCCTCATCCCCCACTGCTAAATTAGATTAAGCAAGAAAATGCAACATTATAGAGAAAATTATGCTACCTAATATCTGAACTAGTTCTCTTTTAATATTATTTAATAGTCTTCCATATCCCTACAGATCACTAATATACGCTGAATGCGCCTTGATAGTTGCCACTATTCTCCTCATGCACTGAATCCTTATCTCACATGCCACTGTCTGTTTTCTTATCTCATGATTCTTTTTCCTTTATCTTTCCTCTGGATATAGGGACAGTAGGCATATCCATTTTGCAAAAAAGAGATGAAATCCTGGCCCCATTGAAGTCAGTGACAAAACTCCAATTGGCTTCCATCGGGATAGGATTTCACCTTGAGAGTTTAAATGACTTACCAAAGGCACCCAGATGTTATGGTGATGGGGATTTCATAAGTACACAGACAGACATCAACCAAGTGGCAAGTAGGAAAGACAGAATATAGGTTCTGTGCTCTAATCCCTAGAACTGACTCCCCCTACCTACAAGAAAAAAACAACTTTTATGGCAAGTCAGTTTTTAAAGCCTATTTAGTTTGACCAAGTCCATTTAAGTAAATTCTAGGCAAGCAACTTCCTCAGATATAGCTAGAAATGTGTAACAGGCTTTCTATGATCACATTTTTTACCGTAAATATGCTGCTACACTGTTGAGAGGCAGTGCTGCTGCAAAGAGAATTATTCAAAGCTGAGTTCTAGCTTTGTTCAATTTAAGTGACAGGAAATAGAACTCCTACAAATTTGTTTGTTGAACTCTTATTCCAAAAAGTTAAGCATCCAGAGGAAATTCTTAGTTAAACTGATTTGCAATCAGCAGTTTCACAATCATTTTCTTTCTAAGTGAATACTAAAAACCAACAGAGCAAATAACAGGCAAAAAACAACAAATGCAATATGACCCACGGGTGGTATTATATGTATTTGCTCTAATAGTGCTCTATTAGTCATGACAATACTCCTGATTCTCAAACAGTCTAGCCTAAAATTTTCTTCTTTCACACTCCCTCATAGTAAAAATTGGCTATTCCAACACTCTCTTTAAATCATAAAAATCTAAGAAAGTTAGATAGGAGCTGACAAATAAATATCCAGCAGGGAATATTATCCTCAAACTATTTGGGAACTCTGAGCTAGCAGGAGGACTCCAAGTGTTGATAACGTTGAGCAGATGGTACTTTCAAAATGTTTAGAAAGAGGGTCCTGGCCCTGCATTAGAATTACCAAAGAGTGGCAATGGAGAAGAAACAGAGGAGGTACTTACAAGCAGGATGGAGATCTGAATGGCAAACTCCAGGGTGCATAAAAGTCAATGATTTTTTTTTAAAAAATTGGATTTTAATTTAAATCGGATTTTTTTGATAAAATGCTTTTTGAGGAAAAACCTACCCAAAGATAGTTTTAATTAAGATACATTATACTCAAAGATATCTCATCATGGAATAGGGATTATAAATTCTAACTCTATAGTATGAGACAATATAGTCATGGAATGTTTAATAAAAGTTTTGTAAATGAGTTCCAATAGTTCATGGATTAGGGACCCAATCTTATGGGATTCCAGGGGCTTCTGTATAGATTATTTAGGTTAATCTTTCTATCTACCCAATGGGACTCAGTGCTCAGTCTAGAAGATACCGTCAAAGATGGTTCATTTTGCAGTTCTCAAAGTCTGGATTTGTTTCTCCAGAGATAACATGCTTGTTAACAGCAAAAATGTTTTAAATAAATAAGGTAGTAATTGGAGATATACCAATCTCCTAGAACTGGAAGGGACCTTGAAAGGTCATTGAGTCCAGCCCCCTGCCTTCACTAGCAGGACCAATTTTTGCCCCAGATCCCTAAGTGGCCCCCTCAAGGATTGAACTCACAACCCTGGGTTTAGCAGGCCAATGCTCAAACCACTGAACTATCCCTCCCCCCTAAATAATACACCTCTACCTAGATATAACACTGTCCTTGGGAGCCAAAAAATCTTACCACATTATAGGTGAAACCGTGTTATATTGAACTTGCTTTGATCCACCGGAGTGCGCAGCCCCCCCGCCCCCGGAGCACGGCTTTACTGTGTTATAGCCAAATTCGTGTTATATCGGGTGGCATTATACTGAGGTAGCGGTGTATATAGAGGTGAGAAATAACAGACCTCAACCCTATTGTCCCTTTGCAAATTTGTGTACACAGAGTCAATCCCTTACCTCTCGCTAAACGTGCAAAGTTTCAAAAAGTTCAGTGAATAGAAGATTGTTGGGAGTGGAATAGATCTGGACAAGGAGAAGAAGTCTGGACATAAATGTGAGGAGGGAGGGATAGGCAGTAGAAACAAAAGTGAAACTGTTTGAGCAGCATATTCCAGAAGTCTTGAGGTCTTTCTGAGTGTAGCCTTCATTATCTGAGATCTACCATACCATTCTCTCACTAGAAGGGAAAACCTATAACGGCAGCAGGTCATAAAAGAGACCCACTTTGGGAATATTTTTATGAAGTTCCTCTACCTGTGGGTAAGACAAGCATGCATGCAAAATGCAAACAGTGCAACAAACAAATGCAAGGCCTGGTTGCCCGAATGAAACAACATCATGAGAAGTGTTCCTTCTCAGGAGGAAGCTGCACTGAAGATGATGAAAGGAACATGTCGGAACATGCAGGATCTTCAGGTTGGTAAACTTTTTTATTTCATATTTCTTCTTTAAGGACTGCCTGTCTTCCTTCTAAACTATTCTTGAATTCTCTTGTTTGAGCAAAAAATATAGTTGGTACTATCATTTTAGATGCAGTTGGGATAAAAAATAAATAGCTGAAATAGGCAGATCTTCCTTTTACAATTTCACCTTTAAAGTAGTACTGAGTGTCAGTGAATGCAATGAGTAATACTAAACCTAATTAAATCACTGCATTGACTTATTTTGTTTAGGAGAATCCATCCTTAACATACAGGATGCTGAAGACTATCCACCTTCAAGATCACCATCATTTTCTATAGTTTCGGAGTTACCTGCCAATGATAGTGTTTCAGTCACATCATGTATGTCACATAGCCACAGTATATCACCTGTAGCAAAAAGAAAAAAAATCTCCAACATCCAGAAACAACCATAGATAAGTTTGTGATAAGAACCAGCAGATTTCAAAAAGAGGTAATTGATGAAAAAATTGCTCAGTTTGTTTCTTTATTTGCATAGCACTGGTTGCCCCTCTGTTCTTCACAATTATCCCATTATTGAAGCACTATTCTCATCTGGAGCAGCCTCCATTGCCATTAGTGTCCCTTATGTGTGTCACTTATTTGTATTTCTACTATGACCATTTTCTTACCCTGTGAGTGACACATAAAGATGTAAATAAACACTAGTTAAAAGTGATAATGAGAGAATCTGTCACATAAACAATTCTTTTATAAAAAAATAAAGACAAAAATAACTAAATGCTAATTATTTTGAGACTTTTAAAATGAAATACAAAACCATGCCAATATTTTATACAGCTCCATAAGTAAAAATAAGGGAAATTATACAAATGTGAAATAAGGGAGACAGACAGATGACCCCTACCCAATAATAGTCAGAAACCTCCTTTGTGCCTGGAATGTCTCTGTAACATTCTCAAAGTTTAAAATTTATCAGAGAGGCATATACAGAGAAGTAGGCAGAAAATGCCTGTATATAAATGCTCTACAAAATGCATATTCAAAATAGTATCATTGTCAGATGCTCAGAGTCCACACAAATAGGTTAAACTAGTTGAGACAGAAACCGAGTTTCAACAGACTCCAGTGAGCACCTTAAAACATGCTTATACTTTCCTTACAAACTTTTTACACCGTTAAGCATTTGAAAACTTGACATGGACAGCTAAGTGATCCAGGCAGTTCCTGGCTGCAATACAGTCTTGTGTTGTAAGCTCTTGGGGGTGGAGCCAATATGTTCCTAGGTGTTTACACAGCACCCAGTACAATGGGGATTTCCATCCTGATTGGTGCTTTCAGATACCACCATACTATAAATATTAAGAGCTAGATCATCAGCAGCTCTAAGCCACCTTTCTACCAAATCTTGGCATTAATTAGGGTCCTGTGAGAAGCAGCATGGTCTAGTGCAGTGGTTTTCAAACTCTGGGTCTGGTCATGGAATATGAGGCACTGGGTCACAGCGGCTCTGGTCAGCACCACCGACCGAGCCGTCAAAAGTCGCATCGGTGGTGCTGCCCAGCTAAGGCAGGCTAGTCCCTACCTTTTCCAACACCGCGCTGCACCCTGTAAGCGGCCAGCAGCAGGTCCGGCTTCTAGGTGGAGAGGCTCTGCGCGCTGCCCATGTCCCGATCACTGGCTCCACACTCCCATTGGTTGGTTCCTGGCCAATGGGAGCTGGAAGTGGCGGCACCTGTGGGCGAGAGCCACACGGAGCCGGACCTGCTGCTGGCCGCTTTCGGGGCACAGTGTGGTCTGCAGTGCCAGGACAGGCAGGAAGCCTGCCTTAGCACCCCCACTGCGCCGCTGACTGGGAGCTGCCCGAGGTAAGCCCATGCCCCAACCCTATGCCCTAATCCCCTGCCTTAGCCCTGAGCCCCCACAAACCTGGAGCACCTTCCTGCACCCCAAACCCCTCATCCCTGGCCCCACTCCAGAGCCTGCACCTCCACCCCAGAGCCCTGACCCCCTCCCGCACCCCAATCTCCTGCCCCAGGCCAAAGCCCCCACCCCCACCCTGAACCCCTCATTTCCGGCCCCACCTCAAAGCCCTCACCTCCGCACCCCAACCCTCTGCCCCAGCCATGAACCCCTCCCAGACCCCAAGCCCCTCATCCTCAGCTCCGTTGGCTTGCAGGCATCAACAATTTTCTTCAACTGGGTCGCCAGAAAAAAAGTTTGAAAACCACTGGTCTAGTGAATTGGGTACTGGACTGGAACTCAGTAAGCCTTCTCCCACTGACTTTCTGTGTGGCTTTAGGTAGGTCATTCCACCTCTTTTATGCCTCCGTTTCCCCCTCTCATCCTTTATGTCTTTTACATTTAAGGTGTAAGCTCTTCAAGGCAGGGACTGCCTCTTATGTGGTTACAGAGTCCAGTACAATGATCTTGTTTGAACACCTAGGTGTTATTTTTAATACAAGTATTGATTTCAATGAGCCCTGGATATGGTCCTTGAAGCAGCCATAGAGATCAACACACTGACCGAGGATCATGGAGCCATGTGTGCTCCTGTACCAATCCCTCTCGCCCTGGCATACCCCCTCTCTGCCCCTATATTATTCTCGAGGAATCCTCATCAGCCCCTTTAGGGCTGATAATTGCTCACAATCACTCACTCTGACTTATATCACCTATCCAATGTAGAGTTCTTTGCTGTCATTCCTTGGCTCGGGAAGTGTAAGTATATATTTAATTAGCTCAATACTGTTTGTATAATGCACTGAAGATGTGAAACACTAATTGAAGAAGTATTTATGTGTAGGAATGTAAATTTGAAATTACCACAGTACTTTGATTACTAGACTTGTATGGATGTGCAGAGGAGGACTCAGTTTTATAATTTTATGTCTGATGGGTTCTTAAAGTGAGAGAGCAAAGCAAGGCTGAGGAGTTCTGACACCCTGAGGGTCGGTGAAGAGGCACTTAAAGTCATAAGAGTGCTTCTCCAGCACTCAGTCATATCTTGCATATTAATTCTTGGAAATTCTGTGTTTGACTTTTTGTTTTTAATCCTCAGCTACATGTGTAAGTGCAGTTACCAAAATAAAATGTTCTTGCATAAATAAATGCTGCACTCTGAGTATCCTCATCCTGAGACCAACTATCTCATTGTGAAACTGAATCAGTATGGAAAATGGAAAAAATATAAATATTCTAATGATGTCTTCATTTCTCATCAGCTCTGCTACACTAATCTCTCCAGAGCTAAATTTGACCTCACTACAGACAGCAGCAAAATAACATGCCTCATTGTGTTTGCATGGATTTCCTCAGCAAACATACTTTTCTTTGTTTACTGTATCTATAAATATGGTAGTGCACACACAACCCACGTTATCAGGTAGTCCAGCATCTGAAAGGTGAGGTACAATAGTGGGATTGCTTTCCTTTTATGAATATAAATTGACCGAGCTGATCCACATATGTCAGTGAGACACTGTTCAGCCTCAGTCAATTCATGTCCCTGACAGACTAAGGGCTTGTTCCAAGCCCTTCCACAGTTGTGCTGATTAAGAGACCAAGTCTAGGAATTGCAAGATTGTACAATTAAAAAGGATTTTGCAAGTCAAGTATGAATGTCTGTGTAGGCTTGTTTTAATAGATCAATTAACTCCAGCATCTAGTTTTAAGTCAGTACTGTAAATAGGATGTTATGGTAGCTGTTGCTAGCAGTTCCCTAACTGGAACATCTGGGCAAAAACATGCTCACTGCCATGTGGACACCAAACTGCATAAATACTGGATCAAAGATAGAAACCAGTTTGCAAATCCATACAGAACCAGGCATGGTGTCATAAGACACTTACTGCTCTCCTTCAATACCTCAGCAGTGATATTTCCCCAACAATACAGGATGCAAAGCTGGGGTCTGACTGCTCATTACTCCCATCAAAAACTCACTCAAACTCTTCTAGGTATTCCATCTTATCTGGCAAATACCAGAGTAAAAGTAAAAGCCTTAGTTCTTTCCCCACCTCTGTCATTAATGACCACAAACACTGCAACTCAACAGCAGAATAGATACTACATAAATAAAGGGAAGGATTCCTCTCGAATCCCTTAACAAAACCCAGCCACTTTGTCTTGTTTAAGATTGTGTTAGTGTTTACTACTGCTGAACGTCACTGCAAGAAAGATTTTGAAAATGCACCAGCTCTAAAATAGATGTAGCATTCCTCCTTATACACCTACAGTCATCATTTAAGAAAGCTCTGATCTCTTTTAAGCACAATCTGAATTCCTTATTCCTCAGCACAGTAAAGCAGGATGAGTCCTCCTGCATTCTCTATCTGACACTTTAAGATCAGTTTGGCAATTCAGAGCTGTGGAGAGTATGAAAAAAATGTTGCTTTTCCCTGTACTGTAGCGGTAAGGAAAACATAATGATGAAATTATGATTAACTATTGAACTAAAGGAAAGTGTTCCACCTAGAGACCATCTTCCTGAGTCAAAGCAGCTGACAGGTTATCTGCAAATGGATATTATTTTCGGATTGAATATGGTTGCTAGTTTGTGGTAAAAAATGAAGCAGAGGTATTGCCGTCAATGGTAATTAACAATGTTAATCTTCTTTTTCCTCTCTATGGTGATAAAAAGAGTCATTTTTATATTTAATTAATGCAGAGGATCATTTTGGAAACTGGCTAATGAGGCTCTGATCACATTACCATGAAAATGTGCATTACCACTGCAACTGAGGAGGCTGTTTCATGGGTAGAGAATCTACTTTGTAATTAGCCCACTGTGAAATGAATCACGTCAAGGAAAACTCTGAGGGAAGCAGTAGGCAATGGGCACTTAGCTACTGCTGTGCCAATAGACCACCAACATTCTAAGCTGTTTTCTCCTCAATATTGCCTGTCATCAGCATTGCAGTCCTAACCTGTAAGTGTTCAGCCTCTGCCCACAGCCATGTGTCAGGCAGAGCTTGGACAAATTATAGAAAGGGAGAGAACAGATGCTAAAAGACACTAAACTTTAATTTGCCAGATTTTGCAATTCCAAAAGCAAACAAAAAGCCTCAAATCAAATACTGACTCAACAGTATTTGTGCAAAATTATGAGATATTATGTTAAGTGCTAATTTCTTCTTTTTCCCCTTCCTTTGAACAAGCTGGAAACATGTTAGCAGCACAGTGCTACGCTAATATTCCTGCTGCTGGGACAGACACAGATAACTACAAGGTATTAAGATCTCTGCCTAGTGGTAAAGAGAAATAACACAAAGAATGTATAAACAAGAGCTGAGATAAACATCATTCCTTGAAACTATTCCACTTCAGAAAATACAAATGAACTATTCTGGTTTTATTTTAAAACCAAATCAATATTTTAAATTATTCAGAAAATCAAATACACTTTTTGGCCAGCCCAGACATGCCATAAAACTTTCTTCCATAAGTTAGAAATACCTGAGATCATGCACCTACTAAATCCCAGCATTTGCAGAGGCACCAGTGTAACACTGATTTGAAATCACAATCCTATTACCAAAGCAAAGGGGTTCCTTAAAACGTTACTAATATGATTCAATCAGACTGCTGTTATATGACTGACATCTTGGCAGAAGATGCACAAAAATGTTAAAAGAATCCCACAGGAAGTCATCTGAAGGGGGAGTGGCGAAGAAGCAAAAAACAACAGTCACCCAAAAATAAAAAAGAACAACTTCAATAACAATTTTCACAGGGAAAAAAATCTCTTTTTACTTACTATCTTTAAAGGAGTACAATTTCTTACTCGGGAGTCACTGGCAATATCCTCTGCACTCACCTGTGAAACTTCATAGAGCAGTTTGTAGTGTTCCTCTCTCTTCTGAAAAGTGCACAGATTGCAGCCCATTCTAATAAGCAACGCAAGAGCAAAGCTTCTAATTTCCCCAGAACTGAAAGGCAAATGCACTGACAGGGAATCACCCTCCAGACTTGACTACTGTTTTTCATCAGTCACTCCAGCACAGAAACACAGACACACCACTGTTAGCTGGAAGCACAAGCCAGGGTAGTGTGTAGCTTCATGCTCTTCTTCCCTTTCCCTAAGTACCTTACACTCACGTACACACACAGAGTTTCGACTCAGTTCATGGCAACACTCCCCCTGTCTCTGCATCAGTGCACATGACTACACAGATTCTAACTCATGAATATTAATAGATACTCATTGATTATTTATGACAGAACGTGTTAGCAGGGAGGGATGTCATAGCTGCTGTTGATGACAGATGAATATTCACTAATTAAGAAGCAAATGTAGTGTGGTTAAACAAAATTCACTTGTGTCAATACTATCTCTGTTTATTAAGGTTAGAGAGATTAAGAAAGAGCAATACACACTTGCCCTTTAATTTTATCAGTGATCATGAGACTAATTCATGAGTAAGAATTTCTGAGGCACAAAGTCAATTCCTACCTTAGGTCTCCACCTTGTGCAACAGGAATGACTAAATTTATTTTTAAAATATTTGCTATGCATTTTAAAAAGTGATTGTGATAATTTATGTTGTTGAATATCTAAAGCAAAAAAGGAAGGAGAGAAAACAAACCCATATGGCTGTATTACTTCATTCACTTTTGACATCGCCAAATCTAACTGAAATGCCAGCATTAAGACAAGAAGAAAGGATACCATAACTGCAAGACTATAATGTGTGGGTGTGATTACATAATGTGTGTGGATACTATGTATATATGATTATACACATGGTGTATACATGTACACACACACAGAGTAGTCACATGAACTTTGTCACACTTTGTACACTTACCATGTACATACATGGTTAAATAGTACTTACAGTAAATCTTATCAACCCCAATTTTTTAGGAAAATGAATAGATATACTCTCTTGGACTTTTAAAAATTCAAAATCTTCTATTAGATCATGCCATCGTGTCTAATTTTACTGTTTGCAAATTGGATTTTAATAGCTCTACAATTCTCAGTGAGTAGATAAAGGCAAGGATCCATTTAAAATTAAACCTACAAGTTAAATGCTAAAGGCAATGGAAGTCGCATATTTAGTTCCATGTGCTCGCTAATTCCTATATTTTACAGCATGTAATCAGTAAGTTTCTTAAAGATGGAAATCCGGACTGTAGCAAACCCAGACTCCTTTAAAAAAAATAAAACAAAATAACCAAGATTTATTTTATTTCTACTCTGCCTCATCTAGAACCTCCACTAATTAAGAATTATGTCCTTTTTCCAAAGCATCTTTAAACTGGACAGGATAGCAGGTGGACTCCAAAACAAAAATAATTACTCTGAAACCAATGAAACCAGTTTAGTTAAGATTGACATTGGGCCTGAAGATTTTTAATTGCTAATCACTGATGTAAAGCTACTTTTTTTGGGTACAGTTTCCTAAAAGTGCTTTGTCAAATATTTAAAATCAATAACAGGAAATGATTCTAATGAGTACTAATTGTTAACAAATTGGCTTTGCATCTAGCAGCACCTCAAACACCACCAACGCAGAGTAGTAAGTAGATCAACAATCATCTGCTGCTTATCAGTCCTTCCCCTTGGGATGTAATAATCCGATTTTCTGGGCCTTAATTTTACCTAACAGGCTGGATGAAAGCCAAGCAGAGAGACCAACATAAAAACAGCATCATTATTGTGAACACTGAAAAGTTTGCTAGAACCTCTATGTGAAGTATAGGTGAGCTGATACTACATCTTGATTATATTTAACTTTTAAAAATAAATGGATAATGCTGGGAGAGAGCAAATTGTGACCATTTGTGGAGCAGATACTTCTTACACTAGCTACATGCATTGCCATGCAACATGACTGCAGTATCTATTTTCAAGCAGAGTTTGGACCAAGCTGTCAAGTTTGGAGGTGAACTTTCCTAAAATTCTAGGGGTTCAGGGATGGCATCCTCTTTGTTAGCAAGCATCAGCTTCTCCCCATTTCTACTGACAACGATGCAATACTCTTTGTGCTGAGAGGTTCATATACATGAAGCAAACATCACTACGTCTTTGAAGGTTTCTATATTGCAGACCTGTAGAAGAATTGTCAGAAGTGTAAATTCTGAACTTAAGAAAGTCAGATCAAGGAGTTAGATAATAGTCATTCAAGGACAACCATGCTATCTTTCGATGAAAGTGTTTTCTTCTTCTTCAGCCGCCATAACTTCTTCCTGTGACACATACAGGTTCTGAAAACTAAACAGTAATACAATGATAAAAGAAGCCATGATTTACCCTGTTGTTTTTTTTAATCCCTTGCAAATACTATTGTTTTTTTGACATACTGCTATAGGATTTCTTTTTTGTAGTTACCAGAAATAAAAAACAAAATACCAGATAAAATAAGCAATGGAAAACTGCAGTCCATCTTCCAGCAGTTTCCCATGGCTGTCCCTTTTTTCATTACTAATCCTCTGATTCTTTTGTTTCCTTCTCAGAAACCGACACAGGCTTCTCCACTCATTTATCAAGTGCCTACCCTTTGCCCACACATACAGGAAAGATTCTACCTTCTGCTTCTATATCCATCTAATGGGTACAGTCTGCAGGGCTGAAGAGATATATTTTAGAAAGAAAGGAATATTTTAAGTCCCTGAATTCCATCAAAAATATGCTATTTTGGTTTTACTAACCTTGGTGCATCAGAATGTGAAATTTGAGGCAAAACTTGATCGAACTAATGATTAAATTGAAATATATTATCCACTCCTGTCAGGTTGAATTTGATGTTAGGAAGAAAGTAATCTCTGTCTTTCTTTTTAATCCTCTCTCACATCAAATCTGTAGCTAAAAGGACAGAAGAGATATTAAAATATAATCAAGTAATTCTTATTCTATATGTAATTCAAAGACATTTGAATTATTCAACAATCTTCTTGATTGTGGAGTTCCCCCTGTTCATCACCCACAATGTAATGTCACCACAAAGACTACAAAGGTTCATCAGGGTTTAGAGATGAGCTAAGAATGCAGGAAGCCTGGGCCAAAATGCAAAGGGATTCATTTTAATTTTAAAAATATCACATTTTGAAATGTGATTGCTTAAAAAGTTAGGCACCTAAAACCATATTTAGGCACCTACGGGACAATTTAGGGCACTTAAAATTGGTACACAATTCCCTAAATAAGATGTGTAAGTGCCAATTATGGGCAAGCATGTTTGAAAGCTTGTCTGGCTTAAACCACCAGCAAGGGAGGAAATTCAAGGCTAAATATTTCCAGACTTAACCCATGTGAAGGCCATATGCTTCTGTAAGTTATTACACAGCAAAGAGCTTTAAGATGTACTGCAAAATTCTGCCTAACTCATGTAAATGAAGCCACTGACACAAATTCAGAGGTGTGTCACAGATGGGTCGTGGGCAGCCAGACCTGGTAGTCAGAGTCTACAATCACAAGACATAAGTCAGGAGTCAGCTGGGTCAGGATACCTGGAGGTCAGACCCATGAATCAGTTGCCAGGAGTCACACTGGGGCAGGATGCCAAGAAATCAAGCTGCAGGAAGTACAAGGCACAGTCCAGACAAGGGTGGAGACCAGTTGTTCAGACAGTTTCCTGTTCCTGCTGCTGGTTTAATTAGGGCCAGCAGACCAATTAGCTGCTCTTGGAGTCCACCTATTGGACTGCAAGGGAGGAATCTCAAACAGGCTGGGATTTATGAGTCCTAGGTAAGGAAGCATTAGTAGGCTGCCAAATAGGGAGTTGGAGTTTGGCTGCTCCTACAAACTATGTGGACCTTGGCTCAAGACCCATGGGTCATGGCATCATCCCTCCCCTAGGGGTGTCCTTTTAGAAACATGGGTCCAGGTTTCTCAGGATGGTTGCTATGGTAGGCCTGAACCAGGGTGGGAGCATGAAAACTTTCCTCTGGCTTCCAAGTGCTTCCCTCTGAGCTTTAACCTTCCCAATTGATCAAGTACCATAATTTGCCCCATTCAATCTTAGAGTCGAGGGCTTCATGAACAATGTATTCCTCTTGTCCCTGTACTTCTACAGGTGGGGGTGGTGATTGTGTTCAGGGAAATAGGTTCTCAGTGTATAGTTTCAGAAGAGAGACATGGAACACAAGGTGGACTCTAAGGGATCAAGGGAGCTGGAGCGCAAGGGTGACCAGGTTGATTTGTCGCCAAAACCAGTACAGGCCAGGAAACTAGTTTCGGGGGGGGGGGGGGGTGTCTATCCAAGAGGTGTTTCTGTGGAGCAGGTGGGGTCCTGTTGTCTATGTTTGTCCACATGCCTTTTGTAGTCCTCCTTTGCCTTTTTAAGGTGTCCCTTCATCTCCTCTTGGATGAAACAGATGTGTTCTACTAGGTGTGAGGCAGATGGGTTGGGAGTGGATGCAGGTTGTTGTGGGTAAAACTGGGGGTCGTATCATAACTGATAAAGATGGGGCTGTGGCCTGTGGAGGTGTGGTCTGCATTATTGTATGAGAACTCTGCATATGGTAACAGTGAAGATCAGTAATCCTGGTGATGGTTGCTACAGCATTGTAAATACTGAAGAGTCTGGTTGATTCTTTATGTTTGGCCATTTGACTGCAGCTGGTAGGCAGAGGACAGGTGTACATGGACTCCTAATAAACATAGAGCCTCATGCCAGAAGTGGGCAGTTAACTGTGGTCCCCAGTCAGAGGCGATATGATCCAGGAGGCCATGAAGATGGACTACATTGTTTATTCAGAGCAAGGCAATTTCCTCCGCAGAGAGTAAACCTGTGCAGGAAATAAAGTGAGCCATCTGAGAAAAGCGATCTACCACTGTCAGGATGATAGTGAAACCACTGGATTCTGATAGTTCCACCAAAAAATCCAAGGAAATGGCTTCCCAGGGCCAAATTGGGGTGTCCCAAGGTTGGAGGAAACCACAGGGTTTCTGGTGAAGGATCTTGGTGCAGGCACCCATGTGGCAGGAAATTACAAAGGTCTTTAACATGGGGCACATTCAAGGCCACCAGAAGAAATGGGATATAAATTGTTGGGTTTTATATCGCTCTAAGTGTCCTGTCAAGGAGTCATGGCACTCTTGCAGGTCCTGGTGGAATCTAGATGGGGTCCTTCACAAATGTGATCCCCATCTTGGTGGTGTGTGGGGTTCTCGACTGATAATGGCCAACTCATCGAATGGAATTCTGGAGACAGAGGCAGAGCGGATGAGTGCAAGCAGGTCCTGACAGCAAGTTGAATGAAGAAAGTTATGGGATTGGAGAATGTGGGTTGGTTCCAAACTGGGGCCCTATGGGTCAGGGGCATGTATTCATGACAAGGCGTGAGCCTTGCCGTTCCTGGTTCCAGGATAGTAGGGCAGGGTAAAGTTGAACCAGGAGAAAAATAGGGCCGATTGGAGCTGTTGCTGGTTCAGGCCCTGGCCCTGTGCAGTTACTCCAGGTTCTTGTGGTCCGTAAATATTTGGACCAGATGATGAGCCCCTTGCAATTAGTGTTGCCACTCTTCAATGGTGGTCTTAATTGCCAGGAGAGCATTGTCCAGGATCTCATAGTTTCGCTTAGCAGGAGTACAGTTCCTTGAGTAGTAGGCAATGGGATACAGTATTTGCTTGGGTCCACACTTTTGGGAGAAAACTACCCCAATCACCATACTAGAGGTATCGGCTTACACAACAAAAGGTTGTGCCATGTCAGAGTAGGCTAATACTGGAGAAGTGGTGAATTGCTCAAATGCGTGTTGGGCTTCAGGCGACCAGTGAAAATTTGTTATTTTTTCGGAATACAGCAGTGAGGGACTCAGCTTGTTTTGAAAAATTTGAAATTAACCTTTGGTAGAAGTTCGTGAAGCCTGAAAAACATTGGAGGCCACACCTGTTGGGGGTGGGGGGAAGGGGCTCAGTCATGGACAGCCTGGACTTTATGCAGACCTATCTTAATTCCTTCTAGGGACAGAGGTCTGATCAAACATGGACTTCTCTAGTTTAGCGTAGAGATTGTCTTGTCATGGTCTCTCCAGGACTGTGCGGACGTGGAGTGGTGTGTTGGTCCAGATCATTAGAAAATATCAATGTATCATCTAAGTGCACTACCATGAACTGGTCCAGTTGGTCTTGTAGCACATTGTTAATGAAATGCTGGAACGTTGCTTGAGCATTAGTCAGACCAAATATTTCAAGTGGCCATTGCAAGTCCAAAGGCAGTTTTCCATTAGTAACCTACTCAGATACAGATGAGATTATAAATTCCCCAGATATCCAGTTTTGTGAAAATGCAGGCAGCCCCCATGAGATCTAACAATTCAGGAATCAGCATAATGAGTAACAGTTCTGATTATCTGATTTAAGGCTCAGTAATCAACACAGAGACAGAGGCTGCCCTCCCTTTTTTTTTTTTTTTAAACACAGAAAGGACTGGGGCACTGGCTGGTGAAGTTGACTTGCAGATAAACCCCTGGGCCAGGTTCTCTTGGAGATATTCTTACAATGCTGCCAGTTCAGGCTCTGACACTGCGTACATCCATCCATCTTCACCCCTGGCTGAAGTTCTATGGAGCAGTTGTAGTCCCGACGTGGGGGAAGGTTTTCTGCATTCTTCTTCTCAAAAACGTCAGTGTAATCATGGTACCTGGGAAGTTTCATAGCTCCCCCCGTAGGTGTTTCAATTCAGAAACTTCCCGTATTTGAACCAGGTGACATGTTTGCTGGTCTCTGGCCATGCTGTTGGCAGAAGTCTGATGAGAAGGTGACTTTCTGTTCTCGCCAGTGAATGAAGGGTCATGAAGGGTCAGCCAGGAGATGCCAAGGATTAAGGGAAAATGTGGGAATGGATCACACCGAATTGTATTATTTCTCTGTGTCCCTGAATAATGGCTTACGGGGGGGCAGTCTCCTCTACAACTGGACCCGAGGACAGTGGGGAGCTGTCAGATTTGATCATGTCAGGTAATGCCTTGTATAGCAGGGAGATCTATAGGGCCCAACCTGTAGTTGCAGCCATTAAATTGACTACTGCTCCTGAGTTGGAGGGCCGGTTGGAGGGGAATCTGTTGGGGGATAGGCCCTGCAAATAGTAAGCCTGTTGGATGGGGCTCAGGGTGCATCTCCGTAAGGACTAGGACATGGGGAAGTTTTCTTCTCTCAAGGTCCAGGCTGGTTCCCCCCACTGGGCCTATGTTATTTTATTTCCCCATGCTGCTTGGTGTTCATATTGGGTAGGCCAAGATGGCATGGCTAGGTTTACCACAGTAGAAGCACAGGTGATGGCGGTGGCACCATTCCATTTCTTCAAGTGTGAGTTGCTGGTGAGCCAGACTGGTTTGCATGGTTTGCATTTGCATCTCTTCAGCAGGAGATACAGAGGCTGGGTCATAATAAACGGTAAGGGAGGCTTTCTCCACCCTTCGTTCTCGCAGATGATTATCTGTGCCCATGGTGAGGTCCACAAAGACATCTAGGCCCACTGGCATCTCTACACAGGCCAGCTCATCTTTCATTTCTTCCCATAAGCCCCACTGGAATTGGTATAGCTGTGCTGCTTCATTCCACTCTGAATCCACTGTGAGGTGGTGGAAGGGTGCTGCACACAGGCGGCATTCATGGTTGTTGTGGGTCCCCGAAGATGGTGGACATCAATTGAAGAAAAGAATTCCAGTCTGCCAACATTGGGCTACGGCCTTCCAGCTAGGGGGAGGCCCAGTCTAATGCAGCTCCTACCTGCAGGCTGATTACCAGGGCCACCTTGGCCTGGTCAGCTGCACAGATCTGTGGACACATCTGAAACAGAAGGCGGCACTGCTTCACGAAGCCCCAGACCTCTGACAGTTCCTGTCAAACTGTTGGGCCACGGGTATTGCAGGTCCCTGTTCGGGGCAAGGCACTGCACAGTGCATTCGCAGCACAGTATTCTCAAACTGAGCTACCTCACTTGTTCCTGCAGCTGCTGGTGTCTGAGGCCAGCTGTGCAAAGTGGGCCTACAGTGCTCGATTATCCACCTGACGGCAGAGGGCTCATTTGGACAAGTCTAATGCTTCTAGGGGCTATAGTGGTGATGCTGGGTCAGCCCCTCTGGGTAACTGTGGTCTGAACAAGCTGTCACAGCCAGGTCATGGGTAGCCAGATCTAGTAGTTAAGAGTCCACAATCACAAAACAGGAGTCAGCTGGGTCAGGAGCAGGGGCGGCTCTACGAATTTGTTCGCCCCAAGCAGTCATGCGCGGGAGGTGCACCGGAACCCCGGGAGCAGCGGACCTCTCGCGGGCATGACTGCGGAGGGTCCGCTGGTCGCGCGGCTCGGCTGGACCTCCCGCAGCTGCAGAGGATTCGCTGGTCCCGCGGCTCCAGTGGAGCTTCCGCAGTCATGCCTGCGGCAGGTCCACTGGAGCCGCAGGCCGAGCGTCCCCTCCGCAGTCATGCCTGCGGCAGGTCCGCTGCTCCCGGGGTTCCAGTGGACCTGCCGCAGGCATGACTGCGGGAGGTCCACCAGACCCGCCTGCCGCCCCTGCCGGCAAATGCCACCCCAAGCGCGTGCTTGCCGCGCTGGGGTCTGGAGCCGGCCCTGGTCAGAAGAGTAGGAGGTCAGAAGCAGGAGATAAACGAGAGATCAGAACCATGAGTCAGGCCAGGTCAGAAGACAAACTGGCAGTCAGAACCACGAATCAGATGTCAGGAGTCACACTGGGTCAGGATGCCAGGAAATCAAGTTGCAGGAAGCATGAAACACACAGTCCAGAACAGGGTGGAGCCCAGTCATTCAGACAACTTCCTGTCCTGCTGCTGGCTTAAGTAGGGCCATCAGGCCAATCAGATGCTCTAGGACTCCAGCAATAGGACTGCACAAGTGGAACCTGATACTGGGGCTGGGCTTCGGTCCCTAGTATGCAAGCATCAGCAGGCTGCCAGATGGAGCATGGTTGTTCTTGCAAACCCAGGTTTGAGAACCATGGGTCAAGACAAGGTGAAGCTAAGTGAGTCTAAAGTGTTTTAATTCACACTTTCTTCCAAATTCTTCAGCAAATAAATTCCAACAGTTTAGACTCCCTTAAACTAAGATTCACTTTCTGATGTGTAATTTAAATCTCCTCAAACTGTCCAGATGGCATAATTTATATGCCAAGAGACTGGGAAACATGTAGTTGTAAGAGGAAATGGGTGTAAGAAGGTAGGAGCTGGAACACACCCATCTCCTTCAGCCCCTTGCCTTGTAGTTAACCCATCCTGAACAATGAATCAAACAAATATGCACACCCTACCATTGTACCAGCCAGAGTGACCACGGTTGATGGTGTCACAGCAAGCATCATAGAGCGAGGTTTTCAGATTTGGGACTCTCTGCGTCTCTTGGGCAGCCCCAAACAGCCTTGACCAAATTCAGAGATGATGTCAGTACTGACAGCTCTTGTGATTTTACTATGTCTCTCCCAATAGTTGGTGTTTTTTATAAAGCCAAGCCTCAGCTGATGGAATCAAGAGATTGCATGAGAATCTCAATTTACATTTTTTGGGGAAAAGGAAGTTTCTAATCCAGAGAAAAGCTTAAAAACATGAAGCAAGTGCACACGAAAATCTCAGGAACCTGAAGATAAATAAAAATAACCCCAAATGTCTGATGTTTTTAAAAATAACTCATGATTTTTAAGATGGGGTGACATGATTTTTGAAGACTGGGAAACACTGTGATATGTAGACCCTGCTGGTTTAATGTAATGCTGTTTGAAAAAGTATTATGCTGAAGCGCACTAGGGAACTTTTAGTGCACACCAACAGGGTCTATATGGACCAATTAATGTACAACACCTTAGTGCACTTTAGAAATCACACCCCCATATAGCATATTGCCCCACTACGTAAACAAGCCTCTAAAGCCTTCAGTGCAGGTAATGGTGTTTGATTAAATTGAGAAAGATGGCCAGTTCGCGCTTCACTGAAGTACAGACTTGGGAGAACCAGAGCCCAGGTAGTACAGAGTCAGCCCAGTGCCTTCAGCACATTTTGGGTAAACCATCCAGTCCCACTGATATTTTTCACTCAGCTGGTCTTGAGAAAGCTGGGTGGTGGCTCTTCCCCAAGTTCAGGGTCTAGGGACCCTGAAGTACAGTGAAGACTAGAGTTATGCGTAGAGGTCATAACCAACTTTCAGTTTACTGACAGCTCTGGTTTTACACTATGCTCCTTACATACTTCCTGTGTGTGTTAAAAGCTTTAACTAATATTTGTAAAATGCCTTGACATCTTTGGAGGACTGTTTTTATAAAAGGGAACACTTTATTGTTGTCCAGATTATTTGTGAAGATTTTTTTTAGTTACATGTCTAAAGAAATAATCTGTTTCCTCCCCCCCATGTATACAGATTAAAAGCAGTCATTATTTTGACACCTGTAGAAACAAAGACCCTTTAAAGTCAGGCCCTATATGCCAGGTTTAGAACTTGATCCAAATGACAAACACCAGTGAAATATCACCATGAAAAATTGAACTTGTAATAGAAATTCTAATGCAGCCTTTGAAGCAGCATGAAGAGTATGGAACCAGCAGACAGGATGGCCTGGTTCTGTTCTCAGCTCCAATACTAACTCCTGTAGCTTAGATTGCCCCGCTGTAAAATGGCTTTCTTAACACCTACCTTGTAAGAATACTGTAAGGATCTTAATTCAATAAGGTTTTAAAGTGCTTTCAGATCTTTAGATGGAATGTGTTATATAGGTGTGTCTTCCCCTATCCCAATGTTTCTATTGTGCCCCTCACCTTATGTATGTAATACTCAAAAAAAGATCACTCTGACTACTATTGTTTATTAATTATGTGTTTCTGGTAGCACCCACCTTGTGTAATCGCTGTACAAATACAAAGGAAATAATAGTTCTTGCCTTAAATAGTTGACATATTAAAAGGTTGAAGTAGGAGAAATTGATAAAATATAAAAGTAAAGTTTTCAGGGACATGTTCAAACATGTCTTGATAATAGAGTATTGTTAAAATACATTATCTTTAAACAGACACTGACTATTTCTTAGTTGTCCCTCAATACAGCCACTGGGAGTTGGCTAAAATCTCGAACACATTATAGCAGAAGAGGGTTTTTAAGACATGAATGTGGAGAGACTGATGACCTGTACTGTAAGTGATGTACCATAGTGAATAGTTTTGGAGACATTTACCAATGCTCCATCTTCAAAGTTTGCTTTCAAAACTGGTCCTATTGCCTACTCTGGATTGTTGTTAAAGGATACATTCAATAAAATTAAGTTTGTTTGCCTTGCACATTACAAATGGCTCTAGGTATTTTGCCGCCCCAAGCACGGCAGGCAGGCGGCCTTCAGCGGCTTGCCTGCGGGATGTCCCCAGTCCCGCGGACTCGGCGGCAGCCTGCAGGAGGTCCGCCAAAGCCACGGGACCAGCAGACCCTCCACAGGCATGCCACCGAAGGCAGCCTACCTGCCTGCCGCCCTCGCGGCAACCAGCAGAGTGCCCCCCGCGGCTTGGGGTGCTGGTGCCTGGAGCCGCCCCTGACTGTGCCCTAAAACAACCCACTCACTAGCCAGAAAGCTTTCCTGGCCTTGAATGGACTTCCCTGGCATTGAAGTTCAAAGGAGATTGTGCTGAATCTGACCATAAAGGCAGCTGCTTTATTCCTTTGCCAGTATATATATAGATGTTGTAACATGACTGCCAGTTCTTCATGTGACTGCATCAAACAGTAATATTTCTACACAGAAATACTTTGGGTCTTCAAGGGGGAGGGCAGAAGACACAGCAGTTTCCGCTCGACTTCTGTGACTTTCTGTCACTATCAGACTCATACTAAGCAGTATACATGGTTGCAAGCAAAATTTGGTTTCCAGCTAATGATCTGATAGGATGACGGATGGAGAGGTAGCACTGTACAGTATTACAGAGAGAAACTGTACATACAATTTAAGTGTCTGACAGCTGGCTAGTTTGATTTAAAATTACAATTTGAACAGAAATCAACTGTTTCTTGACAGTCATTAACTGAGAGCCATAAAACTGCCATTAATTCTGTTGCAGTCAGCAAAATGTTTTGTAATGATCTAACACTAATGCACCCCCTCCTATACAACCTCCACAGCAGCAAAGGTTTACTTTATACACTGCTTGGGTTTTGTGAAGCTTAAAATCACTGCCAATGCACCTGCTTTCCAGAAGATCATTAGGTAAAAATCCCAATGTAGTCCAATAACCTGGCTTTAGTTACCTTACCGTCTGCTCTAGAAGAAAATTAATGTTATTAGATGTGTCTTGCTCTCAAGATTGGCTGGTGTTTGGTTACTGTGCCAGCTGTCTGAGAGGTGCTGGGGGTCTGTTATACGCTGACCCAGCTCATTGTCTGGGTAGAGCCCAAGTCCCAACATACTACACTAACGCACCGACTGGAGCCTACACCAGCTGTACAGGTACTTAAAAGGATCACAGCACAGTAAACCACAAGCTTGGCAGCAGATACTCTGTTGTCAGACCAGAGCTCTGCAGCAGTTCTCAGTGAGACCCTTACAAAACAGGAACGCCACGTCTGAACCCAGGTATACAAATTTAAAAAATAAAGAGAGAGGAAAGAAAAACGAGGTGGGTGAAAGACTCCTGCAGTCACACAAATTGCAACAAATCAAATCCCACTAACAAAGACTATTTCTTTTATTACAATTTCCTGTGGAAAACACAAATTAGCATAGCAAATCCCGCTTTGTGTCTGTACGGAATTATAGATCCTTAATCTGAGATCTGCTCTTTCCTCCTGAAACAAAAAGTCACACAGGAGAGCCTGTCAACTTCAGAAGGGGAGATTTGTCACATCTCAGTAGTCCTAAGGGACTGATTGTCTGCCTGGTTCTTTGTTTCAGATAGCAGTGGTCCCATTGACACCTACAGACTATCCTGACCACACAACCACTTTGGTCTACTGACTGCATTTCCACTTGTTATTGCGGCATTTCAGTGTTATTGCAATGTATCAATATTTCCTCTCTTTGCCAGTCCTGCTCTCCAGAAGCACACATTAAAAACTACTCTCTTTTACATAGCAGCCTAACTATGAAATTTGCTATAGAAAAGCAGCTGCTGGGCGACATGCTGTACAGAAAACAAGTTCAATCATAAAAATTTACTAATATTCTGCACAGAAATTGTTTTAAATTCTGTCTATCCATAACATCCTCAGTACAGCTCGAAGTCACTTAAGAGAACATTTTCAAAATGGCATGCATGGGTTTTAGATGCTTGGATTGCATTGACTTTACCAGGATTCAAGCAGCTAAAACCCCCGCACAGGATTTTGAAAATGTACCCCTCTAGGGTTTTCCTCCTTCAGTAAATATTAAAAAACAAAGTAACAGAAATACCAATGTAATTCATTTGGGATGAGAATCCTTTCCAATTAAAGTTTCACAAAGTGGAAACACAAACTCTCATATGTTTTTCAGTTTGGATTTCAAAATATGCTTCCGTTAAAACACACATGCATACACAAAAAACTCCACAGTGTATATTTGTTGTTGTCAATATCAGTCATAAATAAAGCTAAATCACAGTCTAGAACAGAAAGATGCCATAAGAAAAGAAAAATATTATCTTGCTTGAAGAGCTCCTGCTTTGTAATTCTATGCTGACTATTCTTTCTAGTCCTAAACTGTGATGGGAAAAGTCAGTTATATATGTTATTTACATACGGGCAAACATCAACTTGCCCTGTTTAGTTAGTGTAGGAAATAGTCTCAATACTCTTATCACATCTGCCATTACACACCTAAGACAGACAGTGCCACTCCCTACAGTAAACATATAAAACTATATTTTCCCAGAATAGATATTCTTTAGCTATCTTTATCTTTATGTCCAAAGGTAATTTGGACAGCATTTGTCAGTTAGCACAACAAGTGAGACCATGTTTGAGAATGTTCAACCCCCCTTTCCTCCAACACACACACATCTTGCTGCAATATAACAGGATAAATCTAATCTCAGAAACTTCAAGGCCAACTTTCACACTACCCGATCATTTAACCATGGAAGAAAAACAACTGATTTCAGGCCTTGTAGGCATCTCCAGTGGCTAAATCTGTCCAAATTTCTAGTTGTACATAAAGATACAAGCCAGCCCCGCTCAACTCTTTGTCTTCAGGAGGAGAGAAAATCTCTTGTTTACTGCAGGGGAGAAAGTGACATCTGTGAAAAATGAATTTACTTAGGCTTCAAACTACAGTAGGCACATAAGTGAGTCTGTGTATACCAAAAGGGAAAGCTGAAAATGAATTTTGTACATCTGCATATCCAAAATTTACTTAAGTGTGATTTCATATGAAAAAGCCTAAGTCTTGTATTTTTAAGAACCTTTATTTAAGGGAGAAAATACTTGTTTTTCTCCAAGTCAGTGCTCAGTTTGCCCTCCACGATCCCTGCTATATGGACCTGAAAGAAATTAAAGTAAATTCAAGCAGAACAAGCATTTTTTTTCCTGTAAGACCTTTACATGGTAGCCAGAGACTGAATCAGTTTCATTTCTATTCAGTTTTTGTGCAGGACACTGGGATTATATATATCAGCTTAATTCAATGATAAGAAAGTCCTTACTATAAATCCTACCATGTGGGACAAATCTGTCAAGATCTTGATTATCAAAACAAATGAACAGACAGTAAAATGTGACATATGTAGCATATACTTTACATGATAAATTAGCCCTTGCAGAACTGACAGACATACTGTAACTGGATGTTAAGGTTGCTATGGCAAACAGTGCCCCCCCCCCCCGCAATCCCAGCTACTGAATCACAAGTTTCTGAAGGAACATTTTACTCTAGCAAAAGACAACAAATTTTCTGTTGTTAAACAATGTCTACATATGACAGACATATTTCTCTGCCCCACTATAATCTTCTTCAAAAATCAATGCATTATTAGCGACAGCACTGTATCACTAAAGTAGCCAGCCATGAGAGTCAAGTCATTCATATTTTTCCCAGTAGCTGTGTGGCAGGGCCGGCCGGGGGCAGGGGCAGTGGGGCAATTTGACCCAGGCCCTGGGCCCCGCAGGGGCCCCCACAAGAGTTTTTCGGGGCCCCTGGAGCAGGGTCCTTCACTTGCTCTGGGGGCCCCAGAAAACTCTCGCGGGGCCCGGGCCCCCAGAGCTTCTTCCGCTCCGGGTCTTCAGCAGCAATTCGGCGGCGGGGGGCCCCCCCAACACAGGTCTTCGGGGCACTTTTCGGCGGGTCCCGGAGCGGAAGGACCCCCCGCCACCAAATTACCACCGAAGCAGGAGGCCCCCGCCGCCAAAGACCCCAGGCCCCCTGAATCCTCTGGGCGGCCCTGCTGTGTGGCTCCTGCTAGAATGCTTTTTGGATTCAGCATAGTGATGGGCAAACACAGGGGGAAAAACATCCTTATTATGTACTGAGCTATAATAGTGTAGGCTTAGGAAGAAACAGTCAATAAGCTTAAAATCTGAACTGGAAGTTCAGTTCATATAACTATCCGAAGGTTGGATGCTCTTGAGTGTTCAAAATTCAGCTTGGGATCACATAAAAGCCTCTTTTAAGC
The DNA here is from genome assembly GCF_020497125.1 of Mauremys mutica. Lineage (NCBI taxonomy): Eukaryota > Metazoa > Chordata > Testudines > Geoemydidae > Mauremys > Mauremys mutica. The sequence goes on along the minus strand of NC_059072.1, from coordinate 54,996,673 downwards.
AAGTTCAGGTTCTTCTCACTTTCACTTGGAACAAAAACACTCTTTCTAGCAATGCCTCAGAATTTTAATTTTTAGTCATAGAGGGCTCCAGGAACTGCAAATGCAGGCCAAACTAATAAACACATGTTAAAATTTAACAACTGTAGCCAACAATTCAATAAAGTATCCTTGTTCAGAAGGGCACGTTAGCACATGCTTATGTCCCATTGACATGTGGGATGTAAGGGTGTGCTTAAGTGCTCTTCTGAACAGGGATGGACCAACTTAAGTGCCTTCCTGAACTGGAGTCTTTAAAAACCTCAGTCATGGAGGGCTCAAGTTTTAGGTTTAAATTCCAGGTCACTTATTATTTAATTATGATCTATCTTTAGATTCAAAACAGGTCTATAGTTAATTGTTTGCCAGAAATTCACACTTTGTTAAATAAGCTCCTCCAAATTCAGTTCTAAAGCTCACAAACTTGTGTTCTGGTTGATTTTGGGGTGGTCAACTGAACTGAACTTCTGAACTAAGAATGAAACGCAGACTACTAAAAGCATGACAGCAAAAAGAGTCCTTACCATGCTGCCAGGCCCAAAATGTAACATTCAGAACCAAACCTGATTATATCATGGCCTACTTGGAAAATGTTATTTTTCTGAATATAGTATACATGTAACTTGAAAGGATGGATGGAAAGGAGAGGGAGAAGGAGTGAAGAATGAGCAGAACTGCTTCACTCCATTACAGCAATTTCACAAATGCCCATAATTTGATCCATGAACTTAATAATGTGAGAACTTCTCCCCTCAGATCTTCTGAACCTCAACAGAGAAGTACGACTGAAAATTCCCTTCTAGTGATTAGTTACATTATGAAATAAGGAACACAAGCAAAAATCTTGAAACACCATAACCCACAGCAAGTTTGTCCTCTCTCTCTCTCTCGTTGGTGCTGGTAAAGACAGAGGAAATCTATATAAATATATATTTTCTGAGACTAGATCTTTTTTTCTTTTAGGTGTGTGAGTAGAATGAAAGATTCTGAGAAAACAGACTACATTATGTTAATTTCAATTCTTAACTTCAACTGTGAAATCCTCTCAATGAAATATCCCAGAATGCATAAGGCCATTACAGACACAGTAATACACACACACACACACACACACACACACACACACACACACACACACAGAATTGTTATAATTCGATAAATATTTCTAGAGAAAATAGTCCATATAATTTAAAGGTCTGGGAGCCACTAAATCCCTAGCTGTGTGTGTGTGGGGGGGGGGACTCATAGAGGAGGAGTAGATTCTAATGAATTTTAACAAAGCTTTTTTGTTTTTTATGAACTTTTTATCAGCTTTCCAGATCTCTTTTACACTTCATAAAAGCCTAGTTTTAAACAAAACTCCTTTGCAGGTCACCTTTAAAATAAACCAGAGAGAACTTTACCTGTGTTGACAACAATACTAAATCAGTTTTCTCCCATTCTTCTCCTCTCTTTCCCCTGAGTGTTTCTGTTATTTCCTTATCCTGTGTGCCATAGTCCCATTCTCATTTTGTACTTTATTTCCACTCAACTACCCCTGGTTCTATGTGTTACCTTATTGCTTGGTCCTCTCCTTCTGTCCATGTCCTCTATATTTCTTGTGCAGTTTTGTCCATTATATGGTCTCTTTCATCTCTACCTTCCAGTTCCTCTCTGTATTATTCCAGCTTTGCAATTCAGATCTCTTCTGTCCTTCCCCTCTTACTCCCACCTCATCAGGAGCCAAGCACTGAAATTGCTCTGTTAAGATGGAGGCCAGGGTCTGCCACAGTTGCTTAGTTCCTGTTGTAATTCGTGCCCCTCAGATATAAACAGAAGTGGATATAACTACAGATCTACTGCTGATCCCCTGAAACACTGACAGTGCATGGAAATCCAGGGGAGCTTTTGGGAAGCAGCTGTGCAAGAGGAGGGTGATGCTACTGGTTGAAGCATATACAACCAGGAATAAGAAGACAGGTAAGAAGCTCTTAGGGTGAATAGAGTTCCCAGCATATTACTGAAGCTGAAACAAACTCTGGCCAGGACATCTTAACTTGCCCTCAAAAGCAGACAAGTGGCCACCCAATCTTCACCAATTAAGTTCTTCAGAATACTCACAGCTCTTAAGTTAAACCATGGAACAGCTTTCTCTGCTTTGCTGAACAGTGAAAAATAAATCAGAATGACTGTGTCACAGGTTTAATTGATTTTTTGTCTTTCACCCTGCTTCAGAAGTCAGTCTGATCCATGCTATTTCACACTCTCCAGTGCAAGTTTTACTGATCTAACCCCTGACTAAAAATAGATTCATCAGAGAAACACCAGGGGAGGCAATATTTATCCCCTGCAGCCAGCAGGGAATGTCATGTTACAACTTCCTCTTCACTTTCCTGTTTTATTGAGAGAGGTGGGGGAAGGAGTAAAGGAAAGGAAGATTCATACAAATGAAACAAATACCGGTGGTGAAAACTGATGTTGTGTATTTATACATTCATAAATGTAAGTATGGAAGAGGCAGTCACAGTTCGTGCTCCTCACAGTGCTCTTACAAATTTTTATCCATCTTCCAGTAGCCAGGTGACAGAAAACAGTAGTGACTGACAAATGCTGGGGGAAAGCACAAGACCTAACCAATAAGTAATAAATGCTTCTATATCTCTGTAACTCCTTCCTTCAAGTCCAGACAAAGTAAATATCAGAATCTGCATAAGAAATAATGGGAACTGCTGATACCATGCAAAGACAGTGTTGAAAATGAATTACCACACTTCCTCACTGCATTTCTCTAATAACTTGAATAAATGTAATCAACTAATAACACAGTACAATCTATTCATCCTACCACACAAAACATAAATTTCATTTACCACCAACAAAACCCACGGGGGCACCAAGGCAGATAACTACTGTGGCTTTGGGTAATATATATTTTTTGCAATGCATACATATAATGCTAATAGAAGCAATGCATGCAGATCAAGGCGAGATTAATATATTCGCTTTACCTTTTATCTCATCCCACTTCTGCCAGTGAACAGTGTGAGAGAAGATGACTACCTACACAAAGGGGCCGCTAGCTGAGAACTTTAGGAATTGATATATGAACATGCTGAAAAGTTGTATGTGCCACTTGAATGCATCTAGTTATTTCTACTTCCTTGCTCTCCTCCCCACTCCCAGGCTTGCAACCTTGGCGAGCTCTCAATTACTGTTCACTCCACCTGCCATACCTAGTCCATTAATAAATCCTTTCATTTCTTCTTTAACATCACCAAAATCCATGCCGTCTTGCCCATCTGCAATTCAAAAATCCTCGTCCATCCTTCAGTCACTTCTCATCTAAATTCGAGATACTCTGATTGAACAGCCTCATTTTGAATCACTTTGCCAGTATCTTGTCTTTTACCGCATCATATTCTAGACACTCACCCTCACCACCATAGATCTAATTGATTTCACCCCACCTTCATCTCCTCTGTCATTTACTTCTACAGCCAGCTCTCAATCCTCTCTCCTCACCACTCCTTCCTAAGCTTTCTACCATTCTCATCTTGCATCTTCATTCATGCTGTCTCCTATTCCTGGAACACTAGTCCATCTCTGGTCTATCACATGATCCTTCAAGTCCATTTCCTTCTAGGAATTTTTTCTGCAATGCTCTCCTCACAATAAGCTCTCTACTCTCCCTCTGACTAAGTTGGTCTCCTGTGTTTCTTCTTGTTTACTAGATTGTAAAATCTTCAGAACAAGGGCCATTTTAATCTCTCTCTTTCATTTCTTACCTAAGCCAAAATGTCCAGCAACACTAAAAGAGCAAGTTCCCTTTCTTTCTCTCAGACAGAGCTACACCCAGCTACTACAGCACTTTCTAAGAAAGTTATTTTGGAACTAGATATATATCCAACTCCAAAACAAATCCTTAGAACGTGCATGTAATATGGGAATTCCTACAACCTCAACCCTGTGTCTGAGACTCTGCTGGCATAGCACCCTGCAGCTGAATGACCAATGAACTCTGAGCCCAGAAATTATGACTTACAGGTATTTCTGTTGCTTTAAAACTATTAAAACATATCTTTATGCACAAAGCACAGTTTATCTTGAGTCTGTCCTTCATTACATTCAAACCAGCTCTTGAGATTCTAAACAAACATTTGCCCACCAAAGGAAACCACATTAGTGCTTTAAAGTTAAATAATGCAACCATATTAGTTATCTGAGAAGAGTGTAAATCCATGACCCTGGAAGCCCTCAGTTTGATCTTAAGGTGCAGGGCAAGAGGGATCATATAACCTTTTTATTTCTTATGCTAATACACAAAGTATCACTTTTCACAAGCTACTGATCTTTAACTCTTCTGACTCGGACACCAATTTCATTGTAAAAGATGTCTGTCTTCTGTGCTGAACATAGTAAAGGATGATTTTGCTTTGAGCTGATAATTTGTTTTTAAGACTTGGGCAAGAAGAAACTGTGTGTGTTTGCATTACACTCTTTGCTAACTGGAATTAAAACATATGGTGTAACAGTCAGTTGGAAAACAACCACCTTATCTCTGTGCTTCAAATACATTTTAAAATGGGAAGTAAACTACCGTTGTATATTATGAAAAACAGCATCTTTCAAATACTTTCATTACAGTGATAAGAATTACATTTTCTTTCTTTCTATAATATCCGACTCCTTCACTTTTCCCAAGCCTCAGTTCAACATGCCTTCCTATTTACAGTATTTATATTCTATAGATATTACCAGTCCATTTTTTTCCAGCAGATAAACATTGCCAAGGTAATTACTAAATACATCTTTCTCTGCATAACTAAGCTGTGGTTCAGTTTTGAAAACATGCTATATTAATAAACAGCCCACTGCTGTAAACTAATTGTATGTAAAGTCAACGGGTGCATTTTCAAGAATTTTAATTACTATTCCATTATTGCTTTATATTCAATACATAACATTCAGGTAACACAGCCTGTATGATGATAAGCAGTTTAATTAGAAAGCAAAGATAAGAAAAAAATACCTTTATAAGTTACTGAATTTGTTCATGCTGGTCAGGTGATAACCTGAGCACACAGTTTCCCTCGATATTTTAAAATGTGAATTGCTAATTCTATCTCAACCTTTGTTTCCACACACTATAACAACTGTTTTATATGCCATTTGCCTCTCTCTCTTATGTGTGTCAACACCACAGTTATAATTAGATTGCAAACCTGAACCTGTCTTTAATCTTTGCACCTGTCCAAACAAATAAGTTCTGCCTCACACTTCTACCCTGGTGTAAGTATCACAACAAACAGACATAAATGTAAGTTGTGCACTGCCAATAGTATGCTTACCCTTTCAACAAACTGTCTCAAAGGATAGCCATTGATTTCCTAGTTATTATGAACATGAAATTATTGAATGACAGATGATAGAGTGTTAGGTCCTACAAGTATTTTCCCAAATGGGTTATCTAGCCAGGGTTGTCATAGCAACCGTGCTATTTGACAGCGCTTATGACAAAGAACTCTTTGCTCAGAATTCAGCTACAAAACAGCTCATTGCTTCTTACCTTGCACTCGTGTAAATAAGAGAGCTCTGAAAATGGAAGCGCACCTTCTTGTGTCCATTCTAACAACCTGTTCAAAGAGCCCCTCAAGAGGTCTAGTCCAAAACTAGAACCAGGTAAATGGGTACCTACAAGTCAATATGTTTTTCAGTAGAGGGTTCTATCCATGGCTGGACATTGCACTATTAACCAAGGTAATGTTAATCCCCATAAGATAAATTAATAGATCTGACAGCCCTGAGTCCATAGGGAATATAAGTTCTGCATCATGACACACAATTGATTAAACCAAGGAGGAGCTATGCTCACAAATCAGTCATTGCTTTGCACAGTTAAAGGTTAGATAATTTCTTGCCAACATGACACTTATGCTGCAGGGATCTGGTGAACTTCTATTTTACATCTTTATTTATTTATTTTGACTGAAATAAATTAGATTTCCATATTGACTGGTTAGGTTCAAACAGGGATGTTTTTTCATAGCTGCACAGCCCTAGCTTCTCCTCCCCCCCTCCACACACCTCTACCCATCCTGTCAGGAAGAAATTTATATGTGATTCTTCTTAAGTGGTGATGTTCTGTCTGGGAGCAGTACTATAATTCCACACCAAAACAACAAATCAGGGATGTCACAAAGGCTCGGGCCAGATGAAGGGTACAATACTATAGAAAAATGAGTTCCACATGCAGTATACCTGGCATAACTTTCCTGCTACAAAAGCCAACTATAGATCGTTGTCCGCCACTAAGGAGAATTGAGTGTTCAAGAAAAGTGTTATATGAACCACTCTGGAAACTGAAGTCCCTACTCGCATAGGTACAGTATAGGCAATTAAAGTTCAAGCTTCTTCACTCAGCCCCCTCAGCGTGACAGAGTCTTAACTCAAGAGGGATTACTTCTATTTTATTTTTTGGAGGTCAAGGGAGAACTTGTAATGGCAGAAGGTAGTTCAGTCCATATGTCTATTCAATCCTTGCCTTCTCTGCAGATTAGAGAATGTCGTGTCCCCGTCCATTCCCCCACTTAAAAGGCAACTAAACATGGATGTGGGGCCCTAATTAAAGTGGACAGGGCTTAAAGTGAACAACATTAAATGCTAGGTCTGATGATGGCCAATGTCTGGTTTCCAATATTGCCCATTTACAGAGGCAAAAAAACCAAGTTGCCCACACACTGTGTTAGAGGGACCTAGACAGAGGAGACAGATAGTTAAGGGCAGATTTGGGTACATTTCATGGGTTTTTTTTCTGGGGAGGGGGGTGAGGAGAAGGGTCCTTAATTGTGTAACCTGAATTTCAACACTATGCCAAAATGGTCATGTGGGATGATTCTTCATAAAACCCTAAATCCCACAGTAGTTCAATTCTCTCCTCCCCTTCTCTCCCATTTATAAGCGATAAGAAGTGAATTTTGCTCTAAGTCCCATGACTTCCTTTTTTTGTGATTCTTGTTCTTTGGTTCCCACAAACACCTACACAGCCATCCACACACAAGTGGCTACTCTAGAGCCTTCTCCTTACTAAGAGGATGTGATCACTGTAGCTTAAGAATAAATTCCCTAGGGAGGTTGTGGAATCTCCGTTCCTGGAGATATTTAAGAGTAGGTTAGATAAATGTCTATCCGGGATGGTCTAGTCAGTATTTGGTCCTGCCATGAGGGCAGGGGACTGGACTCGATGACCTCTCGAGGTCCCTTCCAGTCCTAGAATCTATGAATCTATGAAATAAGTTTTGGTCTACTCGCCTCTCCCAACCACAGTGACTAGTGACCATTCAAAAACTAATCACTCAACAAAACTTCTCTTTTTTGTACTTGTGAAAGTTAAAGAAAGTCACTTCAATCCAGGCAATATCAGGAATTATTTGTAGATCCCAACTCTGTAGTGACATGCTGTTTCACCTGGACAACTCCATTTCAGTTTCAGTCAATTTTCCAGGACCACAGTTACTGGATAAGGGCACACTAAGGGCCCAGACTGAAGCCCTTACTCCCAACAGTGAGTAGTTATACACCCGAGCAGTCCCATATGCTCCAATGGGACTGCTCAGATGAGTAACTGCTCACCAATCTGAGAAAGGACGTCACAATCTTATACTAAATCAAATAATTTAAACTGCTTATATATCAACAAACCCTGTTGCACTGTATTCCTAACATGAGTTACTATGAATAACCTATACTATGGGATTTAGCAAAGAGTAATTATCAGGGAACGGAGTCAGCCTGCCACTGTTACCACATCTCACTTTCACATGTGTAAAATCTAGGATTTGTATACAGAGATCAGGCAGTTCAGTGCTGAACTGCCTAAATGCAAATGCAGTCCACAGGCACGAATCCGAGTTTTTGAAATTGCTAACACTATGAGGTGAAAAGCTGCAGGAACAGTTGCGGAGTCTGGGTCACAGCTTTGTTAAAAATGTAAAGTTTAAATTAGGACTGTCAAACAATTAAAAAATTATCACGATTAATCACAGTTTTAATGTCATTGTTAAAACAATAATAGAATACCATTTATTTAAATAGTTTTGGGTGTTTTCTACATTTTCAAATACACCTCTACCCCGATATAATGTGGTCCGATATAACGCAAATTCGGATATAACGTGGTAAAGCAGCGCTCCCAGGGACGGGGCTGCTTTACCTCGTTATATCCGAATTCGTGTTACCACAAGCAGTTCCTCTGCGCCTACCCGTTACTTGCTGTGGCCCTCCCAAGGGCCCACCTGACCCAGCTCACCTCCGCTCCACCTCCTCCCACAAGCGCGCCACAGCTCCACTTCTCCTCCCTCCCAGGCTTGCTGCACCAATCAGCTGTTTGGCGCAGCAAGCCTGGGAGGGAGGAGAAGCGGAGCTGTGGCGCATTCGTGGGAGGAGGCGGAAGCGGAGCAGAGCTGAGCTGGGGCGGGGGGCCGCAGAAAGTAAGGGGGGGCGCAGAGGAACTGCTCCCCACCCCAGCTCACCTCCGCTCCGCCTCCTCCTCCTCCCACGAGCAGGCTGCTCAGCTCCGCTTCTCCTCCCTCCCAGGCCTGCCGTGCCAAACAGCTGATTGATGCGGCAAGCCTGGGAGGGAGGGGGGAGAAGTGGAGCTGTGGCATGCTCGTGGGAGGAGGCGGAACAGAGGTGAGCTGGGGCGGGAGGGGAGGGCCGCAGAATGTAACGGGGAGTGTAGAGGAACCGCTCCCCGCTCCACCTCATCTCCGCCTCCTCCCCTGAGCACACCGCTGCTGCTCCGCTTCGTCCCCCGCCCTTCCAGGTTGTGGGCCAAACAGCTGATTGGCGTGGCAAGCCTGCCAGGGAGGGAGGGAGGGAGAAGCGGAGCGTCAGCGGCGCACTCAGGGAGGAGGCGGAGGCAGAGCGGAGGTGAGCTGGGGCGGGGAACGGTTCCTCTCCCTAACCTGATATAACACAGCCTCACCTATAACATGGTGAGATATTTTGGCTCCCGAGGACCACGTTATATCGGGGTAGAGGTGTATATTGATTTCAATTAAAACACAGAATACAAAGTGTACAGTGCTCACTTTATATTATTATTTTTATTACAAATATTTGCACTGTAAAAAAAACAAAAGAAATACACCTCTACCTCGAAATAACGCAACCCGATATAACGCGGTAAAGCAATGCTCCAGGCGGGCAGGGCTGCGCACTCCGGTGGATCAAAGCAAGTTCGATATAATGCGGTTTCACCTATAACATGGTAAGATTTTTTGGCTCCCAGGGACAGCGTTATATTGAGGTAGAGGTGTAGTATTTTTCAATTCACCTCATACAGGCACTGTAGTGCAATCTATTTATCATGAAAGTACAACTTACAAATATAGAATTTTTTTTACATAACTGCACTCAAAAATAAAACAGTGTAAAACTTTAGAGCCTATAAGTCCACTCAGTCCTACTTCTTGTTCAGTCAACCGCTGAAACAAATAAGTTTGTGCACATTTAATAGGAGATAATATTGCCTGCTTCTTATTTACAATGTCACCTGAAAGTGAGAACAAGCATTCTCATGGCACTTTTGTAGCTAGTGTTGGCAAGGCATTTAGGTGCCAGAGATGCTAAACATTCAGATGCCCCTTCGTGCTTCGACCACCATTCCAGAGGACATGTTTCCATACTGATGATGGATTCTGCTCAATAACGATCCAGAGCAACGTGGATTGACACATGTTCATTTTCACTATCTGAGTCAGATGCCACCATCTGCTGGTTAATTTTCTTTTTTGGTGGTTCGGGTTCTGTAGTTTCTGTACTGGAGTGTTGCTCTTTTAAGACTGCTGACAGCAAGTTCCACACTTCATCCCGATCAGACTTTGGAAGGCACTTCTGATCCTTAAATCTTGGATCGAGTGATGTATCTACCTTTAGAAATCTCACATTGGTACCATCTTTGCATTTTGTCAAATATGCAGTGAGAGTGTTTTTAAAACTAACAAGACTGCTGTAACAAGAAATATGAGGCAGAATGTGGATAAAACCACAGACCACGATACATACAATTCTCCTCCAAGAAGTTCAGTCACAAATTTAACACATATTTTTTTAACAAGCATCATCAGCATGGAAGTATGTCCTCTGAATGATGGCCAAAGCATGAAGGGGCATCTGAATGTTTAGCATACCTGGCACGTAAATACCTTGGAATCCCAGCTACAAAAGAGCCATGCAAATGCCTGTTCTCTCTTTCAGGTGACATTGTAAATAAGAAGAGGGCAGCGTTATCTCCTGTAAATGTAAACAAACTTGTTTGTCTTAGCAAACTTAGAGACTGTCTGAACAAGTAGGACTGAGTGGACTTGTAGGCTCTAAAGTTTTACACTGTTTTGTTTTTAAGTGCAGTTATGTAACAAAACAAAAAAAAATCTACATTTGTAAACTGCACTTCCACAATAAAGAGATTGCACTATGGTACTTGTACAAGGCAAACTGAAAAAATCCTATTTCTTATGTTTATCTTTTTACAGTGCAAATATTTGTAATACAAATAATAATATAAAGTGAGCACTGTACACTGTGTTGTAATTGATAATTTAAATCAATATATTTGAAAATGTAGAAAAACATTCAACAATATTTATAATAAATTTCAATTGGTATTCTAACATTGTTTAACAGTGCGATTAAAACTGCAATTAACCATGATTAATTTTTTAAATCGAGTTAATTTGTTTTGAGTTAATCACTCGAGTTAATAGCAATTTATTGACTGCCTTAGTATAAATGTTTCCAAATATTCCCTGCTATTTTTACAAAATGAGAGGCTCTACCTCCTCATAGAAAGAAATACAGAAAAAGATGCTAAATAAGGTTACCTGACACAAACGATAAGCAACAACCAGATGCTGTGGAGAAATAGCGGATTAAAAATGCTGTGGGGAAACTGGAATATATGAAGTTTAAGTGACCAGACAAGGCCAAATAGTCTTTTCCAGTCCAGAAATATTTCTGAGAACATTAAAAAAATATTCTTCATGAAGCCATATCTGTACCTAGCAACATTTTCATAGGACAGTTCCAGTTAGAACTGTCTCTCAGTGAGCTGTCCTGACTGGACTGCAAAATGCAATAAACAAGGCACATTTTGAAATCTAGATTTACACTGCCATCCGCCCCCCACTCTCATATTTTTCTCTTCTCTTTCCCTCTTAGTATGAGCTGAGCTGTAAATGTTTTAGGGCTGTGTGATAGTCCCAGAGAAAAAACAGAGAACATATGTAGTATATTTTCACATAGGAAAAAAAATACCAGAGATCCTAATTTCTAAAGTGTGCCTTCTGCCCAAAGTGCACCCTTGATGCTAACTCGGCTGTGATGCAAATCACTTTACGCAAATTATTCAGCCATAGATGATCCTGAGGCACCATCAGAAGGGTATTAGTCAACAATTTCACATGAAGTCCAATTACATGTTTTCTATATCATTCCCTGACTACCAACTAAAATTTTGCTGATAGTAGCCCATCCAAAATGCATTTCAGGGACTGGGACTACAGATAATATCCATTACAAAACCGGTCTATGGTTTCTGTCAATCTAAGTTAAACGCACAATAGGGACTGAAAAGCCATTGCAAAACTGCAGATTCAGGAAATATAAGAAACAAAGGAAGTGTGCATATACCCTCCTCTAATATTGTTTCTGTTTGTTTTTAAATTGGGAGAACTTCAAGTAGGTAAAGGGAGGACGATATAGCATGTTCATATGAGCCAAGACATGAGTCATGTGGTCTCATTAGCCCCATCTCAAATTTTTGGTGTATACAGAAAAACATTTCTAGACCATATCCAAGTCATTTTTTTTAAATAGGAGAATTAGTGACTACAACTACTTGCAAATTTAAAAAAAAAACCTCTCTCCAATCAGATTTTCATGACCTATCTGTTTTGAAGACATTTAAATGACTAGACGGCTTGAGGCACTGATAATGGCTACAAAGGCCTTCACCTGTAGGTCACAGGTTTGAATTCAACCTCAGTTGGTAGTGACTAAAAGTCATCATAATGAGACAGCTATTCAATGGCCTAACTGAAATGAGTTGGTAATCTCATTCCAGTTCCTATTGGACAGGTGTTCACATCATAAAAACCACCACTGCAATGGATACCCTTGCTGGCAGTATCAACATTGAGCTAAGGACAGAACAGACATGGAGATGGAGAAATGCTGCCTAGAATAGGATACAGGTATATTGATGGAATTGCACTAATATTGACCCTCCTGCACTTGTTCTGGAGATAAAGCAGTGGATTTCTAGTGTCTTCCACAAGCACAAAACATAATTGTTACAGGGTGCTCCAGTCACTGCCAGTCTGGTGCCTCCTCCTGATCACTCTGGGGATTAGCTCAAGGCCGATGCCCATTCACGGTTTGCATGCATTCGTTCTGTCTCTGGTCTGCAGCTCGTCTCGCTCCAGGACCCTCTGCATCTCCACTGCGACTCAGCTCTCTGGCTAGCTCATTGAGTGTTTCCCCTTATGAGGTAAAAGATCCAACAGGGCCTAACTGCAACACTGTTCCTGGGATAAGTTCTCACCAAGTTCAAGCCCCTTCCTGGTACTTTGGTCGCATGGCTCTTCTGTAGCTAGGATTCCAAGGTATTTACATGCCAGATATGCTAAACATTCAGATGCCCCTTCAAGCTTTGGCCACCATTAAGAGGACATGCTTCCATGCTGATGACGCTTGTGAAAAAAAATGTGTTACATTTATGACTGAACTCCTTGGGGGAGAATTGTATGTATTTGTTTTACCCACATTCTGACTTATATTTCATGTTATAGCAGTCTTGGATGATGACTGTAGCGGGGTGGACAACCGCTCCTGCCCTTTGGGGCTTAAAACAGCCAGGAAGAGGGCTGTGGCAGGGAAAAGCTAAGCTGATTGGGGAAGTAGCCACAGCTGGGCCATGCCCCAATCAGGCCCAGCTGGTCCCTATAAAAGGCTGTGAGCCAGCTGCCCAGGGACAGTCTTTCTCTGCCTGTAGAGGGAGATGGGCCTGGCTGCAGGGAGCTAGACACAGGGTACCTGAGTGGAGCAGGGCTGGGAAAAGGCAGAGGAGCTGGGGAGCTCCAGCCTGGAAAGCCCCAGGCTGCAGCCTAGCATAAGACAAATAGATACTGGGGGGTTGCAGAGGGCAGCCCAGGGGTAGGCAAAGGTAGCAGATCCAAACCCAACCTTGCCAGTGATGAGTAGGCTGATACTGCAGTCTGCCCCAGGGCGTGGGGCTAGATGATGACTGGCAGTAGCTGTATACTGAGTTGAGGTGGGGATAGTGGGTGGGGGTTCCCTGGGGAGGGGAGACCCTAGGACTGAGGGATTACTGCTAGGGGGCAGCACCCCAGGTAAAAGGGGCACCGAGGTCCAGGGATGGACACGGGGGCCAGAGGACAAGTGGATCACTGGCCTGCAGAGGGCGCTCCAGAGCTGGAATGAGCTAATTCCCGGAAATCACCAGCAGGAGGCACCGCAGGGGTGAGTCCTCTCCTCTACAATGACCCAGCACATGTCTGTTTTAAAAACACTCTCACTGCAGATTCGCCAGTGCGAGAAGAGACCTGAATCCACCCACTACTCCTGTGCTGCTTCCTTTAATTCTGTTGCTGCTATTCCCTGGGCCACTTCCCATGTATCTAGCTTCCCTCCTCCAGGTTTGCCAGCCTACAAACTCACTCCACTCAGGGAGTGTCGGCAGTCTTTTTCAGCTCCCTCTCTGCTGTTAGCTATCTGGCTTTGTACAGGCTCCACCTCTTCCTGCCCAGCTGAGCCTCCCTGCTCCCTAGCTCCTCCTTCAGGTGCAACCTGATTGAGTTAATTAGCCTGTGTGGCCATTTTAACCCCTTTCACTCCTAGGTGGGGTGAACACCCCATCACAATACTAAATTATAATTATTGTTATTGTAAGTTACATTTTCACTGGGAAACCAAGGAAGACCTTGGTTGTGGAGCAAGGTGCCATAACATAGCTGAAAGGATTAGGAATGTCTCTCTTCTTTTCAGTCTGGAAGTTTTTATGTATTTTTTTTAAATATGCCACCTCTATTCCTCAACGTGCTCAAGGACTCAAACTGAGATGTCTGTAGTTACAAAATGAAAAATAAAATACTTGGAAGATAGTAGAAATTGGGACCTTGGGGTAACAAATCTTCTGTTTCAGAATCTGCAGGGATGCATTAATTATTTTATTGGTTAAATGACAAAAAATGCTTAAGTGAATACAGTGGTAATGAAACAAAAACTTAATGCAATGAATCAAGCTGGCTACTGATTTTAACAGTTAGTGTTGGCAACATTACTAAATGTCCACCAATACAAGGGATTGGCTACAGTATTTTTAGCTACTAATAAATAGAACAGTAGCAAACTGCTCACTGGAGTGTCAGCAAAGAATCTCCTCTATATTTGCAAGTTTTAACTTGCGAGCTCCCTGGCATTCACCCCTTAAGTTCACACAGCATAGAGAATGCCTGCTTCAAAATGTACTCTGAATCCAGCCATTCATGGGCTGAAGCAGGCATGAAGATGTGCTTAAACTTGGCACAAAGCGATACCTACTAATTATCTGTAGCATGCAAAATTTTTCAGTATGTAACAATTTTCTGAAGGGGACATGGAAATAGGGATTTGAGTGAGGGTGAGGGTGAGGGTGAGGGTGAGTGAGTGAGTGAGTGTGTGTGTGTGTGTGTGGTGAGGTTAAAATAAATGCCTGGATTATCATTTTCAGAAGAGGAAAGACTCAGGGTAGGTTTTCTGAAGCTGTGAAGGGAAAGAAATAATATTGGGAAGAGGTGTGCAAAGCAGTATCTGGGTGTCTATTTTATTTTGCGTTAAAATCACTTATTGAAGTTTTCACTGGATTGTGCCACTGACACGTGAATGAAAATGGAGAACAACTTTCCTTAAACCTTTCATGCTAAAAATGTGCTCACACTCTTACTACAATGCAGTTCTGTGTTCTATGGCTCATTTTAAAGATAACACTAGTTAGGCTTTTTCTGCTATGGGTGATCGCAGCAACTTTTAAAAACAAAAAGAATACATTTTCTCACTATGCAGATTTCCCCCAGCTCTTCCTATAACACATGCTTCCAAATTCAATCTACCGTTAAAAAATTACTCCATTCTAAAAGCAATTAAGTAGAGCATCTCCCCTCCCCCGCCCCCAGCTTGACTTGTCAATCCTATTAAACCAAACTCTAATTAAGGGTGGAAACGTGGTTATTTTATCTGCCAAATGAAAATAATTTAGTTCAAGTTAATGAGGACTGGCTTTTAACTGATTAGTCCTTTTGATTCTGGCTTGTTACAATGGCAGAAATTACTTTCAAAAGATACAGCAGTATCAGCAGTCATTTTCACGCATTTGATAAACAAACAGAGCTTTCTTTTGTGACCAGTCTGGCACAAATGTATCTGAGAACAGACACAGTAAGCCTAGACAGCTTGGAAAGTATAATCCACTCTAGAAGTAATAAAGACTTTCCAATATTTGTTTTATATCATGTTTTCAAAAAGTAGACTTACAACTAATGAGGGCCAGTTGTAGTTGTATGAGACTGGTATCCGACCTTGCAAACTCTTACTCACATGAGAAGTCCTTGCTCACATGAAGAACCATGCAAGTGCCTTAACTACCTGCATGAGGGTTTACAAAATCTTCCCATTGTCAGCTGTAAATTTTCAAAACTAAGCATGTTACATTTGTTAATAGGATTTGTAAAGTGTCCTATTCCACACACACTGCTCCATCAGTCTTTCTACTGACTGGCAAGAAATAACTACAGCTCTACTTCATTCAGAACGCAAGCGAAGGCAGTTTTGCATGAGAAATGCTAGGAACCCCAAGTGCTGTCCAGCAACATTCCTTAAAACCTTAAGTCAGCTCCATCACACTCAAGTTCACTTCCCAGTTCCCAAACTCTTACACATTTGTGCAATTTGCATTTCTCAATAACCATTTCAATCTCTTATAATTTCCCTTTAAAAGGTGTGGAACACTTTAATAATAATACATTTTATTTCTATGGCATCTACTTAGTCTTTGCAAGATAATGAAATTTCAATTTAAAAATTCTATAAAATAATAAAATTGTATCAGATAAAACTGACACCAGTTCTTATAAAAATTTCAGTGTTCAAAAACTCAGCACAGTTTCTCACACAGTTAATTACCAAATGATTACTTGACTTCAGAAAAAAATAGATAAACTGAGCCAGATCATCAGGTCATGCCAAGTGTCTGTTTAAAAGATACCACATCTTTGACCATCTTAAGGTCAGGAGACAGAGCATTCCACAAACTTGTGGACACAAACAAAATTACAGGCAGTAGCTTTTTTACCTCTGTGATCTTCCAGTAGAAAAACCCCAGCCTAATCAGATTAAAGATAGCAACACAGTGTATAGGTAATATCCTAAACCCGAATCCAGAGATCTCTAACTGAAATGCTATATAAATAAAAAATGTGACCCCACAGCTAAATGTCATGAGATTTGGGAGTTGGTTAGCTATAAAATCCAGGTCAAAATCTGAAGTAAGGATGAAAATAAAATCTGAGACCTGCAGAAGGCTAAGGGCCAGATTTGCTGAGGTATTTAGGTGTCTGAAGACGTAGACAGGCACCTAGTAGGATTTTCAAGGCATCTATCTGCATCTATAGGCACCGAGGGTCCGATTTTTAACAATATTTAGGCATTGTCGTGCTCAGCATTGCAAGGCCTAACTAATGTGAGAGCCCCAGTCTCATTTTCAAAAGAGATTTAGGCACTTACATTGACAGTAGATGGGATTTTTTGGGTTCCATAATCAGGTAGGCAGTGCAACCCTGAGGCAGAAACACTTAAATACCATTAAACACGTGGCCCTAATAGTTGTTTAAAAAGTACAATAGATGCTCACTAATCAACACTTCTCTAAACTGCAAATCTGCCTAAAACTTGGTGGTCTTCCCTCCGAGCAATCGTTTAAAACCGGTTACGTACTGACATTTTATAGCTCTTAGATTTTATTAGTTTTACAAAATATACACTACATCTACTAACATACTGTGGAACAGCATAAGTAATTAAAACTAAACTATTTATGACAAAGTAAGAACATTTAAGGCTGTATCATCTTCTTTTTTTTTAAGTTCACAATGGCGCCTCAGTCTGTATCAATTAGTGAAGTTGTAAGGGCATCAGTAAAACCTTCCCTTTGAAATTTGTCTTGAACCCCATTTATGTGTTGTTTTAGTGGTGAGTTCTGAAGATTTAGGTCTTGATTCAGCAAGGCACTCATGCAGAATGTTGTAACTGCTTGTATTTTTTTTATTGGGGATGGTCATCATTCTAATAACTGCCTGAAATCTGACTCAGAAGTGCAAGGCCATTGTAGCATTCAATTGCATCCCTAATGTTAAATTTTAAGGAATGATATGCTGTAATTTGCCTCTGGGTCTTCATACCTGTCAGAAACTCTAGTGTATTTGGTCCAAGCCCAGATGGAAAAAGGAGGAAGGTTGGTGTCAGGGTGGCAGCCAGCCATAGAACTTTGTCAAAGAAATCTATAAAATGAGTTTTCATACCTGGCACTTTATATCCCATATTCCACTAATGCTCAAAAGAATGAAGAATTTCAGTTAGAATATTTCCATTGCAGTGATTTTTCCCTTTCAGATGATGAAACAGATTTTGCTACTTTAAAACTGTACAGCAACTTCATTGCTCTTTAATTTTGCGTAGTCCCCCTGAAGCACTTTGCTACTGAACGGCCTTTAATATGATTTGAAGCAGATACTACTCCAGGGCTTTCTCATCTTCATCACTTGTTTGTTTTGACCTTGACATTTATTTAATTAGAACCGATTTGCCAGTCATGCACAACCCTTCTTAAAGTCAGTCTCCTTGCACCAGTGAATAGGCCCATTCAGTTAGTAATGATTTTTCAACGCACCCACAGTAAAAATGTACAAACCGAGGAGCATACAAAGTAGGTTGGACACCTGTCTTGAGGAATCTGCTATTTTCTTTCCTATTATAGCTTTCAATAAATGGCAAATGAAGCAGATCCATAAAAGTTCCATTGGCAAATAACCAGCTCCAACATGGCCAACACTGTCAGATTATTTAATCAGTTCCTTGAAAGGTGCCTCAGCAGAGGAATGCCTCAAGTTTGCTAAAGCAGGATTCACTCCCTGATTATCATGTCAGTTCCTTCACAGCTGGAGAGCAGAGGAAAGCACACAGTCTGTATCACATGTCTGTCACACACTGAGTTCTGGGAGAGAAGGACTTGTTAAGACTGTCAAGTACCATTCAGGAATGTATGCCTGTGGAGTTGTTCCTCCTGGAAGAGAACCAAATAACTCATACTTTTTGAAAATTGCTTATGACAGCTTTTCAGTCTGCTTCAGGCTGGTTCTGAGTGGTGATTTGTATTTTTATATACTCCTCATACATTCAGAAATTTACACCTGTCAGGCAGGCCCTGACAGACTGTCTCCATCCCTTACCTTTTGGGGGAAGAGGGGGTGGGAACCCTTCGCTTGCAGACATTATCCATATAAGTTTCTATCAGAAGTATGGGTGACATAACAGGTAGAGGGATAAGAAATATGGAGCAGACACCCACAGAATTTTAATAAGAGACAGGGACTTCTGTGCTATCGTAAAAGAGATGAAAATTACCATACTGATCTCTGACACTTTAAATTGCACATCAAGCCCATGGGCTAATCGTTAGGGAAACACATGAATGCTGTGTTATGAAACTTGCTTTGTTATGCTGTGTTATGAAACTTGCTTTGTTGTCCAAGCTGACATCAGATTTCTTATTCTGTTTGTGAATCATACTTGGGTTTAAACAAAGAAGTTCAGTAAAGAAGAGGCCTTTGTAAACAGATAGGATGATTAATATTGCTGAATATGTCTCTAGTGAAAATAATGTGCCCGGAAAACGGAGAAATGGGAGCATTATAAACAGGATAAACTTGACTCTGAAAACCTTTGAACTCTGATGAAATCTAGATCTGGATCAGAACTTTGTGTTGGCACCTAGCCCCATAATGGGCCAAACGATAAACTACGGCCCTAGGACTCAAACACCCCAAACTTGGGAATGTACAATCCAGATCCCAACTTTGTCTCTCTGGCTCAACAAATAAAATGCTAAATATGGATATTTTGGTGATAACAGCTACCAGAGATTAGACAGAATGAGATGGTGATGTCACTGATGCTTTTTTAAAACTCCAGCAGAATAGCGTGTGTCTGTTTTCTTGAGAGATGTCCTTCTCCCCTCAGAAAAATTGACTTCTCACTGAAGTGACTGAAAATGTTAACTTCTCACAGGCTAGTTGTACATCATATTTATAGCAAATATCATAGCCGACAAATAGGCAGCTGGTGAGACACACATGAATATTGGGTAGTTAGGAGGTTGGTCTATCATTTGTAACGAAAGTGCTGCGGGAAGCCTCAGTCTGACCATACCCTCCATAGCCTGAGCTGATGTTTTTCAAAAACACTGAGATAACTCGAGGAGGCAGTGTGGGGAATGGCACTTTGCTCCAAGAGGTTTGGTTTTGACCTCCTTTGATTGAAAGGTGAATAGGACCCTAACTAAGGGTGACTGGAGACGACTTAATGCTTCTCTCATCTTTTTTTGGGACAGAAGTGAAGTGACAGGGTAAAGGGGGGAGGCAGTACACTGATGCTGGAAGTTTTCTTATACTCAGATAGGAAGGAAACAAAAGACAAAAACAGACCCCTCTGGCACCTCTCTCGCCGCCTGGCAGGAGGGTTCAGTGGGCAAAACAAAAGGAATAGTCCAAATGTTCCATCTGCTGAAGAATTCAGGGCACAGCAAACATTTGCATTCATTTGAACAGTAAAAAGCACATTATTTCAAGTTATTTCACATCTGTCTCTGTTGTAAATAACACTCACTGTTGGGCTCTAATGCTTAATTACCACTGCTCTTACAGGCTAATAAATGGTTGGATTACCAGTGTTAAAAAGACACAATTTGTCAAGTGTAAATTAATGTTATTCATATTAACATTAGTCTTGACTATAAAGAGGGCTTTTAATGTCATTCATCCATTCAAGATTTACCACCCCAATTTTATAACTAATGTGCAAACTGCTGAATTATTGGATTTCTTTAATCTTTTTTTAATTCTTTATTACTCAGTACCGTCTGTTGTACTTCAGTGATCCATCATGCCCAGCACTACTACATAAGACTCTGTTAAAAGAAAAAGGGCTGGTTAACCATTCAATGGATTAATTTTCCTCCTGGAGTAATTCTTTTTACAGGGCTCTCCCCATGAGCTCAATGGAAATAGGAGAGAGCCTGTGATCTGTTATCAGTTCTTGAAGCTTTTCCTAGTTTGGTAAAAGAGGTGCAAAACTACTGGCTTCTGGCAAGTTTAAAAGGCAAGGGTAACTGAAACTGACATGCACACATTGTTTGATTTAGGTTTCATCTACACTAGCACTTTTGTCAGTCAGGGGTGTGAAAAAAACCCACACCCCTGACTGACATAAGTTTCGCCAACAAAAGCACTGGTGAGGACAGTGCTATGTTGGCGCTCTCCCACCAATATAGCTACCGCCACTCATTGGGGGTAGTTGAATTATGCTGCCAAGAGAGCTCTCTCTTGTTGGAATAAAGCAGCTACATGGGAGACCTTACAGTGGAGCAGCTGCAGCAGTACAGCTGTGCCGCTGTAAGGTATGTAGTGTAGACACAGCCTTAGTGTAGGCATTTAAATATTTTACTTGGCAGGAAAAGGTCACTTCTGTCCCAGAGGCAGTCAAATCAACCCCATTAACAAAACCTCAGGCCTGGTCTACACTGGGGGGTGGGGTCGATCTAAGGTACGCAACTTCAGCTATGTGAATAGCGTAGCTGAAGTCGAAGTACCTTAGCTCGAATTACTTACCCATCCTCACGGCGCAGGATCGACGTCCGCGGCTCCCCCGTCGACTCCGCTACCGCCACTCGCTCCGGTGGAGTTCCGGAGTCGACGGGAGAGCGTTCGGGGTTCAATATATTGCGTCTAGATGAGACGCGATATATCGAACTCCGAGAAATCGATTGCTACCCGCTGATCCGGCGGGTAGTGAAGACGTACCCTCAGTCAACTGCTGCTATCATTATCTTTAACAAAAGGCTACTTTTATGTTAGGGCTATTGAGTACAGACTTCAGCTTTATTTCATCCCAAAATGCTTTACAAAATTAAACTTTTCTCAGTGGGAAGATTTTCCAAGTTTACTGCTATATTTAGACACTCCTTTCATGAAAGTGATTATTTAAGGATGGTAGTTAAGTCAACCAATCATACCTCCAAATAAAACTCTTTAATTTCCACCTTTCTTTGTTGGTCCCACAGGTCAATGACCATCCCTTCAGAAAAGGACAATGGCCAGGTGGAAAAGAGCACACACACACACACACACACACACACACACACACACACACACCCCTCTACCTCGATATAATGTGATCCGATATAACACGAATTCAGATATAATGTGGTAAAGCAGCGCTCCAGGGGGGCGGGGCTGCGCACTCCGGTGGATCAAAGCAAGTTCAATATAACACGGTTTCACCTATAACACAGTAAGATTTTTTTGGCTCCCGAGGACAGCGTTATATCGAGGTAGAGATGTATATACACACACTATTATATGATATCATATCCTTTTATTTATATATATATATACACACACACACACACACACACTTTGTACTTATATCAGATTTTATAAAATTAATAGGATTTTTTAAAAAAATAAATTGAGACAAAACTTTTATTTGAATGTACAACCATCTGTCGCAAAGGATCAGCTCACTATAATCCACAATCATTTTAAATAAATTGAAAAAGCCTAATCAATTAGGTCATGAGCAGCACATCTATGCACCAATCACAGTAGGATTCATCACACATGCCCTTTCCAGTCCTAAGACCTATTAGAAAAAGTCCTGGAAAAACAAAATTCAAATTGGCCTGGTTACAATCACTGTCACCTGGACTGAAGATTAGATGAAGGGGGACATACACATGTAAGCAGAGTCAGGATGAGCCCCACCCTGACATCTGGTGGTAAATTATGGGGAGTGCGGAAAGTGTTGCATTGGTATTTCGGTTATTTGCATGGGCACTCCCACCCCACTTAGCATACCGCAAAGCAGCATGGGATGGTTACATTCACAGCTGTGGGAGCCCCAATTTCGTTGTTATTGGGGCAGGAGGAATGAAATGTTGTCACCCTGATTGGGTAAATGGGGAACTACAAAATTGTCTTGTGATGGGGGGTTTCATTGTCAGCTGGATAGCGCTTGCTAGATGGGGCACATGGGTTCCAAAACCCATTGAGAGGAGAGAGGCTGGGGGCCAGTATCTGTACTTGGTGGTGCAGGCTCCTTGTGTGAGCCAGAAGCACCAGTTCCACCTGTGCCTCTCTCCACTGTGGAATGTCAGAGTTAACTTTTGATTCCTTTAAGAATCTAGATGCAGGTTACTGAGCTGAATTCACTGGGGCTCCCCTACTATGAGCTGAAATCACTGAAGAGCTGGACTTGCTGAGCTGGACTTGCTGAGCTGAGAGCACTGTGCTAATGAGTGGAGCTGAAATCACTGAAGAGCTGGACTTGCTGAGCTGAGAGCACTGTGCTGATGAGTGGGGGAGCCTGAAGCAATACTGGCAGAGCAGAGTGGAGCAGTTTGTGCAGCCACTGGGTGAGTGGAGCTGAGCAGCTCGTGAGGACGGCTGGAGCGGATCACAGGACAGCTGGTGGACCAGAGCAGCTGGCAGAGTGGAGCAGCCCACAGAGTAAGCGGAGCTGAGCTGTTTGCGGGGACGACTAGTGGAAGCAGAACCCCACGAAGAGGCAGGGCAGCTGGCCCCGAACCACGTAAGGCGCCCCTTTCTACCTAGGCTGGGGAGGGGGACCTCTGCAAAGAGACTCTTGAACTCTGGGCTGCCTGACCCGGGACAGAGACTTTTGAATTGTGGGACTTTTGGGACTGTGGGTGATTTAGGGGGGTTGCTGGACTCAAGGGCCCAGAGAGAAGGACATGGCCCAAGTTGCTGGGGTGGGTCTTTGCTCACGGTTTGACCTATGAACTCCAGTTGAGGTATTTTCCAAATTTCATGCTTGTTGTTGTTTATCTTATGTAATTAAACCTTTTCTGCTACACCAAGAGTCTGTGCTTGCGAGAGGGGAAGTATTGCCTCCTTGAGGCGCCCAGGGGTGTGTGTAAGATTTTCCCAGGTCACTGGGTGGGGGCTCGAGCTGGTCTGCATTACGTTGTGGGGAAGGGACCCCTAGGTATTGAACCTGGCCCTTGCTGCTATCGTTTCAGCCTGGCAGAGGGGTTATATTTTTGGGGGCTCGTCCGGGATCCTGGGTCAGTACCCCTCGCAAGCACATCTTGAGTGATCCATTGAATTGGGAAAACTGCAAATTACCTTGTTGTTTGACCTGTTGTATTTGGAACAGATTAGAGTTTGTATAATGGCCCTACTCTTGTTAGAGGACTGGTGCAAGGGGATGAATATTGACCCCAGGAACTGTCTTCTGGTAACGGGGGTGCTGGAGGCAGTTGATGAGGGCTCAATAGAACCTACCTTAAGGTCATCCACTGAGTACCTGCGTAAGTGCAAAATGCGTGGGCGCATGTTTGTGAGGGAGGAGGGGGCTTTTGCTGTACTGTGTGAGCTGCCCTCGGCTGTGGACCCTCTACAGGTTCCAGGCTCGATAGCAGTGGAAGATGGTGAGTGGAAGGTAATAACCACTGGGAGCCAGCCCTCACCAGCCCCTACCCCTGATGTAGAGTTTTTAAAGAAAATGTCAGCCTTTTTGGGGAAAGAGGGAAAAACTTTGGCTGATATGGCGGGTCTGTTGGGCCTTAAGCCGGAAGCCCCACAACAGGAGCCTGCCCCTTCACCTGATGAGTGGGTGAAGGCTTTGGGGCAAGCATTAGAGAAAGTTATGCCACCCCACCCTGAGTCAAGCCCCTATCGTAAGCTGAGGTTGTTTTCTGGGGGTCCCACCCCAATACCTGGGGAGGAAGCATTTGAGCCCTGGTTGGAGCACACCACTGAGATGCTGCAGGAGTGGGCGGTGCCTGATGCTGAAAAGAGAAGGCGACTAGTAGAGTGTCTCAGGGGGCCAGCCCTAGATGTGATTCGCACCCTAAAGCTCGGTAACCCAGGGGTCAAGGTGAAGGACTGCCTGGAGGCCCTGGATCACGCCTTTGGGAGAACTGAGGGTTCAGAGGATGCTTATTGCAAGTTCCTCAATGCAAGGCAACAAAAGGGAGAGAAGGGTTCTGCCTATATCCAGAGGTTGGAGAAGTTATTACAGAGAGCCATCATGAGGGGAGCAGTAGCAGTAGCAGTTGAGCAAATGGACCGGACTAGATTGGCTCAGGTTGTGAGAGGAAATCAGTATCAGAACCCAATCCTTCTCCACCTTCGATTAAGGGAACGGCAAGATAATCCACCAAGTTACTCTCGCCTGATAAAAGAGGTCCGAGAGGAAGAAGAGAGGCAGGCAGCTGGCGAGGTTTGGGAGGTGCAGCAACACCAGGCAACTGGCACAACATCCATGCGGACGCCCAAGGCACTAATGGTGAATCCTCAAGAGGAACTTATCCAGCAAGTGCAGGCCCTGACACAGAAAGTGACTGAACTAGAGAATACCTTTGATTCAGCAAAGACTTCGAGGTGCAAGGAACCCTCTGGTACCATGGTCCAGAGGACTACGTTTAGAACCTCTGCACCACCCTGTCAGCAAGGGAAAGGGCAATCCTTCTTCTGCTATCGGTGTGGCCAGGGTGGGCACATTGCTGCAAGGTGTCAGAATGCAGAGAATCCCATGCTGGTATATCAAAAGCTGAGGACCACCTGGGGAAAGTCGGGAAACGGCCCCAGGGCCTGGGAAGGGAGCCGCCTAGGCCTGCAGGATGTGGAGGCTCCCCTGGAAGGAACCATGCGGCCCGAATCCCCCCAGGATTGATAGGACCCCGAGCAGAGGTCACTGTAAAGGTTGAAGGAACAGAATGTAGAGCAGTACTTGACACGGGATCCCAAGTGACCATCATATTCCAGTCTTTCTACCAGCAGATGCTTGGGCATCTGCCTATACAGCCCCTGACAGGACTTGGCCTGTGTGGCCTTAGCATGGATGAATACCCCTATCAGGGCTATGTCATAGTACGCCTGGAATTCCCAGAAGAGATTGCTGGGGTAAGACAGGAGGTGGACACTGCTGCTTTAATATGCCCCGACCCCAAAGGAGCCTCTGATGTGTCCGTGCTAATAGGGACCAACTCCAGCCTCTTTAGGATACTTGCCGATTACTGCAGACAGCAAGCAGGAGACCAATATCTGAACACCTTGGTGATACACACACACTGTGCCGCGGCCTACAGGAAAATTGAGGACACAAGAAAAGTGATGCCTGATTTGCCAGTAGGAGCACTGAGGTATGCGGGCCCGGTCCCTTTGGTGGTGCCTGCAATGTCAGAAAAGGAGGTGATTGTCAGGAGTACCTGCCTACAAGGTAGTAAGGGAACATTAGCTGTGGCAGAGCAGCCAACCGAGGGAGGGCTCCCAGAGGGAGTGCTGGTTCTCAGTGGAGTCATAACCCTACCTGCTGAAGCCCAGGAGGAGGTGACTATCCTGGTTGCTAATGAAACACGCCGTGATGTGTTTGTAAAACCAGGGCAGAAGATTGCAGACATCTTTGAGCCTGAAAGCATTGTGAGACCGCAGTGTGAAGCTGAAGTTCCAATGATAGATCCTGCAAAGTTTGACTTCGGGGACTCACCACTGTCCGAGGAGTGGAAAGATCGCCTGAGGAAAAAGCTTTGTGAGAGATCCAAGGTGTTCTCACTACATGAGTGGGACGTGGGATGTGCCAAAGGAGTGGAACACCACATCAGGCTACAAGATCCCCGACCCTTCAGGGAGAGGTCTAGGAGGATTGCCCTCTCTGAGATGGAAGACGTGCGCCATCATCTTCAAGAGCTGATCGCAGCTGGTATCATTACAGAGTCCCGAAGCCCCTATGCTTCACCCATTGTGGTCGTTCGTAAAAAGAGTGGAAAAATCCGGATGTGTATTGACTATCGCACCCTAAACAGGCGCACTACAGTTGGTCAATACACCATGCCTCGAGTACAAGATGCCTTGGACTGTTTGCTAGGTAGCCAGTGGTTCTCTGTATTGGATCTTTGGAGTGGATACTACCAGATCCCTCTGGGAGAAGAGGATAAGGAGAAGACAGCCTTCATCTGCCCGTTAGGGTTCTACCAGTTTGAACGCATGCCCCAAGGGATTTCTGGGGCCCCTGCCACATTTCAACGACTTATGGAGAAAGTTGTGGGAGACATGAATTTACTGCAAGTGTTAGTTTACTTGGACGACCTGATTGTGTTTGGAAGAACCTTGGAGGAACATGAAGAAAGACTTCTTAAAGTGCTCGATAGGTTGGAGGCATATGGTTTGAAGCTTTCAATTGACAAATGCCAGTTCTGCCAAACCTCAGTAAAGTATGTCGGTCACATCGTGTCCCAAGAGGGCGTGAGTACTGATCCCGATAAAATAGAAGCACTCACTACCTGGCCACGTCCCACTAACTACAGGGAACTCAAGACCTTTCTTGGATTTAGTGGCTACTACCACAGATTTGTGAAGAACTATGCCACAATTGTAAAACCTCTGAATGATCTTACCAGGGGATACCAGTGCAACAAGTACAAATCTAAGACCCGGAATAAGAGGAGGCCTCCAAAGCCTCCTGTGCAGAGACACTATGGCCCCTTCGAACCATTTGGGCCACGGTGGGATGAAAGATGTGAGAGGGCTTTTCGGGAAATCATTACTCGCCTAACTCATGCTCCCATCCTAGTCTTTGCTGATCCAAGCAAACCATTTATCCTGCATACTGATGCCAGTTTGGAGGGTCTGGGAGCAGTACTGTATCAGGAAGAGGAAGGCCACCACAAACCTGTAGCCTTTGCCAGCCGAGGACTGTCTGACAGTGAAACTCGCTATCCCATCCACAAGCTGGAGTTCTTGGCTTTGAAATGGGCCATCACTGAGAAATTTCGAGACTACCTGTATGGTGCTCAGTTCCAGGTGTGGACAGACAACAACCCCCTGACTTATGTGCTAACAAGTGCTAAGTTGGATGCTACAGGGCAGAGATGGGTGGCCGCCTTGGCTAGCTATGAGTTCAGCATTCAATACCGATCCGGGAGAAGCAATGTAGATGCAGATGCATTGTCCAGACGTCCGCAGACACCTGAAGTTGCTGTGATACCCACAGATGGAGTGAGAGCTATTTGCAGCGTGAGTCGCAGAGAGCCAGAGGCCCATGAGAGCCTTCATGGATGTGTTGCTGAAGCTTTGGGCCTTCCCCCTGAATGCGTGCCTTCTGCTTCAGTGAACTACATTGCATTGGACCAATCTCCCTTGCCTGTGCTCAATGCGGCTGACTGGCAGGAAGCCCAGCTGCAAGATACTGACATCCGTGATACACTACTTGCCAAAAGGGAGGGGCGAAGCCCAGCTGCGGTTGTCCCGCCCAACCCAGAAGGTAAGCTGCTATTGAGAGAATGGACCAAACTAAAACTGATTCAGGGAGTGCTACACCGCGTGACCACAGATCCTTTACAAAAACAAAGGACCCAACTAGTGCTGCCGAAAGAGTACAGAGGCCTGGCCATGAGGGCCCTGCATGATGACTTTGGACATTTAGGAATGGAGAGGACCCTGGAACTTATCCGCAGTAGGTTCTATTGGCCCCGGATGGCTGAAGATGTTCGCAGAAAATGTGAAACCTGCTCTCGATGTGTTCAAAGGAAAACTCTGCCCACGAGGGCTGCATATCTGAAAAACATCACCAGCAACAAACCTCTGGAGCTGGTTTGCATTGATTTCTTGTCCTTAGAAGTAGACAAGAGGAATATTGGGAACATTCTAGTCGTGACCGACCATTATACGCGATATGCGCAGGCATATCCCACACGTGATCAGAAGGCCACTACTGTCGCTCGAGTACTGTGGGAAAAATATTTCTCAGTTTATGGATTCCCAGCCCGGATACACTCAGATCAGGGGCGGGACTTTGAAAGTCACCTTCTAAAGGAGGTGCTAAGGATAGCAGGAATTAAAAAGTCGAGGACAACGCCTTATCACCCACAAGGTGATCCTCAGCCAGAGAGGTTCAACCGAACCCTATTAGATATGTTGGGGACTTTGCGGCCAGAACAGAAAGCAACCTGGAGCCAACATGTTGCATTTCTGGTGCACGCCTACAACGCCACAAAGAACGACGCTACGGGATTCACCCCGTATCTCTTGATGTTTGGGCGAGAACCAAGATTACCCATAGACCTGTGCTTTGGTGTATCCGAGGATGGAGATGGCTATGAAACTCATCAGCAATATGTATCCCGACTACGAGAAAAGCTGCAGGATGCTCATCACTTAGCGACATCTGCAGCTCGGAAGAACGCAGACCGCAACAAACATCGATATGATGCTAGGGTACGTCTGCAAGAGCTCCAGCCAGGGGACAGAGTCTTGCTGCGAAATTTGGGTATTGCTGGCAAACACAAGATAGCTGACAGATGGAAGGCAATACCTTACTTGGTGATGGAAAAGCTAGGAGACCTGCCGGTCTACAAGATCAAACCTGAAGAGGGTCCAGGGCAGGCAAAGACTGTGCATAGAAACCTTTTGCTCCCTGTGGGGGAATTGGTGGGCAGCCCTTATGAGATAGGCCACAACAGGGCAAATGGGCAGAATGAAGGTGCTGTACCAAAGCCACCTCCCAACATGGACAGGCGTCCCCCTGCAGCTAACCTACCCCTACTCAGCACATCTGAGAGTGAGTCTGAGGAGGAAGACACCACCATGGTGTATCCTGGGATGAAGACAAGATTTCAGTCTCGATCAGCTGAATCAAATGAGAGCACCGCCTCTTCCACCCTAAACCCCATGGCAGAAGTATTTAGGCCTATTCCTGATACCCCTGAGCCACTGGTGGGACCCCCATGTGATGTCACGCCCGGGTTATTGGACAGCGGAGACATACAGGTGGAGGATGTCCTGAGCACCATCAACCCTCCACTGTTAGAACTGGAAACGCAGGGGCCTATGGCAATATCTGAGGGGGACTCACAGGAAACTTCCCCATCCGTTACTCAAGAGGATGTCCCCCCTGCCACAGCAACAGAGATTCTCAATAGGCGAGACAGGGTAATAAGACCAATGAAACGGTTAACTTATGATGCACCTGGGGTGACTAGTGAGGAGCCAATACATTTATCACACAGGCTTGTGGAAGCTAAAGTGGGCTATCTGAGGCCGTTTGACGGGGGTCAGTAAGTTGGTACAGTAGGGAATGTGATTTATCGGGACGACAAATTCTCGGCTGGGGGGAGGATATAAGCAGAGTCAGGATGAGCCCCACCCTGACATCTGGTGGTAAATTATGGGGAGTGCGGAAAGTGTTGCATTGGTATTTCGGTTATTTGCATGGGCACTCCCACCCCACTTAGCATACCGCAAAGCAGCATGGGATGGTTACTTTCACAGCTGTGGGAGCCCCAATTTCGTTGTTATTGGGGCAGGAGGAATGAAATGTTGTCACCCTGATTGGGTAAATGGGGAACTACAAAATTGTCTTGTGATGGGGGGTTTCACTGTCAGCTGGATAGCACTTGCTAGATGGGGCACATGGGTTCCAAAACCCATTGAGAGGAGAGAGGCTGGGGGCCAGTATCTGTACTTGGTGGTGCAGGCTCCTTGTGTGAGCCAGAAGCACCAGTTCCACCTGTGCCTCTCTCCACTGTGGAATGTCAGAGTTAACTTTTGATTCCCTTAAGAATCTAGATGCAGGTTACTGAGCTGAATTCACTGGGGCTCCCCTACTATGAGCTGAAATCACTGAAGATCTGGACTTGCTGAGCTGGACTTGCTGAGCTGAGAGCACTGTGCTAATGAGTGGAGCTGAAATCACTGAAGAGCTGGACTTGCTGAGCTGAGAGCACTGTGCTGATGAGTGGGGGAGCCTGAAGCAATACTGGCAGAGCAGAGTGGAGCAGTTTGTGCAGCCACTGGGTGAGTGGAGCTGAGCAGCTCGTGAGGACGGCTGGAGCGGATCACAGGACAGCTGGTGGACCAGAGCAGCTGGCAGAGTGGAGCAGCCCACAGAGTAAGCGGAGCT
Organism: Mauremys mutica; assembly: GCF_020497125.1. NCBI lineage: Eukaryota > Metazoa > Chordata > Testudines > Geoemydidae > Mauremys > Mauremys mutica. Next base: position 54,966,352 of record NC_059072.1, on the reverse strand, counting down.
GAGCTGTTTGCGGGGACGACTAGTGGAAGCAGAACCCCACGAAGAGGCAGGGCAGCTGGCCCCGAACCACGTAAGGCGCCCCTTTCTACCTAGGCTGGGGAGGGGGACCTCTGCAAAGAGACTCTTGAACTCTGGGCTGCCTGACCCGGGACAGAGACTTTTGAATTGTGGGACTTTTGGGACTGTGGGTGATTTAGGGGGGTTGCTGGACTCAAGGGCCCAGAGAGAAGGACACGGCCCAAGTTGCTGGGGTGGGTCTTTGCTCACGGTTTGACCTATGAACTCCAGTTGAGGTATTTTCCAAATTTCATGCTTGTTGTTGTTTATCTTATGTAATTAAACCTTTTCTGCTACACCAAGAGTCTGTGCTTGCGAGAGGGGAAGTATTGCCTCCTTGAGGCGCCCAGGGGTGTGTGTAAGATTTTCCCAGGTCACTGGGTGGGGGCTCGAGCTGGTCTGCATTACGTTGTGGGGAAGGGACCCCTAGGTATTGAACCTGGCCCTTGCTGCTATCGTTTCAGCCTGGCAGAGGGGTTACACACAAAAAGTAAGAAAAGCCAGCAAATGTGTCATGTTAAGAAGTGAATAGTGGCCATACAGTTAGGTCTGGTTTTATTTAACATCTTTATTAATTATCAAGAAGAGGAAGAAAACACATTGATTAAATTTGAGGGGAAGGAGTTCTGAGTGCTACTGGAGGAAACAAGAATGATACAAGGGAACTACGCAGGTTAGAAATATGGGCAGGACATAAAATAAGAGTCAGTCTGGGTAAAAGACAAGCTAACACATCAGAAGAAAACAAAGCACAGAAGTTTAAGGAGAAATAGACACTTGCCAAATAGTAATCCTGAAAAAGAACTCAGAGTGACAGAAAACAGCAAATTAGATGTGAACTTGTAAGCTTATACGGGTGCAAAAAATCATGTTTGGCATGATTGCCCGAGAGGCTAAGTGAGCTTCCAACCCTGAATGAGTGCACAAATGCTGGTCACCCCACTGCACAGCTCTAAGGAATGCTCTCTTCTTCTTCTTCTCCCTGAACTGCTCTTGACTGCAAGACCACCTTGCTCCCAGTATGGTACTGCCACAGTGGAGATCAATACAACCAATCAAGTTCTTAAAGCTCAAGTACAAACAAAAGATTAGCAATCGATTACCATGGGATCTATCGGACAAGTAAGCAAGCAAGTAAACACGTTGCCTTTCCATTTTCATCAGATGTACAGTTCCAACGTCGATGAGAAAGGTCCTCTCACATTATGCTTTCTTTTAAACATGATGTGTAAATCACCAACACAAGGTGACTGTGCTCTACCTAGCCTGAAGTACAATTGTTAGTAATTCATCAACATACTTTTTCTTCACACATAACTGGCTGCTTATCATTAATGTGCCACTGTGGTATTATTCTAACAGAAGGCAAGGGAGGAACTAACAGCCTAGGTGCAACATGCATGAGATAAGATGTACTCATCAGTACAGGCATATTTGCTAAGTAAGCGGTATACTTACATGGTCAATTCATACATTGAAAATGTTGGACTTGATTCACCACTGCATTGCTCAAGTTTTATGTTGATAAGATTCCAGTGGTCCTACATCAAGGGAGCTGCTAGTGGGTTGTTGCTGTTTTTTTAAAATGTCTTTGTTTTTGCATTAAATTAAGAAGCACCAGAGCAATTCTCAGATCTTCCAGTAGAGTCAGCTGGTCCAGAACAGACAGGATAGGTAGAATTTTCCAGTGGTTCCAAGATGAGACAGGAATCACTTGAGTGAGGGGTGGAGGGCAAGAGACAAAATAATATTATTGATAAAACTCATTATTTTATATAGTTTTGGGTAGGGTCTTCCTTGCTATCTAACTTATGCTGCTTCAGTTCGTTCTACTTTAGCCTGGAATCACTGAATAAAACTAGGTCTGATACAGGCTGAGTCAGAGGGATGAAACGCTCTGGGGGAGTAGACAGAAAAAAACAAACAACATAACTGGGCACGGGGACCCAGCACAAAAAAGGCAGTATTACTTCAGGGTTAAGGTTTTACAGACCCATACTGTATGCAGGTTAAATATATTATTTTCAAATTTCTGCATGTCTAATAGTTTGACTGTTCTACACTGACTGCAGTAGCTCAGGAATGCTCAGGGAATTGCTCAGCTTTCTTCCTCCAGACCTCGTAGCAGCACTTTGCCTGTTCTTCATAATTTCCTCAAACAAATTTATAGCAGAACTTGCATCCCAACAGACATAAAAGACTTTTCCTCGAAGATGACATGTAATTTCACCAGGAAAAAGTAGCTGGCTCTGCTTTGGTATTTCTGAACAGTCATTTGAGGAGTACACAATCCATTTTTCTTGCCTGTGCCAATGGTCTGAGGTAGGCAAAAAATAATTTTATAGCTCTCAAATGAGATTTCCAGCAGCTACAGCAGTTTTTTAAGATACTCTCCCGGTCCCTAATATTGGGCAGGAGGACTAAAATAGAATTGTCTTTAGTTCCTTTCTTGAAGGCCATGCACAGAGACACAAATGCCACACATTTTAACAAATGCATCACCATTAAAATATATATCAAAGGTCCATAAGTCCTTACAGTGCTTGAACTAGCCATTTGCCAGGGAAGAATAGAAAGCTTTCCCGGCTGAGTGCTAGGCCATCAATTTCTGCAGAATATATACTTTCATTGAAAAAAATTCTAACTCTTATATTTGTGAAGATAACTTTCTATATGTGACCCAATTCAGAGATGTTTGCCTGAATCTGCAAACAGACAGCTCCAGTGCCTCTGATCTGCTCATAACTTTCCTGAGAGAGAACTGAGCGAAATTAACAAAGCAGTGAAAGTGACAAGAATGATAGGGATTTCATGCTGTTGGTACTGCTTGCAAAAGCAATGAGCAGCAGTCACAGCAGACACTGGAGCAATTAATGGGGATGGATGACCCCAAAATGGATGCTGGCAGAGGGGCACTGTATCAAGGATCCCTTCTCCTCTCACAGAAGCCAGGAGTCTGGGGGAATAGTAGAGAACCAGATACTTTCCCCATTAAAATAGTACATCACCTTTGGAGCGGGAGAATGGAAGAGAGAGGAAGGAAGAAGAAAGAGAGCTCCCTCTCCCCCAGTAGCCAGAGTGGGAAGATGCTTCACATTTATCAGACTTCTGCTAAGTGGAATGCAATATAAAAGGGTCGAGGAATAAAAACTTGATAGGAATCCCAGCACCTTCCTCAACCCCAGCAACTGTGATTTTGGGTTTCTTTACAGTGTTTTAGCGCTGGACCTCACTGCAGAGGTGCCTCTCCTCCCCCACAATTCATATTTAGTACAAGCCACAGACTAGTAGCTTTGCATCTTTGGTTAGTAGATCTCCAGTATTTTTTTTCAAGCTCTAGGATCATATGAATGTTCCTCCTTAGAGGATTTTCATAAGGTGAGTCAATGTTCACAATCTTTAGAGGAGATGAGGCAAGAGATCATCTTTACCACACAGGCTGCTATATAAACTGGTTTTACAACCAGGTATTTCCAGAGGAGAAAAAAGCTCAATAGTAAAAAATACCAATGGATAATAGATTGTCACTCAGTAGTTTCTTAACCATAATAACCTCGTCTTGTCATATAATATAAACTATTAAGTAGCAAAGTGCTATGGATATAAAATATCTCTAGCAAAATATAAAGTCTTCATCAGCAGGCCTGCATTTTTAGACCTTATCCTTGTTTTTGTTACACTATGTCACATTAAATTCATAATCTCACCGCACAGGTTTCTTTTTTATGCTGAAACATTTTTAATATCATATTTCCCTATCCTCCATCCCTGCCATCTAAAATGAACTTTGCAACAGTTAAAGGGAGATTCAAAGCAAACAGGAATATGTCTTTTGTTAATTCTTTCTATAAGAGCCAGATAAATGGCTGGCAACTGGAAAAGTGGATTAGACAAAAAGCTGGTATTGGCTTCATCTAGGCTTCTGCATAGACACATGGAAACCGCAATGTTTTCTATTCAACCATGGATTCAAACTCATGGACCTTGTACAAAATCATCTGCCAGCCAGTCTGAATTTTCTTCCCCCAAGACCACTACTAAGCAGTTTTATTCCTAACACATTCCAGATTTCACTAAATCAGGATATTCAACAGGATTTTAGGATTCTGGATCTCACCTTTGTTAGGAAAGCGCAAAAAGGGACTCGTGCGCAGACACTCCGACACAATTTTTCCATTCTGGCAAAAGAAGACATACTATACAGATGCAATGTACTATTGCCAACAGGCATTTCCATGAAGATATTTTCTGACAGAATTCTTACTTCTGCAGCAAATTTCTATGGACAAGGACTCTTTAATCAGATTGGTATTTAAGCTTTTACCTTTCATTGTCTGCTATTTCTGCTCTGTCAAACCTGGTAATACCTATTTTATTGCTAAAGTCTTACAAAAAGAAACAGGTTACCCAAAAAGGAAACATTATGGTCTATCCCATTAAACACAGTAAAACTTTAAATCTCACATAAAAATAGGTCATCCAATTACATGGTAAGAGTGTCATTTTTTCATTGTCCAGTACACAATATATTTACAGGAAAATTACCAGAAACCTCTCAGCTGTATCAGATCTGAACCTTATATTTAGATGCAGTCATATATTACTGCTGATAATGTGATGTCAGTGAATAGATTGGAATTTTTCACTGTCCTTTATCAAGATAAATTGTTCTGTCAATAGCAAATGGCTGGCAAGTATTAACACTCTGCACACTATATGACTTTTCATTCCAAGCCAAAATTGTATTTAATGCTTTTGCACAAAATCTATGGCCGTGACTATCCCTATTACCTATTTAACTACCTTTTAAAAGGAGGATTTATTTCTGCAAATTAGGACCAGGGTAACAAGATGGTATCATGCATCATAAACTTTAAGTCAATACAAGGCAGGACACTTGCAGTTCAAATGGGGATATACCTTACTCTCATCACTTGGTCATCCAATAGTATTATCAAACTGTGGTGGGAGCAGCTGCTCAGAGCAGAACTTTATCTTGGCCTCCTTCCATCTACACTGCCACGGTGTCCCACAGTACCAATTTGCTCATTGGCCTATTACTTTCAATAGGTATTCCAGTAATTGGCTATTTCACACTTGTAAGGCTTGAACTGGCAGAGTGCAAAGGCCAGGCAACCAGCCTGTCAGGGTCCAGCAAGCTGGTCGTTCATCAATTATTATCAGCTTTTACAAGAACAAGTGAATCCTCCAAAACCTTGTTTGCTCAGATCGGCTTTGCTACCAATGTAATTTAACCAAAAATTGTGCTAGGTTCTTATCTGAGGAACACAAAGGTTGCCACGGGGTGACTAACATGTTTGTTAGTTGGTACGTGTTTGGGTTGGTAAGGAGGGCAGGGGAAAGATGTCGATTCTCTGGAGGATTGCAGCTTCTGCTGGTTTCTGTGGCCACCTGCTGTCCTACACACATCACCATTCTCATTGAAGTACCCCCGGAAGTTGATGTACCCCCGGAACACCTCTGTGTACCTCCGAGGGCTATGCATATCCCTGGTTGAGAACCACCGTTTTAAACAATGAAAAATACACACGGAAAGATGCCAGTATTAAGCATTCAGTTTGTTTAAAGATTTTTAGCGATCCTAAACAGCTTCCCGTTTTGACCCACTGGTTTGCAAAACTCCATTAGTTTATGTCATAACTGAACTTTCGGATATATGATTGGTTCTTGATTGGCTCAGTAACCTTTTTCCATCAGGCTTCTTAGTTGAAACTATTTTTAAAAAAGGACATGTCCTCTTGCTACCAAGCTTAGTTTCAATTTTTCTCTAGATTCCAATTATAAATAATACACTCTACTGTACAGCTTCTGCTGTTTGCCAGCTACCAGCCTCTGCAAACTCTGTACCACAGACCTATGCTATTTCATCCCCTAAGGCCCATTTGGTCTGTTGACCAGTTAAGTGACAAGGTGATCTGTCATCTAGCAACTGCCTTGAGCACAATGAGCAAACCATGAGACAAAAAATTAAACTTGTCTATTACACATGCTAATAAAATCCCAACTACAAAAAAAAAAAAGATACGTGCAAAGAGTAAAGTGATTTAGAAAGCTGTTAAGGATGTTCAAAAATCAATTCCAAATTTTGAGAGCACATGACTAAGGCTCTTAATAAATCTACCTCCAAATGGATCTAAGAGTTATGCACCCTTACTAGTTGAATAAATGAAGTGACACTGAAGCATATCTAATTGTAATACATCACAAGATAATCTGTCAAGCCCCAAGTGTCCAGGCACTGTCACCCTTCTACATCCATTATTTATATACAACCTTCATTGCCAGTGAAATCCCTATGAAGTATGCCACGGCATCCAAGACTGTGGTTTTGCCACTCAGCAGATACATAAAGGAATCTTAGTAAGATTCCACAAAATAATTGTTAATCTTTTAGAGAGCTGGTTTTGAAAGGAAGAAATATGCCAAAGTCACAGACGCTGCAATCATGTATTTTGCTTAATGGGCTGAAGCACTGCCCTGTGCCTTTGCCCCAATGCAAAGTACAGTTTGGTACACTGTGCTGCCAACACTTTCTTTATCTTGATCTCCGAGTGTAATCAGAGCACCATGCTCCCCTATTACTACTACTATTTTATTCTATACCACGAACAGAAATGCTTATCTAGAAACTCAACGCCGTGTCTTTAACAGCATCAGCTACAGTATCCGGCAAGCGAACTAATGGACCAGTGCAATATTTTTTACTCCAAACTTGCCAAAGATGTATGAAGGGCAAACAGTTGGACATATTTACATACATTCATGATCCAGAAAGTCTCAGTTCAGCAGCTGCCGCAGAAAAGGCAATCTTTTTCTGTTAACCTGTTCTGTAAGCACAGCTCTGCTCCACATCCCACTGAGAGTGATGGGCATTTTTTGTTTTTTTAGGAGAAATCTCTAGAGCAAAAGCCACAATGTTTTTGTAATTAAAATCACATATTGCACAATTGTGTAATTGCTGCACTATTTCAGAAGATGTGTTCTATCCCCTCCCCTCAACATGATTTTAAATAATGAGAAGGAAAACTGCACATTTTAACAGGCAATTTGAACAGTTCAGCCAGGACCTCTGCCTTACTCATGAGGGGGTGATAACAACACGAATAGGCTTCAGGCATGCAGTACTAGAAAATTAAAGGTCCTGTAAATTAGGTGGCTATATTCCTCCCACAGTCCAATTACAGGCTTTATTATTTGTCAATAAAGCACCAAATAAAAAGCTATCCTCCAGATAAGGCAGCTGTTGCCATTTGGCTCTGGTATTCTTTATTTATGTTCCATAACTTTGCAATGTGAAAGTTGCTGATAATGCATCTATATTACGAACAGGTGCCCCTGTGGAAGGTGTGTGTACCTCCCCAGGCCCAAGTCTTAAATATTATGTTCCTTTTGCAGTATGCAAGCAGCCTATTCGCACCACAGTGCAATGCATGCTATCATTTTATGTCTTTGCAGTATTTATCCTAAAGCAGCAGAAATTTCTTCTTAATTAATAAAGCAACCCTAGTCCCTGGTCTTGTTCCATTATCTGCACTTACTGTCCCTTCACACAATAGTTCTCATGCCCAATTCTGACCACTGAAATCAATGGGAGTTTTGCCACTGACTTAAAGGGAAACAGGATCAGGCCTTTAAGCACCACTTTTATCTTGTTGACAGCTGCTACCCATCTCCCCTCCTCTGGTTAGACAAATGACAGACTGGATGCCTTTGCCGCTGATGCCCATGTTCCTCTCTGGCTGTCCTGCAGGGAATCCTGTGTATAGCAGAGGCCACTTTCCTCCTTCCCATCACAAGGCTCCATATGCTTAGTTAATAGCAGATTGCTCTGCTATGTATCAAACAATGGGTTCTTCCTCTCCCGCTCTCTGAAGACCGCTGTATACTCTCCTCACCAGGAAAGACTACATTCATATTGCCAGTTCTCAGGAAGTGAGGCATTAAGACATCACCACAGGGCTCTCATTGCTAGATGTCCCCCCCCTTTTTTTTTGTAATTTCATGTGTTTTCTACATCCCATTTAAGTTTTAGATTCACAAGGGCATGCAGTTAGTAAAAAGAATCTATCTCAAAGCTGTTCCACCTATTGTAATACACTCTTTAGTTAACAATAAAATCAAGTGATGCATTTTTGCACACCGTTTCTTGTAATTACAAAAAAAAATGGGGAAAAATTAAAATTCCTGTATTTCACAGATTATGGCAGAACTAAAAATTAATTTAAGATGATAATGCTGCATGAAAGCAAAAACCTCTTCTGAGTGAATTTCAAGGACTCTTCTGTTTAACTAGCTTCAAGAGTCCTTTTTTTGATCATAATAAAATTATTTGCCATATGGTTCAGATGGTTGTGATCCTCTCTCAATGAGAGGATTATGCATGAGATATAATGCCTACTGTAGCTGCAGCCAAGCACACAGCTGGCTTTGATAATGCCAACAAATGGCTTCATCTATCTCAATGTCACGTAGGAGCTGGTGCGATGAGAATCAGCCCTGGAATACAATTAAAATCTACATCATCTGTGAGAAAGGTGATGGAGGTTCTGACATCAGAGCTGTGCCAAATTCATCCTCTTTCCATTGTAGCAGAAGAAACATGTTGCCCCTTTCACCCTGTCACACTAATGATGTGCTTTGCACATCCCTTCCTGTTCACATTAAAGGTAGTAAATCAGGAAGACTCCTATTTAAAAGCTTCACCTTTATCTGACATTCAGTAACAAGGACAATTTCTAAATTTAAGTTAAGTGTATTCCTTGCTACCCTCTCTCTGATGAGATAATGCCATTTAAGTCTGCAAGTGAAATACAAATAGAAGAGTTTATGATCCATATGGCCCCAAATTGTGACAGTATGTAAGAATTTCCTTGTTTTAGTTCCACAATGTTTGGTCTCTCTAATAAAATCAGGTTTGCACATCCATTTGTTCCAGCAAGCCAAATTTTATTGCAAAAATGGCCATAATTCACAACAAACAAGCTTGATACCAATTCACTGACAAATCTCCTCTACTAAGCTTTCAAGGCAAGAGGGGGCTTGGGTAATGATTTTGTTTTATTGTTTTATTTATTAGGGGGGAAACCTACAGATATATTTTATTAGCAATTCCAATGACTTAACATAAATATTAAACATAATAAAATGTGAAAGCCTGAAAGGGATAATTACAAGTACAGGCTTTAATAAAGTATTTTAAGCTTTGGATGTGTTAGATGTACAAGGTTGTCTGAAACAACATGGCAAGACACTGAAGCCGTTTTCCTCCCTTCTGTCAATTTAACAGCATCACCCGGCATGGCACCATGCAAATAGTATTGCTAATCAATGGCATCTAGGCACTGGAAAATGAAGATACGCAGGTTTACACTCACTCCTGATGTTTACTGTGGTAATGTAATCAAAGTCTATTTAAAAATCTTTAATTACACACTATCCATGCAGACTATTTTCAACTATCTTCTAATTGGGACTTGAGTCAAAGTCCCTATTCATGTTCCTTAGTCATTCTGATAACTATGTTTTTAAATGCTCGCATGTTTTGTATCAAATAAAACAAAATATGTTGCACCTAATTCAGTTTTACTCCAGTTTTAGGGCACTTATTTTAACAGAGTAACCCAACTGCCAAACGCATGTCGTGCAATTGAGAATCAAGTCCATTACAATTTTAAGATATTGTGCTACATGCCAGCAGAAAATGTTTAAACTAAGGAACAGTATGCTGAAAAAGGAGTCAAACCTATGTTCATAGGGAATTCAGCAACTTCTTTCTTTCCCCTTAAGTAATTGTTAGATAATTACTAAGGCCTTGTCTACACATTTACGAGCACTGTTTGTACTAAAGATAAGTTATTAAACGGATATAGTTTATTAGACTGATTTAGACTAAACAACAGGAGGGCAACAACCACCAAGAATTCAGGAAATAAACTCCTGTGTATGGATCAGAGAAAACTTCCAATAACATGAAACAATTATATGCCCTAAAATCAATACCTCAATATAACAAAATTTGTTCAAACAGTAAATTAAAAAAAGATGTAAATACATATGCTTGCTCTTAGACTGTAAGCTCTTTGGGGAAGAGACCATCTGTATGTGCAATGCCCTCTTCAATGATTGGGGACCCTACTGTAGTACAAATAAATAATCATAAATTCCATTACTAATATTCTCAGGTAGAGTTAGAATCATTAAACTAAACATCCTACCACAATTTTTCCTTCTTCAGACCTGGCCTTGACACTACCAGCCAGCTAGTTCCAATCTTTGTACACTTTTCCAGCTACATTTGGGGAGGAGAAAAGAACAAAATCCACCATGAGCTTCTGAAAGACAGTAAAGAGAATGAGAGATGGCTCTCCCAAACTTCACCAACATTATGCAGGCAATACGTCTAAAATATCATATACAATCAATAGCTCCCAGATATCACCCACACAGCTTGGCTAAACATGGAAAAAGAATCATCCCTTTTACCTACAACACTGTGGTCAGGCCTAGACTACTGTAGCCACTTAGGCCTGGTCTACACTAGGACTTTAATTCGAATTTAGCAGCGTTAATTCGAACTAACCGCTCAACCGTCCACACCAGGAAGCCATTTAATTCGAACTAGAGGGCTCTTTAGTTCGAATTTGGTACTCCACCCCGGCAGGTGGAGTAACGCTAAATTCGACATGGCTAGTTCGAATTAGGCTAGGTGTGGATGGAAATCGAACTTAGTAGCTCCGGGAGCTATCCCACAGTGCACCACTCTGTTGACGCTCTGGACAGCAGCCCGAGCTTGGATTCTCTGCCCAGCCACACAGGAAATGACCCGCGAAAATTTGAATTCATTTTCCTGTCTGGGCGGTTTGAATCTGACGTTCTGGTTGCACATCGGGGCGAGCTCCGCAGCACCGGCAGCAATGCAGAGCTCTCCAGCAGAGGAGTTCATGTAATCTCTGAATAGAAAGAGGGACCCGGCATAGACTGACCGGGAACTCTTCGATCTGATCGGTGTGTGGGGCGAGGAGTCTGTGCTTTCGGAGCTGCGCTCCAACGAACGGAATGCAAAGACCTACGAGAAGGTCTCCAAAGCCATGATCCAGACAGAGGATACAGCCGTCATGCAACGCAGCGCCGCGTGAAAATCAAGGACCCCAGACAAGCCTACCAAAAAATCAAAGCGGCCAACGGACGCTACGGAGCCTGCCACCACTGCCCCACCAGTGACCATGGACTCTGATGATGGGACAGTGTCGACGGACAGTTCCTCGACGATGTTCACGGACGGGGAAGATGAGGAAGGGTTTGTGGAGGACGAGGCAGGCGATAGCGCTTACAACGCTGGTTTCCCCGACAGCCAGGATCTATTCATCACCGTCACGGAGATCCCCTACCAACCCTCCCCGGCCAGGAACCCGGATCCTGAATCAGGGGTAGGATCTGTCGGTAAGTGCTTTAACCATGTTAACTTTTATTCTTAATATAACAGGAATCTGAAGTGTGTGAAAAGGAGGTCTCTGTATATATGGTGATAGAACAGAAATCCTCCTGGGAGAATGCCACGAAGCTCTCCTGCCGTTAATCGATAAGCATCAGCAGGAGGTTCCTGGGGAGAGCTGCCTTATTGGGTGCTCCGTGGTAGCACACTTTTCCGCGCGAGGCTTTCACGCGGTATTCAGGGAGCACTGCCTCCCAGAGCACGGCTGCATAGGTCCGTGGTTCGTGCTAGATTTCACGCAGCATGCGCTCTCTATCTCCTTCAGTGCCCGTCCTCACGGTGATCTCGCTCGGAGACTCCTGCATCTAAGTAGGGGAAGAAATGTTACGTTACGCCTGGTCCAAAGTATTTTTAATAAATAAACGGACAGACGGCATAGCACAGACTCAGCACGCAGCTGCGTGACGAGCGTAACGGAAAGCCAAAGAATCAAATGGACGCTCATGGAGGGAGGGGGAACGAGGACGCAAGGTATCCCACAGTTCCTGCTGTCTCCGAAAAGCATTTGCATTCTTGGCTGATCTCCAAATGCTTCTAGGGTCAAACACAGTGTCCGCGGTGGGTCGGGGCATAGCTCGGCAATTTACGCAGCCCCCCGACCCCCAGAAGTTAAAGGGAAAACAATCCTCTGTTGACTCTTTTACATGTCACCGTATCTGTACTGAATGCTGCAGATAGACGCGATGGTGCAGCACTCAACACCAACATCCTTGCTCCCCCCACGCTATGGATGGCTGATGGTACAATAAGATGGAAATCCATCCTCATCATCAGCCTATTGGCACATGGGGCAGTGCAAAAGGACTGGTAACCATAACGACCGTACCAACTTGCTTGGAACAGGTCGGTCAAGGCCGCCTGTTGCTAATTTTTCATGGTAGATGGTGCAGTATGGCTGGTAACCGTCCTCATCATTGCAACAGGGGGCTGAGCTCCATCAGCCCCCACCCTTCATTGTAAAGAAAAGATTCAATTGCCCCTGGACTAGCAGAGGGATGAGTGGCTCCCTCCTCCACACCCCTTAATGTCATCTCTGGACTATCATTGCAGCTGGAGGCTTCCTTCCACTCATTTCTCACAAACGACTACCTGTGTCTTATTCATGCATTCTATATTACTTCATCACACAAGTGGGGGGACAATAGTATTGGAACCCAGGAAGGCTGGGGAAGAACGGAATGAACAGCTGGGGTTGTTTCAGGAGCACACCCTGTGAATAGCGTTCAGCTCAAAATTTATGCAGGATTGGACAGAGAGCAGCTGTGGTCTCTGGTTGTATGATACAGTGGTTCTCTAGTACACTTGCCCATAATCTAGGCAGGACTGATTCTATTTTTAGATACCCAAAAAGGAGGGATTGACTCGGGGAGTCATTCCCAAATTTTGCTTTTGCGCCCCTGGCTGATCGACCAGGGGCACTTATGACAGCACCAAATGGCGCAGTGCAAAAGGACAGGTAACCATGACCATCTTATTACCGTCTTCTTACCAGTTCATGGTATGGTAGACGGTGCAGTATGCCTGGTAACCATCGCTGCTGTCATGCAAAAGCATAAGCATGCTGCTGTGTAGCGCTGCTGGTCCGCCTCTGTCAGCGGCATCCAGTACACATACGGTGACATATACAAAAGGCAAAATAGGGTCCATTGTTGCCACGCTATGGCGTGTGCCAGGGCATTTCATGGAAAACGTGCTCGAAATGATTGTCTGCCATTGCTTTCCCGGAGGAAGGAATGACTGGCGACATTTACCCAGAATCCACCGCGCAAATGATTTGTGCAACAGCAGGCACAGGGGTCTCAACAAAAAATTCACAGAGACAGCCTAGACTCAGTTAATTGTTCGCAAAAAAGTATCATTGCAAGGAATTAACTAACTGTTTCCCATCTCACAGCTTCCACTGTCTCCAGACCTGCCACAGCATCCACCTCGCAGAGGCTGGCGAAGATTAGGCGGCGAAAGAAAAAGACAAGGGACACGATTTTCGATGAATGTGTGGGCTGCTACCTAGCCGAGGCGGACCAGCAGAGGCAGTGGAGGGAGAAAGTCTCTCTGTACCAGCGCTCACACAGCGAATGGGAGGAGAGGTGGCGTGAGGAACACAAGCAGGCGACTCAAGCAATGCTTGTACTACTGAGGGAGCAAACGGACACGCTCCGGCGACTTGTGTATGTTCTGCAGGACCGCTGCAGGACAGAGCCCCCGGCAGTATCTCTGCAACTGCCCTCCCCCGCCACAAAGTCACATTCCCCCCTCACCTCAAATAACCAGGAGGATGCCCGCCCTGGGCCGTGAATACTGTCACTGCACCCCAGCAGAGTGCTCAAGTAACCAAAAGCTCTCCTACCCTACGTTTGCATACGTCCTTCCCTTCCGGACTCAAACAAGTCCCAATCCCAGTCCCATCCCATAACTGTGTACTTAAGTAATAAAAATACTTTGCTGTTAAGTACTGTTTCCGTCATGTTTCTTCACTGAAGACTGTGTTTGAATGGGGTGCGTGGGGAAGTGCGTTGCTAATTGCATAGGACAGGCACCTTTCGCAGGGTACAGACACGGGGGCCGGATCAGCAGCGGGTAACACACACAGTGCAGTCAGCAGGCACCGTGGTCGGTATGGGAGGTGGTTTCCAGGTTCTGTGTGGGCGGTGGGGATGTGACTTTTTAGCGGGGGAGGGCAGGTACAGATCTTATACAGCGGTCCTTGTCGTGGACCGCTGAGTCACGCAGCAGAGGAATCTGTATCCGTCCTCCTCCGCCACAAGGCCACATAGCCCCCCGCACACAGAATCCCAAAAAGGAGGGATGGCAGGCTCCGTTGAAACAAGCAGTCCGGCAATGCGGACCGCTGTAGGAGCAGGAGCCTGTCATTCCTTGAGTTTAGAGGCGGTCTTTACATCAGCGCACACCCTACCCACCGCAGTCTGCGTTCCAGTTTCGACCCTTTAACGAAAAGTCATGAATAAAGAAACCTCTCCTCAGTAACAGTGTGACATGTATTTTATTTTTACACGTGTCTTGGAAGTGGAGGAAACGGGGAGAACGGGGTATTTAACCGAAGAGGAGAGTCAACAGTAACTGGGTAAAGAAACAGGGGCAGGTTCAGCTTCTCTGTAAAGAAACTGAACAGTCACAGGTCACGCTGCTCGCTGGTATTTAAAGAGTTCCTTGTCGCTGTCCCAGGCGCCTGTATAGGGCTTCATGAGCAAGTGCATTAGCGGGCAGGCTGGGTCACCGAGGATCACTATAGGCAAATGCACATCCACAACAGTTATTTCGTGGTACGGGAAGAAACTACCTTCCAGCAGGCGTCTGAGCAGCCCACAGTTCCTGAGAACACACGCATCAGGAACCTTGCCCGGCCATACGACGTTCATGTTGGTAAAACGTCCCCTATGGTCCCCCAGTGCTTGCAGAACCATTGAAAAGTAGCCCAATTTCTCAGCAGCTGAATGTGGAAGAGGTGGACGATAAAGTGCGAGGAGGAGAAAACGGCGAGGATCGCAGCGGGCTCCATGCTTGCAGTGCTGTGGCGCCCGCGCTGTCACTGAGCAGAAAAGTGCACGAACAGATTGCCCGCAGGCGCTTTCAAGGAGGGAGGGCGGGAGGGAGGGCGTGATTGACGGTTCAATGACGACAGTTACCCAAAACCACCCTCGACACATTTTTTCCCCCAGCAGGCATTGGGGGCTCTACCCAGCATTCCAATGGGCAGCGGGGACTGCGGGAACTGTGGGATAGCTTCCCACAGTGCACCGCTTCGAAAGTCGACGCCGGCCCCGTTAATGTGGACTCAGAAGTTCGAATTAGTGTATTTAGTATGGATACACAAATTCGACTTCATAAGGTCGAATCCACAAATTCGAATTAAGTAGATTCGAAATAGTCCTGTAGTGTAGACAAGGCCTTAGTGACACATCAAAAAAGAAACTGGTGCTAAGGCTTCTAGTAAAATTTCTGTCCTCCCAGACTTTGCTGTTGTTCTTTCCCCAAAAATGCATATTTAGCTGGAAACAAAGTATGTTGACTCACCTAGAAGTACCCTTTTAGAGTTCAGATTTTGAACCCCTTTAACACCACACCCAGAACACAACCTTCACAGATGAGACATTTGTAATTATCTTCAGTTGCAATTCCATTCCCAACTACAATGGACGGACAGATGGCAACCCACATCCAAGTTTAAAAATGAATTGCAGAAACTCATAAAAGAGGCAGATCTGAAGGATGAATTGCCATTCACTATGCATTTCTCAACAGTTCTGAAATATATAAATCACACCACATAAAAGAAAAATGGGAAGAAGAAATTCAGAATATCATAGCAGGTGACTCCTGGGCACATGGCTTCCAAAACGCACACACTACCTCCCCCTCATATCATGGGAAGAATTTCAATGGAAAGTGATCACACGTTTCTTCTGTACCTCAGTAATCTTCAACAAAATGAACTAATGCTACTTCAAACTCGGTGTAAGAGAATGATACTCACATATAAACACGTTTTTTAGGACTGCCCGCAAATCCAGATATTTTGGATAAAGGGTAATAGAAAAATCTGACATACAATTTGAGAAACATTCAACCTATGGCAGGGATCAGCAACCTTTGGCACATGGCCCATCAGGGAAATCTGCTGGCAGGCTGGGACAGTTTGTTTACCTGCAGTGTAAGCAGGTTCAGCCGATTCCAGCTCCCACTGGCCACGGTTTGCTGTTCCAGGCCAATGGAGGCTGCAAGAAGCGGCGTGGGCCGAGGGATGTGCTGGCCGCTGCTTCCCGCAGCCCCCATTGGTCTGGCGTGGTGAACTTCGGCCAGTGGGAGCTGCAATCGGCCGAACCTGCTGACACCGCAGGTAAACAAATCACTCCAGCCCACCAGTGAATTTCCCTGATGGGCCATGTGACAAAGGTTGCTGATCCCTGGCCTACGGTATTCTGAGAGATACTCACTGACAAAACAACAAAAATAAAATGATTCAGAATTTTCCAAAAGCAGCAAAGAAATACACTGTAGCTCATAAGAGAAAATCCAACAACTACAATGTGGTGGGGAGGGATAGTTCTGTGGTTTGAGCATTGGCCTCCTAAACCCAGGGTTATGAGCTCAATCCTTGAGGGGGCCATTTGGGGGTTGGTCCTCCTTTGAGCGGGGGGTTGGACTAGATAATCTTCTGAGGTCCCTTCCAACCCTAATAATCTATGATTAATAATATACAAAAAAGAGAGAAATAGAACAGATCACATTCCAGATTAGGCAGCTTCCCAGCCAATCTAAGGAGCATTTGGTTTTAGATAAAAAGCTACTTGTAACCCCTAGAAACTGAAGAGACAGTTATAACTTGATTTGAAACTACACTGCACTAGGTTTAGAAAAAGGATTTGAAAAATCTACTTGCCATTGATTAGTGGAAAGTTCTTGATGGGGCTAAAACATCAGTTTATTTTTGTTGTTTATTTAACACCACCCTCAGGTAATCTCACCATTTCTATGGAGACCAAGACATTGGAAAGAAAGACACAATCTCAATTTTAGACATAAGAACATGGAAGCAGGGAAATAATGAACAAGAGAGAGGGAACTGAGTGAGGTAGGATAATTGTTACAGCAACAGGAGCATCAGTATGCCTAATTTGCGGGTGCAGTTACCCTAACTGCATGCACAGTTACACTAACTGTGCATGCAGCCTTGAACTTCTATTCCTTTGAACAATTGGGCCCAAAAAGAACCACGGGAAGGAAACCTGCCTCTGCCATAAAAAATGGCAAAAAGGTTTATTAAAAAAAAGGTACCTTGAGTTCCTGGATCTGCCTGCTGAAGTGATAGCAACAAATAAAACAGAGAAAATAACCCCAGTTATATAAAGGTAGAAGGATGGTTTCCTAAGAACTACATGAAGATTATAGACTTAGGGATGTGCTTGAGATGCCTCTTCTGAGTTTAGGATGTGAAGTTTCTTTGGGTTGTAAGAAGTTATTACAAAATAGAGAGTCAGGAAAAATAAGTAATAAAAAAATCTGTTTCATTTGAAGTTCTCCCTCTTTCTCTTAGGTTTCAGAGTCGCAGCCATGTTAGTCTGTATCCGCAAAAAGAACAAAGTACTTGTAGCACCTTAGAGACTAACACATTTATTTGAGCATAAGCTTTCGTGGGCTACAGCCCACTTCATCAGATGCATAGAATGGAACATATAGTGAGGAGATATATATACATACAGGGAACATGTATGAAGTGTGCAAAAGTGGGTTATATAAACAGTGGCGACTACTGTTAAAACCTTATAACAGTATTTTGGGTGTCTTGAAAGTGAATTAACTAGAAACTGAAACAGAGCCAGGAGGTTAATGTAATAATCTCCTCACTATATGTTCCAGTCTATGCATCAAATGAAGTGGGCTGTAGCCCACAAAAGCTTATGCTCAAATAAATTTGTTAGTCTCTAAGGTGCCACAAGGACTCCTGTTCTTTCTCTTATGCCTCTGATGGTTAATTCTCTCCACACTGCGATGGCCCATGCCCATCTAGTTAATTTACAAACATGAAACTGTTTAGAGATGGTTTCTTATATTAACCTCCTGGCTCTGTTTCTAGAATCAGTTTCTAGTTAATTCACTTTCAAGACACCCAAAATACTGTGTTATAAGGTTTTAACAGTAGTCGCCACTTTTGCACACTTCTTCATCATGGCAGGCTGAACACATAGGAATAGACAGCAGCAAGAGCTACTATAAAGTAAACATTTTTTCATTAAATGAAAGCGTTCTCTACAAAGGAACAGAATCTACTTTGAGGTGTGTAATATTTCTTCAGTTATATACACCAAAATATATGCAGGTCTGCATCCTATAAAGGCACAGAACAACTGATTGTGATTGACAGAAGAATGGGAATATTTATTCAGATTATTTCTAGCTTTCGAACAGTATTTCTCCATGATTTCTACTAGTGGAGATCACGTGGGGGAGGGGTGAGAGGTGTTGGGGAAGTTTGATTCTTTGAGCTACCTCCAACAAAAAACTTGGAGCTTTGAGACTTTCTATTCACCTTCTTCCATATCAATTTTTAATTTTGTTAGACCCAGCTGTCTATTCATATCACTAAACAGATATTGGTTAATACAGTATCAATATTCTTGATATAGCACTGGCATATTTGAAAAGGTTGTTGAAAAGCAAATGTATATATGCAAATGTTTTATTATTAAATGGAAACATTCCAAGAACTCAAATGATCCATGTGAAATTTTAATTATAATTTAACAGCTGTTAGAGCTAATTGAAGGATATCAGAAAGGTGATTTCCTTCTCATTGTAATTAAAGAGTTAAGCCTAATTTACTGTTGTCAGAAAAAGAATAAATACCAATCTGGTCTGCCTAATTACATTAAAAGGTAAACAGGAGAACTCCAGGAAAAGAGCTAGAACCCATTTTAAAGAAGACAAATTTCCCATGGTTTCTGCCCTGCATCTTTTCTGGTGAGAAAATGGGCAATGACCTTTAAAGAAAGTGAGCAATTGTTCTCAACTGGTGCTACTGGGACTGTAATTCTGCTTTGCAGCCCTTTTGGTTTATTCTCTTTGGAAGCTATCTTCATTTCCGTTTTCCTTAATACACAACCTCTTTGTTATAAGCTGTAGCTGTGCACAGAGGTAAACACATGTTTTGCATTCGCTAAAGCTGTATTATCTTGTTCATTTATAAAATGAATTAATTAATTCACAGCTATTCATACAACAGAAGGAAAAGCTCAAAGATTTTGCCCATCTAACCAATCCACTGATTAACAGAAAGACTTGTCAGGTCACAGAAACTTTCTAACTATGCCAAACTCCCACCCTACCTTGCTATCTGGTCACAGTTATTGAAAACTAAGTGTGAGGGAGATGCCCTGAGTGACAAAACCTAGCAGTTCATAGCTGCAAGTGCCAATTTCCTTGATTCTAAAATTAAAATTCAGCTGAAATAGAAATATGAAACATATCACAATTTGTATTTATTTCTATTTATAAATCTTCTATCCCAGGGATTGGCAACCTTTGGCACACGGCTCGCCAGGGTGATTACCCTGGCGGGCTGGGCCGGTTTATTTATCTGCCACATCCGCAGGTTTGGCCAATCGCGGCTCCCACTGGCCGCGGTTTGCCGCTCTAAGCCAATGAGGGCTGCCGGAAGCGGCGCGGGCCGAGAGATGTGCTGGCTGCCACTTCCTGCTGCCCCCATTGGCCTGCTGCCCCCATTGGCCTGGCCGCCGCTTCCTGCTGCCCCCAAACCTGCGGACGCGGCAGGTAAACAAACCGGCCCAGCCCACCAGGGTGCTTACCCTGGCGAGCCACGTGCCAAAGGCTGCCGATCCCTGTTCTATCCCATGTTTTACACACACAATATGATATTCAAAAAAATCCAGCTCTATGGGAAGCCAGTGGAGAGAGCTAGTGATTAAACTGTGTCATGTTCCAAAGAAGAAAAATGGACTTTTGGGGTCTATTTCAGGAGTGGGCGAGGTTCAGGGCAATGTGCAGGTCAGATTAGATGATCACGATTGTCTCTTCTGACCTTAAAGTCTATAAGACTTGTACATGCACCCTAGTGGAAGCTCTCACATGCCCATGTGCAATCAGAAATACACACATACGGAGAATGAATATGAACAGTGGGATTTCAGATCCAGATCCACAGAAATTTGTGGTGGTACTACCAACAATAAAAGCAGCAGTAGGTAAGCCACATGTGAGATCAACGAGAGGTCAAGGAGCCAAATGAAACACCTGAAAAAGCTGCAGTAAGCAAACGTCTTTGGCCTACAGGAGTCTAGAAAGTGCTAATGTAAAATGACAGGCATTCAGAGTGTTCTCAAGAAGGGCCAGCAACCTGTGGGACTGAAAAGAGTCAATATAGACTCAGAGTTGTGTGTGATCCAGGCTAGACAGATAGCACCCTCAAGTGAAGTATCAGTGGGGAGAGAAATGCAGTTTTTGCTTCTCTCATTCAAATACCCTAAAGTGTACTTTTAAAAAATAATTACAAAAGCACAATAGGAAAAGGGAATCATTCATTCAAAGTGTCAGAAACTAGCTTGAATTGTACATACCTGCTGTATTTTAACTCACAAGAACCTTTACCTCAATTTAAATGGCTTCTAAACAATCTGTAATTTTATGCTCAATTTGTGTGGCTTAATCCAGCCAACAGCATAATATTTCAGATAGCTAAACTGTGCTGTGATTCCCCTTCCTACTGGTGCACTAGTGATTCCTGACCTTGATAAATCTCTGGTAGAAACCTATATAACACCCAGAATATCTTTCTAAATAACAGAAAAGAAACAATGCACTTCAAAAAAGTTTATTAGGAGTTATGTTATTAGAGTTTACTGGAAAACTGTATCCAACCCATTAACTTCAAAACAGATAATGCAAAGAGCAATTTTGTTCTCTATATAATATTAGAAACATAAATTGTATGCATTCCACTTGAGCTGGTGTTCCTTCACCATAAAGCAGGGCTCAGCTACTAGGCCAGTAACAAACAGCTATAAATATTCCTCCATCAGCCTTTTCCTGCAATTTTGCTGTTCTGCTGATGCAGGATCCTTTTCTCATATACTGTAAAGAACTCTGATGCAAAAATGTCCCAGGAACATTTACAGAGAACATTTACTTTTAAGGATATTGTCCCAGAGGTTTATTTCCCCTAGATAAGAAACTGTCGGAATCAAATCAGTTTACTACTCATCTTTTTCTGTCCTGACAGAAGTACACTTAACGCAATCTATGTGATGAATGTGGCCTCACGAAAAGTGGGAGGGAAAATTAATTTGGGGGCCTGGCAATGAAAAGATCATTTGTCATTACTGGGCTGAGATGCACTAGAAAATGATGAGATCCCTGCCACGTATTGTTAGACTTCATTGGCTACTGACTATTTTCTTCCCATTCCTTTAGCAAACTCCTCCTTCCTAATGCTTCAGTTCACTCTGAATGAAGGTTATTAGCAATATTAACCAGTCAGAGTGGCCAAGTTAGATGCAGTGGGGGTGGGACATGAATTTGTAAGAACTAATTTGTCTAATGTTCAGTAACAAAGAGAAAGCGTCTGTGCTGTGCATTAATACAGCATCAATCACTGACTAACTGCTAGAACACATGTAATGAGAATATTCTCAGGCCAACTCCATGGTCTGCACAGACAGCTGGGGAGATAATAACTTGAATGAAATTTTTATTTTAATGAAACTCCTATCTTTAAAGCAAAAAAAAATGAAGAGATTAAACTTGGAAAGTATGTAACAGCCTTTTAGAAAAGCTTAGCAGGAGAAAGTATTTATTTCAAACAGCAATGCCTGAATTGTCAAATATGTGCAGTTCCCGGTTGAATGGCCCTTTTCTTTTAATTCACTCTAAGTTGACTTACAGCCTTTCCAGTGGATGTTTCTAATGATGTAGTTTGTTCAACTGATTAAAATTTTAGTTTGGATAAAAATAAGGAATGCTTGAAAAGCTTCATAATCTTTAGATGGGTTTTTTTCTCTTTCATTTGCACTTTACATTCCTGGCAGATGCTACAATATGTATTTACTATTTTTACATTTAGTCTTTTTTTTTTAAAAGCACAACAGCTTGTTACATCAACAGTATAAACCCTGCTACTCCTTTTATTGCCAAAAAACTGTAGCAATGTCCTAGTCACTCCAACAGCAACATCTTTCCAAGAAGCAGAAAATGCAAGCTCTTTATTAAAATGCCATTATATTAAAAAGCCATTATATAGTCCCGATTATCCGAATAGCATGGGGGACATGGATTTTATTTGGATAATCAGGAGTTCAGATAATCGAGAGGGCAGGAGCCATTCAGCAGTGGGGTGGCCTTCCTCCTCAGCCCAGGGCTTGTCTTCCTTCTCCTCCTCCATGCAGTCCTGGCCCGGTGTCTATTATCCAAGCCTCTGCATTCTCTGAATCCTCTCTCTGTCCCTCAGCATGAGATACAGGGCCGGCTCCAGAGCCCAGCGGGGCAAGCACCCGCCTGGGGCGGCCCTTTCCCGGGGGGGCGGCAGGCTGGGCCGGCGGACCTGCCGCAGTCATGCCTGCGGGAGGTCCACCGGAGCCCCGGGAGCAGCGGACCTGCCGCAGGCATGACTGCGGAGGGGACGCTCGGCCGGCGGCTCCAGTGGACCTCCCGCAGGCATGACTGCGGACGGTTCGCTGGTCCCGCGGCTCGGCTGGACCTCCCGCAGGCATGCCTGCGGCAGCTCAACCGGAGCCGCCGGACCAGCGAACCGCCCGCAGCTGCGGGAGGTCCAGCCGAGCCGCGCGACCAGCGGACCCTCCGCAGTCATGCCCGCGGGAGGTCCGCTGCTCCCGCGGCTCGGGGGCGCCTCCCGGGCATGACTGCTTGGGGCGGCCAAATTTGTAGAGCCGCCCCTGATGAGATACATGTTGCAGAGGGAATATATCTCATATATCTCATGCTGGGGGACAAGGAAGGGATTTGGATAGTGCACAGGTTTGAATAATAGGGTTTTCGATAAAGAAGAGTATACTGTGTAATTTTTATATATATTCTAATTTATTTTTATATATATTTCTAATGTATATATATAAATAACAAATTAGAATTGAATGGAAAAGAAAAAGAAATTTTGAAAAAATAATCTGAAATCCTGAAATGTGCTAGAATATTTCTAGATGGGTCACAATGAAAAATGTGATAGGTTTGTTCGGCCACTCATCGTATTGCTAGCATTAGAAATAATGACCTCTCTGTCTGAGAGAATTCTGAAGGACAATTTAAAAATGGTAAAAGGAACAATTTTTTTTAAATCATTAGCCTAAAAAGTGAGGCCAAACAGAGGAAAGAAATTTATTGCAAAGGTGAAAATGAAAATATCATTTATGATAAAGAGTCTCATTGAACTCTGCATACTGATTGTCTACTCCAGTGCAACATATCCAGCCTACTTGATCTTCAACACAGACTCTGAACTTAGAAAAGCTGCAGTGAAGCAAAGGAAATAGTAAGATCCAGTATTAATAATGAAAAGAAAAAAAACCAAATTATACTTTTAGGAAATTTCAGGTCCTTACAAACCTTAAGCACTCAGCAGCTCCCAATTTTCCCCAATTCATGGTATTATTGTTATTATTTTACAGCACTCAATAGTGTATTTGATGCTCACACTATACATATAGAAGATACATCCAGACAAAACCAATATTAGGAGAAATCTAGTTCTATTGAAGTCAAAAGGTATTTTGCAGTTGACATTATTCTCAAAAAGTCAAAGGATTTGTAAATATCACACAATATTTTGTTTAATTTGAAGTTACAAAATATTTTATATTCAATGTAAATTTAAACTGACCATATCAAATTATACTTCCCATAGCTGGTTTGCAAGTAGAGCTGTGCAAATAACTGATTTTTAGGTTCTTTGGCTGTTCCAACAAATCAGGAAAAAATTGCAGATCAAATCAAAGCAAAAATTACTCAAAATTTTTGGCACACCAAAAAGTTGGGAAAAAAATTCAGTTAGGGTCAAACAAAACATTCCTTTTCACCTGAAGCAACATGTTTCATTGTGCTGAGCTTTTTTTAAAAAAAGAAATTATTACAGAAGTAAATTTCAAACCAAAAAGTAATATCAAATAAAACAGAACATTCCATTTCCAAAATGCTGAAACAAAAGATTTTGATTTTTCAGAAATTTTGTGTGTTTGTTTTCAACTGAAACAATTATGTGAATTCGTCACGAATTTGCAAAATATTTTGGTCAACCCAAATCTCCATTTTTTGGTAAAAAAAAAAAAATCTGGCCAAACAATTTCACCAAGCTTTACTTGCAACTATTTGGCCACCATTCATCTTCCCAGAGAACTAACAGAGGGAGTTCTCTACTGGGAATGATGGCAGAAGGCAGAATATGGCCCAATGTTTTTGAGACACGAAAGTTTTATGATATGACGTGACATCCTGGAAAGCATTTGCCTCAAGATAATAGTAACAGACAATGGCTAAAGTAGATTGTAACAGGAGGGGGAGCTCTCACTCGACCTGTCAAGGAGGAGGAGAGGTGTGGGGAAGCACTGGGTTACTCGAGCCAGTTAGAATTGGGTTTAAACAGAGGAAGGGGAACTGCACTTCTCCTCTCCCTAACTCACCTCTTTGTAAGACCCAGTTTTGTGCTTCTATGGGTAAAGATGATTGGGGCCAATTGTCAGTGTTATTTCACACAATGTTATATGGATAACATTGTAAGTGTTTAGATTTTATGAACACACTATGAGTATATGCCCAAGTGTATGCACAGACGTACACAGAGCACCGTGAATGTGCTGGACAGTGCCTTGGGATTAAATTCAGCATGATGAAATTACAGTTTTATGTTTTTATTATTTTTCTCTGGTAAAACATTTTATGTAACAAAAATCAAAAGGAACTATTAAACAAGTATCTAAAATGCCCCTTCACCACTTGCAGAGGATAAGGACTCTTTTCGTTGTTTTATAAATCTACATCTCGAAGTATTATGTCTGTATATAAGTAATTCCAAACAGGCACTATTTTCATTCCTTCAGGACTATTAATGGAGGAACCAGGCCTGGTGGCCAGAATCCAAATGAACAGAAAGAACGAGACTTTCATTCTAGATCTGTGTAAAAGAGTGGTGCAGTTGCTCTGACCCAGGGGGAATCCCAGGAAGGAACTGTATCTCAGTGTCAAAATTCCCTACCATTTTTCTCCCCATTATCCATTACTACATTGGAGGGAAGTGGGCTTGGGAGGAGTAAATTAGTGCAGCCCTACAGAGGGCTTTAACTATACTGGCTGGTGTGTTGGGGTGGGAGGGGAGGATGGTACTGAGGCTCAACCCAATCCCCATGCCTCTTCACCCTGCCTCACCTACATGCTCATGCACAAGGAGGAGATGAAGCAGGGGTCACATGGAGCTTCCTCTTTGTCTATACTTGAACTCTCATTCCAGGTAAATACTGCATGTCCAGACTCGGAGCTGGAAGGGCCTTATGCCCCCTCACTATCCCACATGAACATACATAGCTAGGTTACAATCTAGTCCCAACTTGAAATAAATACCCCCTGGCCACTCCAGCAGGGAAGCTGGGCACCATGTATTGGAGGGCTTCCTAGCCTCAATGACTGTTAATAATCTCAGCCCTTTGTAAAATATAAAGGATAAATATTTTAAAGTGAATATTCTTTATTGTTTACTTAAATATATGTGTCTATCCTGCACTCTAGGTGCCTCTATCAATTGTTTTCAAATGCAGTGATTTGCAAATGTAATGTCAGTGATCAAATGGCAACTATTATTGCCAGAAATAAATTCTCCCTGCTAACAAAGTATGTTGTATTGTTGACTTGAGCTTTATATGCTATACAAGCATTGTAATGAAAGACATGAGCCATAAAGTACCTTTGTGCTATTTTTCTCTATCCAGTGAAAATATACATATTTCTCTTACCAATTTTTTGCATATTTCATATACGGAAAATAAATAAAACTAGCAAAAATTGTAGTGCTTCATTTTAAACACAACCACCACCACTTGCTTTCAATGATGTTTATTGGAAGAATCATTTTTATGGGCACATTAGAGTATAAAAACTACACTAGAAGACTGGTTTACAATGGAAATGATGACACAACCTTAACCAATGTAAACGGCAATGCTATAATTTCAATGACAATTGATGTTAAAAAGAAAATCACATATCTTATCATCAATGGTGTGTGTGTGTGGGGGGGGATTAAATCCAACCTAGTTTGGTGAGTTATCTGTGGTGTGCAAGGCATACACCATCTATTATATACTCCCAGTGAGTGACAGTATGAATGGCAGTCTTTGCCAGTTAAAGCTGCGATAAGGCCTGGGTTCTGAGAGAAGTTCCTGCTCCAGAGCAATCTCTATTGTTCCAGCCATCAGTTCTGGCAGGAAGACTGATTCAGAGATAAGAAGGTGATGATGCGAAGGTTTTTATATAGAAAGATCTCAGTAAAATAATCAGATCATCTGCATTTAGAAATACATCCATCAATTTGGCTATTTTAAAAAAAAAAAAACCACAATCCTGTGCTGAATACTTTGAACTTAGCTGAATATTTTTAAATTTCAAAAAGTTTTACACTCAGAATGTGTTGTACGTCAGCATTATTCTGTATTGAATGTTTGGGAGACATTAGCAGAGACAACAGCCCCATGAATAACCACACACACACACACACACACACACACACACACACTATTAAGTAACTGATTGCTGCTGCTTGCCAATTAGGGTTGTCTGGTGAGTTGTAAGAGAGTAACACTGAGACAGTGATGTCCTATTAATGCAACTTCTCACAGGCCTAAATATATCACGAGGCTAGGAAAAAAGACAGATGAAGGGGGCAAGTGTGCAGGACATGGCAAAGAAAGTGTCTCCAGGAAGTTTTCAAAAGGTGTTGTTACATGTGGCTACAGATTCTTTAGACTTTGATTTCCTGAGTACCCATTGACCAACACTTGTGTGTAAATTAAAATAATAGTTGGTTCTACAACAAAACAGCAGATGAGCAATTATGCTATAATTCAGGACCATGGATAGAACTAGAAGACACTGATGGAGTTTGAAGGCCAGCAGCAATTCAGACAGAATTGAAAATATTCATGTTGTTGCTTCAGCGGAAATATATACTTGTTACAAGGCCAATGGGAGGGCACCAGATGTGAGCCACTCAGGTCTAAGATTAATGAAGTAAAGGATTTGCAGCATACAGTATAACTACAGTTATTTTCAGAATATTCTAAACAGGAAAGGATGGGCTTCTTGAGTTCTTGTAAAGAGATGATTTACCCCTGCTTCGTCTCCTATGATGACCCAGTGTACCTAATTTACTTGAATTTTCAAACAGCTTTTGATAAGTTCCCTCCATCCTAGACTATTAAGGAAAATAAATAACTATTGGGTAAAGGACAGAGTCCTGGCATTGATTCAAAAATGGTTAAGTGAAAGGAAAAAATAAGTAATAGCAAATGACTGCCCCACAGAATGAAGAAAAGTTAACAGTGGAGAACTACAAGGGCCAGTATGAAGAGGAATGTGATTTAATATATTTAATAATAAATAGGAGGAGGAAGTGGATAATACGTTAGTGAAGTTTGCTGATGACATTTCATTGTTTTTAATACTGGAGCATTTCACAACCATCTATAAATATCTGAAGTGTGTACAATAAAGGAGGAGATACAAAGGGATATAGTATCACTAAGAGTAACATGATAAAATAAACACAGGAAATGTAGGCTAAATATCAGGAAACATTGCCCAAATGAGATCTATCAGAAAAGGCAGAAGCCCCATTACCTGAGCCATCTAAAGTTAGATAGGTCAAGTTATTTGAGAATACACTGAAAGGAACGATCCTGCAATGCACCTGGGGATGTACAACGTGTGAGACAATAGCACCCATCCATCTCTAATTTCTTTTATTCTATGACATTTCAAATGGATTTAAACATATTAGAAGGATTGGGAGACACATGACAAATTAAATTTAATTTTGATAAATTTATAATAATGCATATTAGCAAAAATGATTGATATATCCCATATTTAGAATAGTCTATATATCTCCTTCACAGTATATCACATACTTAGCTCTAAACTTGAGGACTTTTGGTACCAGTTTATAAAGCAATTTTTAAAAAGTAATTATTTTAAAGAGTAAGCTCTTCAGGGCAGGGACTGCAGCTTCTTTCCCTTTTAGTATGGCCTAGAATACATTGCGCACACTACCAGAAATCAATACGCAACAACAATAAATAGAAAGCTTGGGTGTGAAAAAGAGCAGAAATGGATACAAAATTAAGAAATACTGACATCACAAGAAACAGTGGTATGTTCTCATCTACATTAATGTGTCCAAAGTAGAAAAGTGAAAGGTTCACAGACAGGAAATAAAGAGGGTTGAATGTGTGGCAGGATTTATATATGACAAAAAATTGCAGTTTGGAATTAATTAGTCTCAAAAGTAGAAACATTAGAGGGAATTTCGTCAAGATATTCACAAATAAGCAGGACACAGTGAAATCTGATCAGATCCTCCTTTTCACCCTATCATATATTATAAAAATCAAAGGAACTTTCCATTAAAGTGCAGTAAATTTGGAAACAATAAAAGGAAATTCTTCTTTTATGCAGCCAATGGAATTGGCTGCCATAGGAGGTCACAGATAAATACCACGGCTACATTTAAAAAGGAGCTGAATAATTTTATGACTGCTAATAACATTTGTAGCTATACAAGCTAAGATAATAAGGATAATCCAATCTCATGCTTCAGCGTGTAAGAATCAACTGTGAGGTTTAGGAAGGTATGTGTACAGTGCCATACAAATGAATAGATGTATTAGCAGTTTGGGGAGGGGTTTACCTTCTTCTGCAATATCAGGTACTGGCCATTGCCAGAGGCAGGACACCAGACCAGAGGGAGCTCTTATCTGATCCGCTGTGATAATCCTTTGTTGCTAAGAGTTTGGCTTTGATAGAGAATAGATTCTCTTGAGTTTTATGGAGCTGAATTCAAATTAAAAGCACATGCTCTATGAAAGCATAGCTTGGAGGGAGGATCTGAGGACAGAACTGTTAGCCAGTAATTAAGAGTCCTGTACTGTGCTTTCTGGCAGTAATTATTTTAACATAATTCTTAACAGAGTCTATTAAGGAGGAAATGCCAATTAGCACTAGGTTATTATTGCACAACTAAAGAATGACTGCAGATATAATTTACCACCATAAACAATGCAGAGACTTGAGTGCTGAAAATAAGATTGGGTGTTTAATTAAAAATGGAAAAAATGTCTGTATGCACTCATCATGCATGGGTTTGATGAACTTTTAGAGCAATCTTCAGGTCCTAACGAAAGGGCTCAGTTCAAAATCATATTATGATATCCATGTTATACATATTGTCTGAGTAGGCGTTTAAAGTCAGGATTGCAGTGCAATTTGTGGATAAGATTTTTAAAAGCTCCTTTTTTGTGACTACCAATCAGATAATTATCCATCAGTAGTGACATGAATTGCACTTGCAAATAACTGTAGGTGCAAGACTGTGTCCATACTTACTTTCACCTACAACAAGAGGCATAAAAAAGGGAGGCTAGATTTAGACTGGTCTCGGTGTGGATTAATACAGACCTTCATAGCAATCACTGCAGCTACTGACCATCCAACAT
The DNA here is from genome assembly GCF_020497125.1 of Mauremys mutica. Classification (NCBI taxonomy): domain Eukaryota; kingdom Metazoa; phylum Chordata; order Testudines; family Geoemydidae; genus Mauremys; species Mauremys mutica. The sequence continues at coordinate 54,936,547 of NC_059072.1, read as the reverse complement.
TATGGGGTCTGATTTTTAAAAGAAATTGAATAGAGCCTCCAAGTTTGTGGGTGCTGTTAAGTCATCCAAACTACTTATGCACAAAACTACATTTAGACATCAATCATTTGCACCTGCGATTAATTAAATATGCAAAATTGCAGGTGTGAGATTTAAAAAGCCTTCGATTAGTTTCAGATGCTTTCAGAGCCCTGTGTCCAGAATCAAGAATCATGACAATTTTACAGTTACCACTGGGGCTTAGGAAAACTATGAGCAGCAACAGAGGCAGGCACTCGAGTTATTCACGGAGAGTGTCGCACAAAAATGGCAGATAGGAAGGAGCTGAGAATCACCCACTTCACAGCAGCCAGGAGATTCTAGGGCAAGGATAGAGTAGAGACCTTCTTACTCACAGCAGAGGCTCCAGAGAGAAAAGAAGAGGCAAAGGATTTTTTTTCTCTTTCCAGCAGCTAGAGGAATGATGCAACTTCAAATTTATCAGGCACCTATTAGGCAAAGCTGATATGAAAGATGGAGCTACCAAGCAAAATACAGGTACAGCAAATGAGTAGAAATCCCAGTACTTTCCCTCCTAACATATGGGATAGCAGCTGAGGGAAGGGAGAGAAATATCCTCTATCTTGTAAGTTTAGACCTTTGGTTATCAGGTGTCTTTCAAGCTTTGATTTACAATCTACCAGTTGCTAAATGAATTGCAGCTAGTAGCTTGAGTAGTGACACAAAACTCTGGCTCATGAATCTAATGTGTAATGACATTTGTGTACTTGAGAACTAGAAGGTGGATGAGGAAAAGAATGAAATACAGAGATGTAATATTCTTGATACAAGCACTTCAGCTTTGCTATTACAAAAGTCATGTTTGGCCACCATCTGGAGAATCATGGTTTTCAACATGAAGGGAATTCACAACTTTTTTAGTAAAGGTCGGGGAAGGGAGAATAGTGTCTGTGACCAGAGCCAGCTATGGTCACTCAATTAGGGTGAACTGCAAAGATTGGGGCAGACAATCCCCATAAAGCTTGTGGATATTCCAATACTTAGATTTACCAAGCCAGCATTAAACAGCTTCTTTATTATTTTACTGGTTACTCAGAAGTCCAAACAACACAGTCCCTTTAAGTGATCCAGACTCAGGCCTCCATCCAGTCAAATATGATGAAGATTCCTGAAAATCTTATTTCATCATATAAAAGAAAAGATTCTACCAATCCCAAAGGATCAGACACATTACCTCCCAGGTTACTGAATAATCCAGATTTTACCCATATACACACTACAGCCAATTCTTATTAACTAAACTAAACTTTATTAAAAAACAAAAAAGAGAGAGAGAGTATGGTTAAAAGATCAATATACATACAGACCTGAGTTCAATTCATTTAGCTGCAGATTCATAGCATAGACCATGAGCTTTGTAGCTGCAAAGAGTTCTTTCAGAAATAGTCCATAGGTTATAGTCCAAAGTCCAAATATCATATTCAGGGTGTACCAGCATAACTGGGACCTCAGTCTTGTGACTCAAACTTCCCCTGATGAAGCCTAAGCAGATCTGAGATAACAGAATCAGGACCCAAGGATCTTTTATCTAATTTCATGTCCTTTTTGACAAGTTGGAGTTCAAAAGGTAATTAGCATGGCTTTGAAGAAGGTCCATCACTGGTACTTAGCTACAGAATTAACATAAGGCAATTTGCTTGTTCCTCCACCATTCACAGATTATTTCCTATACATCTCAAAGAGAGATGAATATAGAGATGTCCATGTTTACAACTCATTTAAATGCTAGAATGTTCTTTTGATCTCTGAATTATCAGAATACAGCATAGACAGGTACTGTTGATTACATTGTCGACACTACTCATATATATGTAAATACACAAAAACACAAATATTATCTCCCCACATGTCTTTTGAGGGTTATTTTTTTTTGCAGGATGTTTAACCCTTTCTAGCCATGCGTCAGTGTCCCTATAATGAAAGGGTGAACTAACCTTAAAATGCTAGGATAGACTTTTTGTTTGGTGCTAGGTGAGTTATAGTGACAATCTACTTAAGACAAAAGGAAGAGCTTCCCATCACCACCCAAGAAAGTAACATGACCCCTGAGTTAGTTCTATTTAATTTGTAATATACTTGTTTTCTCAATTTTTATTCCAATTTAGAAACATATTTTGAGATGGAAATCTGGAGTTTTAAAGTGTCCCACTACTTGCTGGAGTTTTAAAGTGTCCCTCTAGGTTTTAGACCTCTTGGCTAAATAAATTAGCAGGATAATTCTAGCTACAAAGAAAGATTCTAATTCCACTCAGCTTTGTATCTCTACCTCCCAGGGTGAGCTCATGCTCTTCAAAGTCTCAGGTCATGTGTAGCACTGCAGGAGATACTATGTAATTACTGATGAACCACCTGATTGATCTCTTTTCAATTTCAGATAGGCTTACCCTTCTCTGCAGAAAAAGTGTTATATTGTAACAGTTAACCTACAAATACTGTGGATTATTAATTGAACTAACTATAGCGTTTTTCTTAACTGAGATAATTGGAAGTGATTAGAATTAGAAGCTAAGCAGGGATTAAAGTATTCAATATACAGTTATATTTTTGACTATTACAGAAAAGTTTTGCTAAGAAAGAGAGAGTTAACCTCAGTCTCAAATGACAATATTTCAGGTAGATATTGCTTCCTCTTCCTAAGATCCTATTGTCCATTAATCATTTGCTATTTACAATACAGCACATTATAAAAAAGCACAGTAGACAGATTCTTAACTGCAGATTTTCTGTATTTCTAGCGTTTGTTACTTAGGAATGGGCATCAGCAGCCTTTACTCTATGTTAAAGCAGTTCTTGGTGTTAAACTATGGAATATATACTATATATAAAAGATACATACTAAATTGTAATTGGAGCTAGTATTCCCACCTGTAGTTTAGATTGCCCAACACCTTCCATTATAAGATGCTGTTTTCACTGGCTTATAACTCTGCCATGCTTTAACGACAAAGGCTGAAATTTTCCACGATGGGTCCATTCAGTCTGTCTCAGACTGATTTGTAAATTTTGGTTAAAATGGTTCAGCGATTTCCAAGAATGAGATTAGAATAAAAACACATTATTTTGCCCAGGTTAGAAAAATTCTTACGTTTTCACTCAGAAGCTTTAATCTGATGGGGGTCACCAGGGTATCAGGAAAATGCCTTTTGCTGTCCTCATGAAAAATCACCCAAATTTAGCCAAATTGTAAGCCTTTGAAAAATCTCAGTGCACACATGCTCACTAGAGCAGGGGTCGGCAACCTCTGGCATGCGGTTCGCCAGGGTAAGCACCCTGGCGGGTTGGGCCAGTTTGTTTACCTGCCGCGTCAGCAGGTTCAGCCAACCGCGGCTTCCACTGGCTGCGGTTCGCTGTCCAAGGCCAATGAGGGCTGCAGGAAGCGGTGCGGGCCAAGGGATGTGCTGGCCGCGGCTAGCTGCCACCCCCATTGGCCTGGGATGGCGAACCACGGCAAGTGGGAGCCACAATCGGCCAAACCTGCCAACGCGGCAGGTAAACAAACTGGCCCAGCCCACCAGGGCGCTTACCCTGGAGAGCCGCATGCCAGAGGTTGCCGACCCCTGCACTAGAGTCAAATTCCAAGTCATTGCTCTAAAGCATGCAGATACAGGAGCTTTTCAACAAAACATTTGTAAAAATATTTTTAACATGGATAAAACAACATTCTCAGAAGTGACTGTTTTAACTAAAAGCTCCCCAAAAAATTCACCCAGAGGCAAACAATCAGAATGGAAAATATCAGCCTGAACAGTTTATATTTGGCAAAGTTATAAGCAAGTGAAAATAGTGTCTTACAAATGGAAAGTGTCAGGCAACCTTAACTATAAGCATGACTATCTGCATTACACATAAACACATGCTGTAAAATGCTACTTATATACACACACACACAGAATAATACTTGTGTGTATATATACACAGAGAAAAATACATGAGGCAGATGCATGGCACACGTTTGAACATTTTATCTTATCAAGAATATAAACTGTAGACCTTCTCTATCTAAAGGAGAAGGATTGCTCCTTTCGAGTCCCGCATTTCACTTGAGAACAACCATGTCAACAACTGGACAGAGCAGTAAGTGTAAAGTACCATTTGATGATTGGTGGTCTGAGCTAATATTCAAATTACTTTACTTATGATAGTTCTTACTTAAATTTTCCTGTATGCTTGCCTGGAACTGTTTTAAAATTTAAGTCAGCAAATCTTACAAAGCAGATGCTCTGTAAGGCGAAGGCTAATGGAAATGAGACTGTATTTTTCTCTCAGCTTACCTATTGGTGGTGAAAGGATACACCTGACTAAGCAATTAAACTAGTATTTGGACTACTCAGAAAAAGGGTCAAAGTCTGACCAGAGATAATACAACTCAAAGTAAGCTTCTCAAAAGCAGACATTCTTAGAGATTTATGTGCTGTATTTAAGAAAATGTTTCTTTGGAGATGATAGATTACTTTTACCTGCCAACACTTTCACTCCTTCTGCATAAGCCTCTTAGATTTTAAAAAGTTTCAGAAGGCACTATTTATTCAAATGTGTTCTAAATTTTCATCTCTATAACCTATTGCATGTTCCCGTTTAAAAACAAGTTGCCACTTAGTTGGACTTCTAATGATTTAGTTTCTACAAATACAATAGATTTTTTTTAAATAAAAAGGCAGTTTAACTATTCTGTTTTAACTGTGACTGCAGCACCACAAGCTGTTTAGCAGATGGGAAGGGAACACTTAATAAATAATATTATGAACCTAGTGATTGTTTGATAATGTCATATCAGATGAAAAAACAGAGCTGAGCTATCAAACATTTTCCAGGTCATTAAATTTGACCAGCAAGCTGCTTTTTGTTCATAACAAATGACCATCCAATCACAGCACACTGATGTGAAGTTCACCCTTCCCCTTCTCTCACCCATGTTCTCAAGTGGTCTACCTGTATGTTGCATATGGGTTATATCTGGATGATATTATTCATTTCTTATCCTAATCTGCCGTGTTGGGTTGTTATGGATGGCTAAACACCTACAATGTTTCACTCCAGAGATGGCTGCATTTCAGAGGGGCACAAAGTGATCTCTCTGTACAGTTTAAGTGTGTACAGTGTTTTGAAATCCTTCAGTAAAAGATGCCCTAAACACATTATCTTACCTACTAATCGTTTTTCTGTGGCTTGGTGATCTAGTGTGCACAATGCAATATCAGCAATATCAGCCCGGGGCAGGAACAGGAAATTAATGACAACCTAACCGAATGGCCTGAAGGAGGGAGGAGAATTGAGACTGGGCAAAGAGGTAGAAGGAAGGAAGTAGTGCTCTGTTGATAGAACATCTGCTCCTACCTTTTTAGAAAGCAGCCTTAAGACCGCCAAAAAAAAATAAAAATAAAAATAAATGACTGCTTGGAGCAAAGAAAAGGGCTCTGGAGAACAACTGAGAGGCCAGAATTGGAACAGACTTCTTAGAAACATCTCTGGATTCTGCTTCCAAAATGTCTGCCAAGCACCCTGAAGGGAAGTGCCAGGAGTCTCAGTTTAGGAGACAGATACCCAGGGAAAGGGATGGTTTTGCATATCATCATGGAGGTGTATTGGTAATGAAGCAGATGGAGTCCTCTACAGGTGGAGTGTGAGGGGGGCAAGAGAGGTGAGAGAGGCAGGGCACAGGCTTTAAGTCATAGTCTCCATCCGTAAGAAGGTCTGCTTTCAGAATGTAGGGGGGAGAAGAGGAATGGGGAACTGCCTTCATCAAGGCTGGAAAAATATAACTATAGAACTGATTACTGAGGAGGGATTAGAAGAGGTGGACACCCAACAAGGAGAGGGCTCCTTGTCTACTTCGGGGAGAGGCCTGGGGCCTATCAGAGGCACAGAAGACTCAAGGGCTCCACTGATCCAGGAAATGGTCCCAGGATTAGCAAGTGTCCTCAGAAAAAAAGAGAGTGCCTTCAATGTGGGGTCCTAGAAAGACTCTTCTACCTGTTCTTCCTCTCCACTGCCTTGAGTGTCCTGTCCAACAGGGGAATCCAAAGTGAGGGGATGCCAAGCCACAGAAATAAATGTACAATTTTACATATGATCATAATAACCCTATGAGATATTCCCACTTAAATCAGAATACCAGCTTTGAAACCAAGTAATCCAGTTCGATACTATTCAAGGATATTACTCATATTTCTAGCATTTTTCTCCTCAAATAATGTCCTTAGAATTTAATTTGAAGACCTATGTGTTCTCATTTAATCTATTACATGTATATAGTGTATATAATTTTTGCTTGGCAGTTTTCCACACAATGGTTAATTTTTTTCCTCTTAAAACTGAATAAAATACATGGACCCGAGTGGACCCACAGCAGTTTCTAGATACAATTTTTTTCTCACCCAAGCAACAAGCTCCACAAGGTATGCAGACTGCAACACCATCACCCACTCATATACTCTTATACATTTCCAAAACAGAAACATCAGTTTTGACCAGACCAGTAGATAACCACAGATTTAAGAGATGAAAGTTCTATTCCAGCAATCTCTCTATGCCAGTGAATATTATGACATCATAATGGCTGCATCAGCTGTAATAAAAAGTGAATTCCCTTGACATACATTATCCGTAAATGCAACCTTGTAAATAAATGATTCATGCAAGTTCAATTACAAGAGTATGATGTCTGTAAATGCTAAATATCTCCAATATAGAGACACTAAAGGAAATGAACCCAGCCAGTGTTAAAAATGTCTTCCAGCTAAATTCTGACTACACCTTTTAACTCCTTTTACAATATGCAACGCATGCTCATGTTAACAGTCTGCTAAAAGATGTTAACATGGCTTAACTATACAGTTCAGCTTCTATTCCTTTAAGGATAAATAGAAAAATAAATCAAGATTACTCCAATGCTATACAGAAAATAAAGGAATTCAAAAATATTTTATAAATATAGGCTAATAAATGACTATCTACAGCAACTATGTCACTATACATTCTACAGGGAGTATTGGGACAATTTTTTTTCTACTTATCACTGCAATGTACACACAAGCACTACAAAACAGCATACACAACAGTATAGCTTCTTATAGTTAATTTAGATAGTTTCTATCATTAAATATATGCGGTATGAAACAGAAAACATTTAATTTAACTAAAGTTTATATATATTTATTATTCCTATTTTTTTTAGGAAACTAGGTGGCTCAGAGAATTGAAAATGGCATACTGAACTGTTAATCTGTAAGTAACTGGTTATTATCCAGCCCAGATCAATATTGCCTGAAAGTCATTAGCCAAAGCTAAGTTGGTAATTTCTGATACAGCTCTTCACACCACAGTTGGCATTGTTTAGCATTTGTCGCTGGCATTCTCAGCAGCAACCCAAAACACTGAATGGACTGGCGATTGAACCTCCTTCTGTCCCCCCCCCCCACCTTAGGGTTGACTGCTCCATGTGAGGGTCAACACACACTGGAGTGAAGAAACTCTATGGCTAAATAGTGAACATTAATTGTCCAGAGCTGCTGTTAATTTCAAACGCAGTGTAAAGAAAATAAAAGACTTTTAATGACAAGTAGTAAACATTTTGCTACATAAACATGTGTTACCCAGGGTTTTCAGAACCCAAAACAGCGGTAACTTAAATGTTTCTTTTCAGGTGGTGTCAGGAATAAATCAGTGGGGACGCAACTCTTCCGTCTAATAAATAATTAATACAAACCGGAGTGTTTTTACCTAAAATTACTTTTTATTAGGTTTTAAGCACACACACATATACGCTATATACTTACAACCCTCTACCCCTCCCCACCCCAAGCATAGTTACCCAAAGACTGAGATGGTTTCGAGTGATCACCAGCTGGGTTTCTGGGGGGGCCTTCCTTCCGTTCAGCTGATGAGGCGTTTAGGTGTTAATGCCTTGACTGAAGAAAAGCTCCCTTGGACTGCTCTGAGGTGTTTATTTTTCCTTGATTTTTTTTATAGCTAGCTTTTATAAAACATATATTTTATAGTAACCCCTAGTGGGTTACCACTGTAACCCCTACTGGGTTTACTAATTCTTTTAACTTCAACAAATTGCTTATCTTTATTAGCAAAACATTTTTAATATTTTAATTGCAACAACAATAAAACTTATATGTCAGGGGTACTTAGAACCAAGGTCACTATGCACTTACTTTTCCCATTTTTATAGCTTATTAACTCTTTTCAGCTCTTTCCATTCTGATTAGCAAAGCTGCTACTGCAGCAATTTGGCCTTGCTTATAAATGTCCTAACAATTATTCCTAGCTATGTGGTGTTCTGCTTTTAATCAATGGTGGCTAAATATACCCAACATGGCTGTAGTTTAATTTGGTCAAATTCTGGGGTTATATATGCAGCAACATACTTTAACATATGATACTTTTCCCCCTCTAGGGTTTGCATCCTCAGTGAAATTCCCCTCGTTTTCTATTCATTTAATCTTCTTGGCTGAAAGTGAGCACTTTAGCAATTTTTGCCACTGATTTTTTTTTTTAACGTTTCACTGGTTTACTATTAGTCATTAGCAACATCCATACTTTTTAAAAGTCATTTTCCCCATATCTCAGTTTTTATATAGTTTCTTGCTACGTTTGCTTTTTCTACTTATTTCTCAAAAACAAGTGTACAGCAGTGTTCTGAAGTCACTTATTTTAGTTTGCAATGTATTTTTCATCTGGTTAAGGGGTGTTTAATTTCTACTACTTCTCTACCCTTCTTCATCACTGAATTTTCAGACTGGGCCTGCCAGACGGCTGTTGATTTAACCTTCTGCATTCTACAAACTCTCTCAATGCTCATGCCACTTCTTAACTTCTTGAGGATTAATGGTCAATTTTTATTTATGCATGTTTCAATAAATGCCCTCCCTGTATTTGGATTTAGTTACTGCTAGATATTTCTCTAAGCATGCAATAACACTGCACACAATAGCAACAAACTTGTTTTGGTCTTTGAAATCACTCTTTTAGCTCTTTATCAGTTGCTCCATATTTTAATTTTAACATATCAGCATTTGAGGTTTTAGCAAAAGCTCACTGAAGTCAACAGGAATATTTCAATTGACTCCAATTGGTATTCATCATGTCTTAGTTCCTCTGAATTTTCAAAAATATTTTTCACCTTTAAACTCATATTGTTGTCTACCATTTATTCTCAATTGGTGTCTGCTTTAAACTCTACTAATGTATAAAAAAATATCAATAGGGAACTCAAATCTATACATCACAAATGTATATGATTTCTTTTTGACAATGCATTATCTACAAGTTACACAGGATAATCTTGATTTCAGAAAGTGACTTGGCAGTTGTACTATGTACCTCAAGCTCTTGATTCTCTACAAATAATTCCTACACCCATGATCTGTAATGGAACCCCATTTTGGCTATTCTGAAACTCTCCTTTCTAAAACTACTTATTTATACATTTCAAATCAGCCATTTAGACAAATATTCAACATCTCCCTCTGTTCCTTCTCCCATTTTGTATTGTCCACAAGTTGATGTGTAGTGTGTGTGTATTTGAAAACTTTCCCCACATTGAGTAGGTCATTTGGGGGATTACAGAAGCTAAAGAGGATTTCAGTGTTCATTTTGGAGATGGAACACTAGTGGCTAAGCTGAGATTAACCACAGATAGTCACAAGTGAAAAGTTAGAAAATCTACATTAAATTTAAGACATGCATCTTAATTTAGAATAATTTGTTAATTAAACCCTTTAGCTGAAGCATGATGAAGAACAAAATGCATTCAGACAACATATTGCTTCCTTGCAATTTTTTTCTCAGAGCTAAGATTGCTCAACTAAGGGGCAAGGAACAAGAAACAAACAGAAAGACAAAGATAAATTTAGTCACATTCCACACAAAGGTAAAAACTAACTTTGCGAGAATAATAAAAATGAAGTAATCTTAACCATGTCCCCAACACACACTAAAGCTTTCGAGAGCCTATGATTAAAAAAAATGTAAAGAAAATTTCATTCATAATAATCCATACATGGCACACAGCAGAAATGTACGCCAGGAAGATCGTAACAAAGATATTTTCTAATATTCTTTATGGTTTCAAACCAGAAGATGATGGTTTGGTGTTGCATCAACATTATAGAATCAAATACTGAAATTATGGGTTGAGATTTTTGGAGTCCATTAATTTCAACAAGCGTATGTATAAATTCACTATTCTGCTTTGGAAATCTCAAATTTGTGTTTTTTAGAATAATCTAAACTGGCATGTTAGACGCAATCTGTATTACACAATAGTACACGATATTGCGGTATGTATACTCTATGTAAGGTACCACATTAATATATTATGAACAGTATTTGATCAATGGTATATCACATTATAAAGTTTAAAGAGTGACAGAACATCTCAGCTTTAACACTATATTACTGCTTGGTTTTTGCCAATAATTTTTTGTTTTAACTTTAAAAGGGGGAAAATAATTATTATATAAAAAGGGGGGGAGGCGAAGCCTCGACTGGCAGCACTTCGGCGGCAGCTCTACCACGCCACTTCATTCTTCGGCGGCAATTCGGTGGCTGGTCCTTCCCTCCGAGAGGGACTGAGGGACCTGCCACTGAATTGCTGTCAAAGAGCTGGACGTGCCACCCCTTTCTGTTGCCCGCCCCAAGCACCTGCTTGCTGCGCTGGTGCCTGAAGCCGCCCCTGCTCTTGTGTGTACACATTATGACTAAGCTTGGAAGGATTAGATTTTTATGAGTAAATTTTGGTAACCATCAATTTCACCACAGAAAAATAATAATAATAATCAATAATCAAAATCAATATTAATCAAAATGTATAAATAGGCAAAGTAAGAAAAATGCAGCTTGAAGACTTATTAGGGTCTGGTTGAATGATATTTACTTTGTATATTTTGACATATTATGACCCCCATACCCGCCGCTAATTTCCTGCAACTGTGAAAAAAAACAATAAAAATAGAAAAATGCTTAAAAATAAACATTTTATTCATTGAAATGATAAAAAATAAAAATCAAATTCTGCTAAGCATAATTATGATTCAGTCTTAATTGCATGATTACATACAGTATTTCCACAGGACTCCAGCCTCATTCAGTGCACAGGAGCGACACAGAGGTGGGCAGAATTAGGTTGCACAGGCAATTGTAAATCAGGTATTTCCTAAACTTTTGAATGCTTGACTTGGTAATCTAAGTAACATTTTTAATTTAGTTTTTTTGTATAATATGTAATTATAATTATGCACACACAGTTAGAATTGTAACATTTGGTCTCTCGCACAATCTATTATCAAGCCTTTTTATTTCATTCTGATCAAGAGGGTTGTACGTATATTTGCAACGATAGCTTCTTTAAGCATCTTCATCCAAATCCAAAAGGCAGATGCCAGTGGCCTGGATCAAATCTTTATAATGCAGTGAATGAATGTGGAAAGATTCAAATGTCAGGTTGCTTATTTCACTGCTGTGACCATGACAGTAGAAAGAATAAACTGAATTTTATAAATTGTCTGGCACATGATTTTCTCATAGTTATGAAGTAGACATGTATGAGAACAAGGACAGATAGAGTTCATAAAATGTCACTTCACAATGATATATACACTTATTCACATCCAGGGTATTTGTGTTCAAAAGGGTTGAAAATTGAAATTTCGAAGGTTTTTGTTGTTGTTGTTGTTTTTGGTTTTTTTGCCAAAAGCAATAATGAAAGGAAACACCTCTCATTGGTTTGGTACTTATCTGAAATTGAAACATCAGCAGACAGCTGCTAAGCTGTAAAGTTTTAGTACATTTTGCTCACTTTCTTTACCATATTGCTGTAAACTACTGGAAATTACAGCAGCAGCTGCTGTAAAACAAGAAAAACAAATCTGTAAGCTGTTATAAGAGGAAGCTGCAACCCCCCCTGCTAAAAAATAACACACTTGAATATGCATCTTTTATCTTAATTACATCCAAAGACATACATAAATTAAAAATGGAGGAAGTCAATGACTTGAAGCTATCACTATTATACAAGGATTCACTACTATACAGCAGCTAAGTAATATGAACTGTAAAGTACAGAGCTGTTTCATGCACAAGAATCATAGAATCCTAGAATATTAAGGGTTGGAAGAGACCTCAGGAGGTCATCTAGTCCAACCCCCTGCTCAAAGCAGGACCAACACCAACTAAATCATCCCAGCCAGGGCTTTGTCAAGCCAGGCCTTAAAAACCTCTAAGGATGGAGATTCCACCACCTCCCTAGGTAACCCATTCCAGTGCTTTACCACTCTCCTAGTGAAATAGTTTTTCCTAATATCCAACCTAGACCTCCGCCACTGCAACTTGAGACCATTCCTTCTTTTCTGTCATCTGTCACCACTGAGAACAGCCTAGCTCCATCCTCTTTGGACCCCCCCCCCCCCTTAGTAATCAGGTAGTTGAAAACTGCTATCAAATCTCCCCTCACTCTTCTCTTCTGCAGACTAAATAAGCCAGTTCCCTCAGCCTCTCCTCGTAAGTCATGTGCTCCAGCCCCCTAATCATTTTTGTTGCCCTCCGCTGGACTCTCTCCAATTTGTCCATATCCTTTCGGTAGTGGGGGAACCAAAACAGTCTTTGTTTAATCCTGAGCTGATGGTGTCAAATTTGCAGATGAACTGAAGCTCAGCAGTTTCTCTTTGAAGTCTGGTCCTGAAGTTTTTTTGCTGCAGGATGGCCACCTTAAGATCTGCTATTGTGTGGCCAGGGAGGTTGAAGTGTTCTCCTACAGGTTTTTGTATATTGCCATTCCTAATATCTGATTTGTGTCCATTTATCCTTTTCCATAGAGACTGTCCAGTTTGGCCGATGTACATAGCAGAAGGGCATTGCTGACATATGATGGCATATATTACATTGGTGGACGTGCAGGTGAATGAACCGGTGATGGTGTGGCTGATCTGGTTAGGTCCTGTGATGGTGTCGCTGGTGTAGATATGTGGGCAGAGTTGGCATCGAGGTTTGTTGCATGGATTGGTTCCTGAGCTAGAGTTACTATGGTGCGGTGTGCAGTTACTGGTGAGAATATGCTTCAGGTTGGCAGGTTGTCTGTGGGCGAGGACTGGCCTGCCACCCAAGGCCTGTGAAAGTGTGGGATCATTGTCCAGGATGGGTTGTAGATCCCTGATGATGCGTTGGAGGGGTTTTAGCTGGGGACTGTATGTGATGGCCAGTGGAGTCCTGTTGGTTTCTTTCTTGGGTTTGTCTTGCAGGAGGCGGCTTCTGGGTACACGTCTGGCTCTGTTGATCTGTTTCCTTATTTCCTCGTGCGGGTACTGTAGTTTTGAGAATGCTTGGTGGAGATTTTGTAGGTGTTGGTCTCTGTCTGAGGGGTTAGAGCAGATGCGGTTGTACCTCAGTGCTTGGCTGTAGACAATGGATTTTGTGGTGTGCCCGGGATGGAAGCTGGAGGCATGAAGGTAGGCATAGCGGTCGGTAGGTTTTCGGTATAGGGTGGTGTTAATGTGACCATCACTTATTTGCACCGTGGTGTCTAGGAAGTGGACCTCCCGTGTAGATTGGTCCAGGCTGAGGTTGATGGTGGGGTGAAAGCTGTTGAAATCCAGCTTCTCGTCCACTGTAATCCCCAGGTCCTTTTCTGCAGAACTGCTGCTTAGCCAGTCGGTCCCCAGCCTGTAGTGGTGCATGGGATTCTTCCTTCCTAAGTGCAGGACTCTGCACTTGTCCTTGTTGAATCTCATCAGATTTCTTTTGGCCCAATCCCCCAATTTGTCTAGGTCACTCTGGACCCTATCCCTACCCTCCAGCGTATCTACCTATGTTACAATTGTTTTTTAAAAAGAAGATTCATATTTTGTTTGAGACACACCTTTCTTCCCATCTTTTAAAGCAATTTCAAGGTTGAGCCTTAGACTCATCTGCCTTGAAAGTTGGACCATATTGTAGCGCTATCTTTATGGATTCCAGCCATGCTTTTAAATCTCTTTATAAAGGATTGAACACCAATGTAGTGCTATATTAAAAATACAGACAATCAACCAACTTACTGAATGTGTAACAAAGGGCTACCTCCACACATGCTGCTTATCTACAATGGAAGAAAGAATATCATGAGCATCTGGCTTCCCTCCCCACCACCCCTTGAATTTAGCACTGCAGCTAATTCAGTGTTTGTCTGCTTAACAAGGCGAGATTTATTCTTGTGTGACTGAGATTTAGGTGGATGATGTAACTGTCCTTTATTAGCTCAGTTTTCTCCAAACAGGTCTTGTTCCAGTATGAGCCATGATAGGAGGTGCTCCAGATGCGCTGTTGGCATATTTCTAAATATGTAGAACATCCCCCACTTCAGAAATGTGTTCTCTTGAGTGTGTCCCCCTTGATTAAAACTCCACAAATAGGGGGTAATATGGAGTCACATCACTCCATGCAGAAGCCTCCGGCAGACACAACCTCTCCATGGGCTTCTTTGTGAGCACAGAGAGTGCACAATCTGCTCCACCAACACCTGTGCCTTTGAGGGTATGGCTACACGGGGATAAAATCCCCACTGCTGGCCTAGGTCAGCTGACTTGCGCTCTCGGGGCTTGAGCTTTGGGAATGAAAAACTGGTTTGTTGACATTCAGGCTTGGCCTGGAGCCCAAGCTCTGCAACTCTGCGAGGTGGCAGTGGTCAGAGGTACTGGGGCAGGGCAACTGGAACAGCACCAACTGGCCTTACGAAGTGGGTATTCAGCCACAAAAGCTCATGCTCCAATACGTCTGTTAGTCTATAAGGTGCCACAGGACTCTTTGCTGCTTTTACAGATCCAGACTAACACGGCTACCCCTCTGATACTTTAAAGGGACAGGCCACCCTTATAAGAGACTTTTTAATGTTTTTCTGGTCCATTATTTCATTTTTCTTGTTCCTTTTCCTCACTCCTCACTATTATTTTTGTGGTGGTGTGACATATTTTAGTTCAATGGAGAGTATGAGTCCAGGAGGACCATCTAAAATGTACGGGATACAAATACTTTCAAGACAAAGCTTTCAGCTTCGGCCCCAATCCTGAAATTGAAGCCATGAGGACTGCTCCTAAGTAGAGCCCAATTAAAGTCAGCACGGCTGTCTGCTCATGCAGCAGCAGACCCACATGCTATCAATTGCAGGACTGGAGCTTGTCAAGCCCCCTCACAAGAAATTTGCTTTAAAACTTTTGTTAAGAACTGCTAAAACTAGACTGAGATTCACCAAGCAGACGTAGAAGCAGAGCTTCCTCTCAGTGACTGTCAGGAGACATTAATGCCGGAAGTACTTAGTGCACCAAGAGACTGGCAGTTGGCAGGAGATGTGAAATGGCTCGAGATTGGATTTTTAAATGTTGGCACCAGTATTCAGATCACCCGATGAGTCAACTGATCATTTTAATGAAGCTTTGCAATAAGCAATTGCAAAGGTAAATGTGTCTGCAGTTGTAATAAGCAATCTGGCTCTAGTCTTATATGGTGGCTATTTTCTGTGCTATCATGATATATTTAAATTAATCAGAATTGAAGCTAGCAGTACATTACATCAGACCAACCTTTTTCAAATTTGATTGACACCATTCCCTCATGTCCACTTGATCTGAAATTTTGCCTTCATGCCACCCACATGTCTGTTGCGCACCCAGTATTTTCCTGTGCCTTTGGGGTATTCAGTTTAGGCAGTCTCATGTTAAAATATCTATAGGATAAATTATGGACTATCCATACAATATTCTCAATGCACATAACATACTATACCAACATTTTAGAAAAAAAAAAGGTAAGTTCCTAAAAAACAACAGCAACAATTGACTGATGAGCAACCTCTCTGAGTCTGGTAGAGTCCTGCTGTGATAATGGAACTATCAATGCAGTTATAATGCACTTACATTCTGTAGACAGCAGTTTCAAATACAGCAACATTCTCTTCCAGCACAATGCTTCTTTGCAAGATCAGAAGGGCTAGTAAAGATTGAATATATCCTTTAAAAACACAGCGAATCACAAAAAAGTTTCACTGACCACTTATCTTTTGTGAGTGACATTAGATATTGCCAGTGCCACATACTGCACTCATTTCAGTCTTGCTTCATATTTTATTTATTCTTTATCGCTTTAACAATAATTTTTAACCTTATGTCAATTTTTGGAGATAATCTCAAGTGAGAAAATGTTCTTCAAAGTTCATTACATCTACGCATTGTGTAATATCTAATGGCAGAGAAACATTTGATAAATGAAAAGGTTATATGTCATTAACATGTAACAGCCTAGAGCCAGAATGTGTCACCTCTCCCAGCTAAATCTGCCTATAGTTTTGTTTCTTAAATGATCTTTTGAATTTGGGTACAGTTCACACAAGAACACATGGTACAGCAGCAGGACCATAGATACAACCCAACCATGAAGTTACGTATTAAATAAGGATCACTTTGCAAAACACAATGACAATTTTCAAATCACCTGAGGTGGCTTAGGAGCGTAAATCCAATTTTCAAATGGGACAAAGGAACTTCTGAGCCTGAAAGTCAATGAAAGTCAATGAAATTTAGGAGTCTAAAGGCCAGATTTTTAAAGGTACTTAGGTGCTTAAAGATACGCATAGGCACCTAGTGGGATCTTCTAAAACGCCACCTACTTCCCATTATTAGGTGCCTCAGTCCTTTTGAAAATCCTACTGGGTACCTATCTGCATCTTTGGGTACCTAAGTACACTTAAATTTCTGGTCCCAACTCTCTTTTGAAAATGGGACTTAGGTGTGTTTGAAAATTTTATGCATAAACTTCAGCGTGCCATCTTAGTTAAGCATCTCGCAGAGCAGCAGTTGCAAATCCTGCAGTTCCACAATTCCATAACAGAAAAAAAATGCAGGATATTAAGACAACTAATTTTTTTTAATATCTCCAAAAGATGAAGTGAACCAGGGGTTGGCAATCTTCTGCATGCGGCCCATCAGGGTAATCCGCCCCCGCCGCTTCCTGCAGCTCCCATTGGCTGTGAACGGTGGAGGGGAGGGAGGGAAAGGGGGCCATGCCTGCGGACAGTCAACGTAAACAAAATGTCTCGCGGCCCGCCAGTGGTTTACCCGGATGGGCCGCGTGCTGAAGGTTGCCGACCCCTGAAGTAGACCAACAGCATAAGATGAAAAGCAAATATTATTTAGGTATGTTTGCATTCTGCAGTTTTCAGATTTTATATGGCCATGCAGTATTATTTTGACCCTTAGCCCCACCCCATTTAACTCAAGCTTGATCTGCAGAGTGGTGAAAATTCACCATTCTATCAAAACAATTATCACTTTCAGTTTTCTCTGAAATATAATACCAGAGGTGATCTCACAACTTTTCAAAGAATTTCCAAAGTTCTGTCAGTGACAAAGTCATAAGGCAGGTGTGTTGAAAGTGTGACCCAAGAGTCAAACTAAGCTCATGACACCCTTATCCTCAATATAAAGGTGTGCACCCTACAGACTAAAGATCCCACCATCCACTCAAAAAACACATTACAGCCACCTTGGATGGGAAGTAGAGTTGCCCACTATGGGATCCAGGCAAGCTGTGAATGGTGCAAAGTCTTGAACTAGTTGTGGTTTTGAGTTCTTGGTACAGTAACTTGCATTACACATGAAAGTCAAAAAAACAAAAAGTTACCTACCCACTGGTTTTAAAAATAAAGAACTTTAAAAGCCTTCTAATGACTAATGTTAATCCCAGATAAAAATGAAAATATAAACTAAACATAATTTTATATAAAACTTCTACACAAAAAACTTAGTGGAAGAAAAAGTAAAATGAGGGAGAAAACACTCAGGAAAGCAAACAAAGTTCTTTTCATAAAATGCCCTACGCATGAGAATCCTCTGTAGCCTTGGTTGTTGTTTTTTTTTTAAACCAATGCCTTGAGCACATACAAATTTGCACTGGTTCAATTAAACTGGTTCAGTTAAAACAGTGCAAACCCCAGTATGGACACACATTTCAGTATAGGAGTGACTTATTTTGGTTTAGTTTAAACCTGCTCCTAATCAACTTAAGCTATAGTGAAATACACCTGATTTAAACCAAAATAAGACTATCCACAGCTTTTTGCACCAGTACAGATGTATTTAAAATTACACCATTGCAATTCTGCATATAGACAAACCCTAACACTCTCTCAAAATCTCATACAGAAACCCTATAGAATCCAGCAGCGATGAGAGGGAAGGGCAAATTTGTGACCTTTTAAGCAAGTAAAAGAAAGCCTGTGGCCAGGTCCATATTTTCACTTGAGGAATAACAAAATCCACTTGATACCCTAGAACAAGACTGATCTACAGTAGATTCAGATTTGTGTGTCAAACAATGTCTCCTTGGGAGCCAGGATTTTGTTTCAAGAGCTGCACATTCACTAACATGGATTCCCTGATTGGCTTTGTTAAAGATAGTATAACCACAGTGTATTACACAGAAAGTTCAAACTTAGCCATTTAATTGCTCTGTCATAATTCACAGCTAACAAATTATCTGAATCATACCTGTCTGTACTTTTCCGGGAAAACCTACCAGCTTGACATTTCTTAATCAGAGCTTGTTTTCCAGGTCATCAGTTTGACTTGTCAGTGTTTTACTATCTTTAATATTCTCTATTAAGGTGGGAGACAGCTGATCGTTATTTTTATCATCAGGTCTCCAGTTCTACATTTCTCTTCCTACAGCCATGAACCAAAGCTTTCAAACCTCTTATCGACTGAAGCTTGAATTGAGTCCAACTTTCACTAGTATCTGCCAAGCACTTAACCAAGTCAATCTAAGATTACTTGATAAGTCAAACTGTATCTCAAGAATGTGTAAAGCTGAAAGGTCATATCTTGTTGGCCATTAGACGTTACAAAGCAAAATGCTGAACTTTTACCAGACCTAGATTATTTTTTTTAAGGAAACATCCAGTATTTCTAATATCCCAAGGTACTGGAGCAAGCTAAATTATATTTTGATAAAAAAGTGTGCTATGAAAATTATGAAAGCAGCCATACACTACAAGTGCATGTACTATCTGTGCCATCTCTCATGTACATCAGGATCCAAATCCAGCAAAGCTGTCAAGCAAATGCTTAAGTTTAAGCACATGAATAGCTGATTGGTTTTGCTTCTTTGGAGAGAGTATGGCAAAGGTAATAGCTATGCCCTGACTTTAAGGAACATAAAAGCCTGGTTTGACTGCTGAAGCATGTAGAGTTCTGATCCTGCAAAATGCTCCAGGTAGGCAAACAAGCAGACACCCATGACTGCCTTCAAGGCGAGCCACTGTAGCTCCACATGAGTGCAGGTATCTGCCTGCAAAGAGGCTCTCATAGAGTCAGGGCCTAGCTCAGTTACTTGTCATGACCAGCCATTACACGCTGTACAGTAATCTAAACTACAATGGCTAATTCAACTTCAATTCAGATCTAAAACTTTGACTGGAATAGTGAGGATGTTCCTTGATAAATATATACAGAAGAAGAGCAAGATAGAGGTTGTTTGGGTTAAACACTCCTCTGCTGATACTCATGAGCTTCAAATTTTGTTCACACAAAAGGAGAAAACGAACCTCAGGCATATGTGGCACAGGTCCCAGAGATTTTCCCTAAACATTTTCTTTTAAATTATGCTGCATCATATTTTGCTGATGGTATCAGTCAGTGGTTTTATTGATTTACTGTCCAATGTTGATGCATACAGGAAAATAGTGGGATATCAGTGGCAGTAATCATAATGCATCTAAAGTATATATAAATATACCATCTTGAGCTGAAGGGGAAAAATCAGACAATTTCTGGGGAAAAAAAACACTGTTCCTTTTCTAGGTAAGTTTCATTTTTTTTGGACTAGCATAGAAGTCATTCTTTCAGTCTATTTATTCCAGAAGTTGTACTTATCTGAAAACAAATCAGCAACCTCACATACAATAAGCAACATATTTTATTGCATGAATGGAAGTTTAACATAGAGATACTTTTCCCTGAAAAAGCTAACAATACAACTTAGAAAAAGTAGTTACGAAGCTATTGCATACATCTCAGTCTGTTTCCTAAGCTCCAAGATGATATTTATTAAATCCACCATAATTCTTAGGGCTTTCATTCAAGCATACCAAAAAGGTCAATGTTTAAAACTGGGCACACAATTTTAATCAAAATGTAGTAAGTCTTTTCTCAAGTGAATTGATCCATTAAAATTTTTTTAGACTTTCTTCTAGTCAGTACTGGTTCATAGATATGCAGACCAACCAAAATTTGAGCATTAAATTAGTATCCTGGTAACCTGTATCTGGTGGCCTTCACTGTTTTGGGTTTTGCATCTGTCAAACACATTTCTCATTTTCCCTCTAAGCTTTTGAGAATGCTCAAGGATTTCATGGCTCCACACAGTTTGGACAAAATCAAGTCAATGTGACTACTAATGTAGAGTTGGTGAGCAGGAATTCACAGACTGCCTACGTACATAAAACAGTCACCATGGCCTTTGTGTTTGAGTGACCAATATCTAAACAAGCTCCAGAGATCGCTGAAAATATCATATGAAATTACGTATGGAAGCAGGGGAATTCAAGAGGCTTTTATAACCTTAATGTATCCCACAGCTCAAGGAATTTTTATTTGGAGACATTTTTCAAAGAAAAGATAATGATCACTGGGAAAACTGGAAACCTATTATTTTTTCCCCAATGTAAGCCCCACGTATAATGAGGTATTTATAATGTGCATTTTATTTTAATTGGGGTATTCCTAGAGCTCCTATTTAGGTTATTGAGCTATTTCACATTTAACAAAACATCACCAGAAACTAACTGCAGCTTTCAA
Source organism: Mauremys mutica (assembly GCF_020497125.1). Taxonomy (NCBI): domain Eukaryota; kingdom Metazoa; phylum Chordata; order Testudines; family Geoemydidae; genus Mauremys; species Mauremys mutica. The sequence goes on along the minus strand of NC_059072.1, from coordinate 54,915,662 downwards.
GGGCTAATGAAACACAGGTCATATCACACAACATTGATCTGCCTGGCATGGACACTGCCTACATGAGCATAATTACCTAAGAAAGGTATTAGACCAGCTAATTCTGTGTATATGAAAAGGAAATCGTCTTTAAATAGGTCAGATGTGGGTCAGAACAAACAGCTCAGCGATTAGAGGAAGATGCACAGCCACAGTCATTATACTTACTAACATACTGTAATAGCAACCTATTGTTCTGCACAGCTTCTAAGTTCACTACACCATTACAAACTAATATTATCTATTATACAATGTTATTACTATCTAGAGATGCAAAATATAAATTATGCAGGATATCAATAAATAACTGCTCCTAAATGGATTTTAATGATAAAAACTGCTGACCCTCTCTCATGTAAGAGTTGCAAATCCAACACAGCAACATATAATTAGATAAACTCTACTAAAGAACAAGGATTTAAAGAATGCAAAGGAACCAAAATGATGCATTTTTCTTTTATCAATGATTCCCTCATCCCAACAGCCAATCTAACGAGGCACTTACATGGCCCCCATCACCATAGAATCAGAGCAACTCACAAGGACTCTAGTGAGTTTAAGCTCCCAACACCCTTGCAAGGCAGGGAAATATCCATTTGTAACTGGACTGGCTGTATGGACCAGTTTAAGCAAAAACAGTTTTTAGTGTCCACACGGGCCATTCAGAGATCATAAAAACATAATAATGGTCATACTGTGTCAGATTAATGGCCCATCTAGCCCACTATCCTGTCTCCCAACTGTGGCCCACGCCAGATGCTTCAAAGGGAATGAACAGAAAAGGGCAACTATCAAGTGATCCATCCCCTGTAGTCTAGTCCCAGCATCTGGCCGTTAGCCAAAGCATGGGGTTGCATCCCTGACATTCTTGGCTAATGGCCATTGATGGACCTATCCTCCATGAACTAATTTAAACCTTCTTTTGAATCCAGTTGTACTTTTGGCCTTCACAACATCCCCTGGCAACAAGTTCCACAGGTTGACTGTATGCTGCGTGAAGAAATACTTCCTGTTGTTTTAAACCTGCTGCCTATTAAAATTCATTGTGTGACCCCTGGGTCTTGTGTTATGTGAAGGGGTAAATAACACTTCCTTATTAACTTTCCCCATACCACTCATGTTTATATAGACTTTTATCATATTTACTCTCAGCCATCTCGCTGAACAGTCCCAGTCTTTTTAATCTCTCCTCATATGGAAGCTGTTCTATACCCTTAATCATTTTTGTTGTCCTTCTCTGAAGCTTTTCCATTTCTAATATATCTTTTTTGAGACGGGTTAACTAGAACTGCACACAGTATTCAAGATGTGGGCATACATGGATTTATATACTGGTATTATTATATTTATTGTCCTATTATTTATACTTTTCCTAATGGTTCCTAACACACTATTAGCTTTTTTGACTACTGGTGCACATTGAGTGGATGTTTTCAGAGAACTATCAATGATGATTCCAAGATCTCTTTCTTGAGTGGTAATAGCTAATTTAGACCCCATCATTTTGTAAGTATAGTTGGGATTATGTTTTATAATGTGTATTACTTTGCATTTACCAACACTGAATTTCATCTGTCACTTTGTTGCCCAGTCACCTAATTTTGTGAATCCCTTTGTAGCTCTTTGCAGTCTTCTTTGGACTTATCTATCTTTAGAAATTTTGTATCATCTGCAAACCCCTTTGTCAAGGTTATTAATGAAAATGTTGAGCAACACTGGTCCGAGTACAGATCCCTGGGGGATCCCACTATTTAACCTCTCCATTCTGAAAGGTGACCATTTATTCCTACCCTTGATCCATGAGAGGACCCTCCCTCTTACTCCATGACCACTTAGTTTGCTTAAGAGCCTTTGGTGAGGAACCTCATCAAAGGCTTTCTGAAAATCCAAATATACTATATCCACTGTATCATCCTTATTCACAGTTTTGTTGACCCCCTCAAAGAATTTTAATAGATTGATGAGGCATGATTTTTCTTTACAAAAGCCATGCTGACTCTCCCCCAAGAAAGTGTGTTCATCTATTTGTCTGATAATTCTGTGCTTTATTATAATTTCAACCAGTTTGCCTGTTATTGAAGTTAGGCTTACCGGCCTGTAATTGCCAGAATCACCTCTGGAGCATTTTTTAAAAATTTGCGTCACATTAGATATCCTCTAGTCATAAGCTGATTTAAGCAATAGGTTACATACCACAGTTAGTAGTTCTGCAATTTCATATTTGAGTTCCTTCAGAACTCTTGGGTGAATACCATCTGGTCCTGGTGACTTATTACTATTTAATTTATCAATTTGTTCCAAAACTCCTCTACTGACACCTCAACCTGGGAAAGTTCTCTGATTTGTCACCTAAAAAGAATGGCTCAGTTGTGGGAATCTCCCGCACATCCTCTGCAGTGAAAACCGATGCAAACAATTCATTTTGCTTCTCCACTCTGGCCTTGTCTTCTTTGAGTGCTTCTTTAGCACCTCAATCATCCAGTGGCCCTACTGATTGTTACTTTGGCAGGCTTCCGGCTTTTGATGTACTTAATTTTTTTTTTTAATTTTTAAATTATTTTTTTTTGCTGTTAGTTTTTGTATCTTTTGCTAGCTGCTCTTCAAATTCTTTTTTGGCCTGTCTAATTATACTTTTACACTTGACGTGCCAGAGTTTATGCTCCTTTCTATTTTCCTTTTAGTTTCCACTTCTTAAAGGATTCCTTTTTGCCTCTAAGAGCTTGTTTTACTCATGTTGGATCAACTGAAGAACTGCTGAAAGGTTTGTCCTGCACCCCTTCTAGCATTGTTGTAAACTGTTTCAGTTGCAATGTCCTCTGAGTTCATATCCACAGTTTGATGTCAGTATATTTACTTTCTATATTGGGACCTGCAATGCCAATTATTTGTATTTTAATAGTTATAAAACTTTAAACCAAATCTCAACATCCACTATCATTAAATAATAGTGTTGTTAGACCCTCCTACTTTCTGACACCCTCCCCCAATAATTTGACAATCTGTAAACATTTACACTGATAAAAATTTACAAACCTGCTCTAAAATAAACTGTTAAAATAAAAAAAATAAAAACTGCCTTCTTCCAAGTTTATGTATATATTCTACAAAACAGTAGGAATATTTCTATCACTCACAGTTTAGTCTCACAACTGCAGGTGTCTGGTGAATTCAGAGCCACAGAATGTGTACAATTGTTGTTAAATGAAGTAGCAAAAAAACCAAAGCTCACCCACAAAAAACAACACAACACAACACCAAACCCCACAAAAGCAAATGAACTTCATAGGTTAACTACCAAGATCCTGTAGGAGCTATCTTTCTGATGTGATACATTTATACATTGTGAAATAATTCTGAATACTTTAAAAGCCTTTACCAAAAATGATTGAAGAAGAAAGATTTTTCAAGAGGCATGTATTTGAGAGATGAACTGTGATCGTGTCAGTAACTGTTTTATCAGAATTGCTATGCAACATGTATTCCCAGACAAAAACATAATAAGAAAGAATTAAGGATGAGAAACAGCAATAACCACACTTTTAAAAAAAGTTCTAGTTTTCAAAAAGCTCTACATGCTAGAAATTCAGGAAATTCTAAGCTAAACTTCCAAAACCAACCTTGGGCTACTCATCATATTATACAACTAGAGAACATACTGTTGGAATGCCTACTTACATTCCTTGTGGCAACAAGAGGTCTTTAACTTGTAGGTGAAAGGTCAGTAGGGAAACGGTGGAAGAACTAAGAGTGTGTCTACACTATGAGCAAAGGGTATGATTCCCAGCTCACGTACACATACTCTCGCTAGCTCTCATCTGAGGTAGCATGCTAAAAATGTTACTGCCCATGCAACCATAGTTTCACTCCTATTTTTAGTGTGTTAGTTCAGATGAGAGCTAGTGTGAGTATGTATACACAAGCTGGGAATCACATCTCTAGCTTATAGTGTAGATATACTCTTAGCTCTTCCACCATTTCCCTACCCACCTTCCACCTATAACTTAAAGGCCTCTAGTTGCAACAAGAAACTTATGTACAAATTCTAGGAGTAAGTTCTCTAGTTGTATCATGATTTAACCTATAATCACTTTCCATGTAGATATTGGGTGTACTGGAGAGAAAAGAGGGAAGTTCCACTAGCTAACAGGAGAGCATCAGCGCCAATTATGGACAGATCCCTCCATTCTTGGGATTTGAGAGTCTAATGTGGAATATGTTCTACTAAGGGACATATGGTAGATAGCTCAGCCTAAAATATCTTACGAAGTGAATCACCTTAGGTCTCATCTATTGTGCTGATGGAGCTCATCATCCTCACTTAGAAATGGACTAATCACTGACTCATTAATAGGACCCCTTGAGACAGTGCATGTGCAAGTCACATATTTGTACATAAAAGTGACTAGCTATTATTTTTATTTGAATTACTGTAGCTAGGAGCCCTAGTCATGGACCAGGACCCTACTGTGCTAAATGATCACTTGACATACCATTGCAAAAAAATGCACATGGAAATGTACTCAAGCAATTGCACACACATTTTTGTGAGCAGACCTTGGGCTTCCCATTTTGACAATCTGGCCCTATAATATTCATTTCTAAATAGAATCCTTCCTAAGCCCCTGTTGGAGATTTAAGCCAAAATTCTTATCTCCGGGTAAATGATCATTTCTGTGGGTTTACTTAAGTGTACTTGGAAGTAGAATTTAGCCCACAGTATTTATCAAACTGCACTGTTGTTCCACATTATACTGCATATCTTTATTTCTATGCCTATTTGTATTCTAGAGCTGTAGGTAGCTTTCCTCATGCCAACACTCATAACAGCTAATTTGTATGGAAATCTAAGGCACAACATTTGAAAAAAGTAATAAACCAACAAATAAATCTGAGCAAAGGCAAACAAACAATAGTAACTCAGAAATACTGCTTTGCATTCCAAAAGCCAAGGGTTCTATTTAAACTCTAAGGGAGCACTAAGTTGTGATGTAGATTTTGCAGCATTAAAGGTTCTCATTTATTATCACTCTTATGCTCTAAACTGACTCTGAAAAAGTGAGTGGAATATTTTTAACTAGATAGGTATGAAGAGGGACTTGTTCTCATAGGAACTGCATGTGGAGGGGCATTTTAGGTCTGATGTCATGCAGCATTGAGGATTGGGACCTGCTTCTCCTGTCACATTGTTCCCTCTACCACATGCCAGACCCTCCACATGTCCAGGGATACATGCATGGAGTCAGCTAGGGACAAGGCCAGGTTGCACATAATTCCCACTGGCAATTAGCAATAGCCTATTTAAATGCCACTGGTGATTGCATTAACTTTTGTGTGAAAGTCTTTCAAGGGAGACGTACTGGGAAAAGCCCTGGAAGCCCTGACGTCACACAGCAGGTAAATATCAGAGATATGGCTAGACCAATAACGCCATCAAAACTGTTTTTTGATGCAAAATTGAGTTTTTTGACTAAACAATTTTTTTCATAAGTGTCTGGTTAGTGAAGAAATTTTCCATTTTTCATCAATAAGCTGAACACCTGGCCAAACCCAAAATATTTCTATTTGGAAATGCTACCGTGGTGTCTCATTCCTTAGGGGAGTAGAAGTTTGGGTATTTTGTGTTCCTATTCTCATCTCTAGTCCATTTTCCCAGAGTGCACAGCAAGATGGGAGAACACAGTACATCATGGGGGATGTAGTCTAGCTAGCGAGCTTGGCCCATACAGCAGAATGGGGCATGAGGCACCCAAAATAAAATTCCCATGAGGCATCAGTTTTCAGTCAAAAAAGTTTTCAGACACATTTTTTGGTTTTCGATTTTTTTACCTGATCCTATTCTTTGCTCCCCTCTCTACACAATGCTCTTTCTTCTGGTAGTTTTCATTTCCCTCACTTTGTCTTAAACTGGTTTCTTCTCTATTTCTCACACTTCCCAAGCTAGCTCTTACACTTCTCTCTCTGTCTCTTCTTTCTATTCCTCTATCTAATATCTTTCCTTTCCCACCCCAAATATCTCTTCACCATGAACATAAGCCTGAGATTTCCCCAGTATTTCCTTCCTATTTAGATTGGACCACACACTCCTGAAACATTAAAATGTTCTTTAAAATGGCCTGCTTGCTAGCAATCTCTTCTTTGAAACTCCCTCCCCAACCGTCCATCATGTAGATCTCACCTAGAGGATATGATTCCTTAAATTTAAGAATATATTATTTCTTTTGCTTTAGAGGAAGCTGCTGTAAGTGTGTATGTCAAACACAATTTTTACTTTCAAAAACCTCTGCAATAATTGCAAATATATTTGAAGGCTTTAGGAAATGGGTAAGACTGAGAAAAGCTCTGTCTTCCTTTGTGCTTTTTCCTTTCCCTTCTCCTGCAGTAGATTTTATTGTCAGAATTAAATATGAATCTTGCGAGTAAAATACACTTGTGTTGTACGATGCAGACATGTTGCAAAGGTATAAGTCTCTGTGAAGAATCTAAAGCAAGGCATTTTATTCTACATAATTGCTTTACAACTCACTTATGATATCAGAAAACAAGTCCCTGTTTACCTGCAATAGTTTTGCAGTCTACATTTTTAGCTTTAGAAACTTATTTTACTGGATTTATTTTGCAGCACTGTACCCCTCTGTATGACATGCAAAATGAATAATTAAAGAGATAACCATGAAGCACTACAGAAATTAATTTTAACAGGAGAAACAGGATCAGAGAACAGATCCTACAATGCATTTTACCAAAAACACCTTTAGCCATTTCACTAAATAATCTATGTCACATTCTCCTGTAGTCTCCAATGTGATTTCCTTGTGATTTCCAGGATAAAGTATTTCTGTCATTTCTAGGGTATTATGCTAAAATCGGTCTTGTTCTAAAGCTGAAATTCTCCTCTCCCACAACAAAAAAACCTTAGCCAAAGACCCCTAAGAAGAATGAGAAATCACTTTAGAAAATTAGTGACAGCCTGGCCAAAAGTTGTGACAGAAATTAATGTAAGATTGAAAGAATGACTCAGGGCAGGCTCCGTGACTTAGTGATAGCACAGTGAATCACCATGTAAAGGTATAAGGTGCCACAGGACTCTTTGCTGCTTTTACCGATCCAGACTAACATGGCCACCACTCTGATACATGTAAAGGTAAGATTTCAGCATTTTTGTCAATTCTCTTGTTCCCAGCCTCTGAGTACTATAGTGACAATGTGATGTGGACAGAACATCTAGCATTTGGCCTAAGCAATTCCTGTCTGACACAGCACTAATGGGCTCCGGACAGTTATGGTAACTGTCCTATGAGAAGGAAGTTAGTTCAAATTAGGTCTGAGGATATAGGGAAATAAAAAGGAGGTAAGTCAGAGTCCTGGGGCTCTGAGAGGGGGAAAATTATGATTAAGAGCTATATTAATTGGAAATTACAATGTTCTTTGACTTACTGGGTTAAGGTCTCATTACATTTCCAGAAGCTGGGAATGGGTGACATGGAATGGATCACTTGATGATTCCCTGTTCTGTTCATTCCCTCTGGGGCACCTGGCAATGGTCACTGTTTTTGCAAAAAATTCATATTTTATTATAAAATAAGACTAATTGTAACACTCAATTCTTCTAATCAGAAATGTTCCATTGAAAACTGTAATTAAAATTTTGGAAATATCCAAGAACATTACCTTTGAAATAAGATTAATCCTAACCAAAGACATTGATTGGAATGTATTGGAAATGGTACATTACAACAACTTGTCAGGGTATAAAAAACAACAACAGCTGTTTTACTTTGTTGGTTACTACAGATGGGCTCAGCAGTTAATGCTTGCATGTTTAGGCTACAGTACAACTGTGCGGCTAGAGCTCTGGTTCAGTTTCAATGGTACCTAAATCTCAGAAGTTATTCTCATGAGACTGTGCTGGCATTCCTTCTGATTGTGAGCCAATCAGATTCAGCACAGATGAGTACACAATCCATCGTCAGAAGACACTAGACCCCAAAATTCAAAAGGTTCAGACTACTAGTTCCAGCTTTCTCCCATCTCTGCTCTTTTAGTTTTATTGCGTTTCCATAACTAAGATAGAAAACATATAACTAGTTATGAAAGGCAGTAACTTAATTGCTTTATTATTTATTTCAATTTCAAAACAGCAAAAGCAAGTAGTCATGCTATGAAACAATTGCTTTAAAAAGCTCCATTTACCAAAGTAAAGCTTGTCTCTCCCCCCCCCCTTTTTGGTAAATATTGTTATTGTTTGAAAATATACAATAATAGACACAATTATAGCATAAAATGTTACTAACTTATATGAAGTTTCAAGATTTACAACATTTCTTCCATAGAAACAAGATTTACCACCGCAGATTAGATAGATAGACAGATAGATAGATATGACAGAATCAGTCATAAATGGGTGTAATGTAGCAACATCATCATCACATGGGGAAACCTTAGCTAAGGACTAGACAATGTGCTCTCAGTACATAGCTCAGAGTAAAGAGCAATGCACCGCCTCAAAGGATGCAGTGGGAGGCATTGTTCCTCACAGAGGCACAATGTCTCCCAAAGGAGGTGTGAGGAGTAATTTACTAAACCCAATAAAATTATGTAGAATATTCCCCACCCATCCACTGAGCCCACTACCTGTACAGACCAGTGCATTGGGGGAGCCCACTAACTACCCAGTTGCTCCTACATGCAGGAAGCAACTGCAGCACAGCCCAGTCCCTGGACTCTCCCCAGGATCAGGTTCTGGTTCTGTCCAGCCCTTACACTGTCTATGAAAGAGGACAGAAGAGCACCCTAATTGCTTTCTATTCTAACTCCATCATTATTCTAATATAGGTGGAGAACAAAGGGCCAAAATATTGGGGCTGGATGAGAGTGGTTCTGATTGTTTACAGCTAATGTAATTGTATTATATAAAATTTGTAAGATTTTGGCAAGAAGAAAGGTTAAAAATAGGATTGAAATCATCTTTGAAATACTACATATACATTTTACAAAGATTTGTAAAAAGCACACATGATCCAATTCACTCCCACATCAAATTGGGATTGACTTCAGATTGAAGTCAGTGGAAATATTACCAGAGTGAGAATTTTTATACTAGGCCCTGTCCACAGGTCTATCTATCCACATGACAAAAAAAAAAAAAAAAGCTACTTTTTAAAAACTGAATTAACTGAGACTCCTTCTAGGTTACAAGCTAACATGATTGCAAACTGGGTCTATAGTTAGCATTAAAGCATGTTTTAAAACATAATACAGTAGAACCTCAGAGTTACCAACCCCTCAGGAATGGAGATTGTTGGTAACTCTGAAAAGTTCGTACCTCTGAACAAAATGTTATGATTGTTCTTTCAAAAGTTTACAATTGAACCTTGACTTAATACAGCTTTGAAATTTTACTATGCAGAAGAAAAAAAATGGCTTTCCCTTTATTTTTCAGTAGTTTATGTTTAACATAGTACCCACCCCATACTGTATTTGCGTCTTTTTTTTTTTTGGTCTCTGCTGCTGCCTGATTGTGTACTTCCGGTTCCAAATGAGGTGTGTGGTAGACTGGTCAGTTTGTAACTCTGATGTTCTACTGTAGCTAACTCTATTTTTTAGAAAGCATCTCTTTTGGTCATCTGGGTAAACCCTAATTAAAAATCAAAACCAAACCCTCTTACCTTTAGGGCAGGAGTCTTCACTGATTTACTACTGTCACTTGTGTAAAACTACTGGTGCCAGTGACTACACAAACAACAGAGAACAGGGCCGCCTAGAGGATTCGGGGGCCTGGGGTCTTTGGCGGAAGGGGGCCCCCGTCGCCGAAGTGCTGCCGAAGACCCGGCACTTCGGCGTTGGGTCCCAGGGTGGAAGGACCCCCCCACTGCGGGTCTTTGGGGCACTTTGGCGGCAGGTCCTGGAGCGGAAGGATCCCCTGCCGCCGAATTGCTGCCAAAGCTCCGGGGGCCCGGGCCCCACAAGAGTTTTCCGGGGCCCCCAGAGTGAGTGAAGGCCCCCGCTCCAGGGGACCCGAAAAACTCTCGTGGGGACCCTGCGGGGCCCGGGGCAAATTGCCCCACTTGCCCCCTCCTCTGGGCAGCCCCGACAGAGAATAATACACCTAGAGTAGAGCTCTCCAAGATAAAGGAACAAGGGAGGGGCACTTTTGGAAAGGCAGCATTACCACTATGTCTTCTGCAGATGGAAGACTTCAGCCCCCAGGGCTGAAAGCCTAAGCCTTTTACCAGCACTGATTCCACCAAAGAAAATAAAGGAGGAGAAGGGTATTGTTCAAATGGAGTAGGAGAACAACAGTGAAAGTCTACACAAGATGAAGTCTCACCTCCTACGTAACAGTTGATATTTCCTTCATATTATCTTTATTTCATAGTTTGTCTCAAGTGTACTTCCCTATATGCACAGAAACTGCAACACATACTAGAAATACAGGTATGATTTCTTGTCAAAAAGGGTAAGTCTAGTAATACTTCACAAATGACTGGAGAAGCCATTGTGAACTACTGAATTTTATAAATTGGAAAGTGTTCACAACAAAGAAGATTAAGGATAATGCATCACATAATGGATATTGTTTGCTTATTTAGACAAATGCAGTTTAGTTGTAATTGTTTCTGATAATACCACTTAATGTGTTAATACATGTACCATGGTGTATTTTGTAACTATAATATAATTTTAATACTATGAGCCCTCACTATGGATCTTTGATATTAATCTTAGCTGAGAAAGTCAGGAGGGTTCATCTTTTTTATGAAAATGACAAACTGTGCATTAGCAAGATTCTATTCTATTTCTGAGTACTGCACAACACATAATGCTATCATCAATGGAAATTAAACAGAAATTAAGAAATATGAAATAGCTCACATATTTTAGGAAAGTTTATACCAATATGTTTTCTGATATCCTGCATAATCAATCTAGGTCTGTTTCCACCTACTCTGTTGCCACCATCCGGATCATTTGCAACAACAATTAACAAATACACCCTGAAGCATCAGGAAAGACAGCTCTTATAAAGAGAATTTTGGAAATGGCTTTTTAAAGAGATGTACATTTAATTTTTTATGTTATTAACAACATAAGAATGGTCATACTGGGTCAGACCAATGATCATCTAGCTCAGCATCCTGTCTTCCAACAAAAACAATGAAGAGTCCTTGTGGCACCTTAGAAACTAACAACTTTATTTGGGCATAAGCTTTCATGGGCTAGAACCCACTTCATCAGATGCATGGAGTGGAAAATACAGGAGCAGGTATAAATACATGAAAAGATGTGATCTGCCTTACCACTTGTGAGGTCAGTCTAATGAGACAATTCAATTGACAGCAGGATACCAAGGGAGGAAAAATAACTGTTGAAATGGTAATGAGAGTGGCCCATTTCAGACAGTTGACAAGAAGGTGTGAGTAACAGTAGGGGGAAATTAGTATTGGGGAAATTAGGTTTAGGTTTTGTAATGACCCAACCACTCCCAGTCTTTATTCAGGCCTAATCTGATGGTATCCAGTTTGCAAATTAATTCAAATACTGCAGTTTCATGTTGGAGTCTGTTTTTGAAGTTTTTGTTGTTGAAGAATTGCCACTTTCAGGTCTGTTACTGAGTGACCAGGGAGACTGAAGTGTTCTGCTACTGGTTTTTGAGTGTTATGATTCCTGATGTCAGATTTGTGTCCATTTATTCTTTTGCATAGAGACTGTCCAGTTTGGCCAATGTACATAGCAGAGGGGCATTGCTGGCACATGATGGCATATATCACATTGGTAGATGTGCAGGTGAATGAGCCCCTGATGGTGTGGCTGATGTGGTTAGGTCCTATGATAGTGTCCCTTGAATAGATATGTGGACAGAGTTGGCATCGGGGTTTGTTGCAGAGTTTAGTTCCTGGGTTGGTGTTTTTGTTGTGTGGTTGCTGGTGAGTATTTGCTTCAAGTTGGGAAGCTGTCTGTGAGGACTACCCTGTCCCCCCAGGTCTGTGAGAGTGAGGGATTGTCCTTCAGGATAGGTTGTAGATCCTTGATGATGCACTGGAGAGGTTTTAGTTGGGGGCTGAGGTGATGGCTAGTGGCATTCTGTTACTTTCTTTATTGGGCCTGTCCTGTAGTAGACACTTACCATCTTGGCTAACAGTCATTGATGGCCTATCCTCCAGAAACGTATCTAATTTTTTTAACCCAGTTATACTTTTGACCTTCATAACATCCCCAGGCAATGAGTTCCACAGGTTGACTGATTTCACTTCACTGCAAAGATAACTGAGTAACAAAGTAGGTTGTCATTCACAGCACTCTGACTGAAATACAATGCAATGCATTTAAAAAACAGACAGGGAGCCATATTGCAAATAGAGACACAACACATCACAGAAGAGCTACAGTTCCAATTAGAATGAAATCAGCCACTCTAGGCAATAAAACAACAGGAGGCATCACAACATCGATACCTGAGAAATACTGCCACTTGTTATCTAACCATATAGCTCACTCAAAACATTACCCAGGAGATTCAGAGCCAGTCTAAACACTTCAGAAACGATCCAAAGCCGTATGGCGCTAGATTCTTTCATACCTCAGGAGTAAAAGTTAGCCAGTCTTATGACAAACTAAAATGATTTATTATCACAAGGCAGAACTAATGCATTCTGCTTTACAACTCTCCTGGTAGTCTAGGGGAGATGCTGCATTTATTACCAACAGTACATAATGCCCATTGCCGAGCTCTGTATTATTCATAAGACTGGCTTTTTTGTGCCATCATAATGCTGATAAATTATGAAAAAATGCATATTTTATTTCAATTTCTAACATGTTTTGGTACACATATCAATAGATCATGGTGCTGCGAGAGGAGTAAGCATTATTGCTGACAGTGGTTGACATGCTCACCTCAATAAAGACAAAACAAAAAGGCTGCAGAGATCATCCTAACTCATTTCTAGCATTTCAGATAAAAAATGCCTCATCCTTCCTGTTATAATAGTTGGTGGGGGATTTGCAGAAATGTCAATGCTGCAGGAGGTGGGGGGTCTACCTTCTGAAACGCAGCGAGCAATATTTATAATTTTCTCTCCAAATGCACAGGGAGCTCTCACAGCTAACAGCAAGGCTGTCTAAAATGAATCTTGTCTCTTTGAACAAGGTGCAGCAAGTCTAATTTCTGAAGCTCTTCTATTATACTCATTTGTATTGTGAATCACAACTCAGATGTTGGTGGGCAACACAACTATGAATACGTTCAGGGTTGGAGAGAGATGGTGTGGAATTTTCACACTCATTGACAATGCTCTATTTCCTCCTTTCTTCCTCCCCCTGGTGATTTTATGGTGATCTTTTTTTTAAAAATAGTAAAGTTTAGAGATTGGCAAGCTCAGTTAGACATAATGCAAACGTACACAGCCCAAGTTCCTCTACACGGTCCTCCACTGCTCCTTAATCCTGATTAGGACAATTCATGTTAATCTTCCACAAAAATTGTTCAATTGTTTGTTGAAGGGCGGTCAGTGTTAAACATGAAGATATGAGCAAATGTTTATTAAAAATGTCTGCTGAGGCCATTATATCTTTTCATAGTAGCCTAGACCTGACCTAACATCCTCAGTGCTCCCCATACTGCAGCATTCTACATTTTTAGTGGTTTCCACCATTCACGTAGAACACTGTAATATACCTTTATTAGAACACACACACAGTTTCTAAACCTGGCAGAAAAATATCAGCCCTTTCAAATCATAAAGAGTCTAGATTACTTTCCTTTATGGAAGGCAGAGATCTTACACTATAATCACTATATTTTACACTGGTTTTGGCTTTCTGATGTTGGCTACTACACTTGTAGCCAGAAAAATTGAGTGTACTCATCCAGCTACTGATTTTTATCTTAAAAAACTTAGAATTTTTTCATGGTAACATTGACTGAAATATCTTATGCAACATAAAAACACTATTTTAATTTGTAGTGCAAATATAGCATGAGAGAGGTGAGCCCTTTTATCTGTGAAAAAATAGTGTGTGTGAAAGAGCTATACTGACATATGGCCATAGCTTTTAGATCTATGAGACCATTAACATAATTGGCTTTTGCATCAGATGGAAGGTTGTTTGCCTTAAAATCCTAGCAGCAGACTAAAATGTCTAATATCCTTTTATTCTACATAATTTCTAAAAATAATATAATCCCAACCTATATAAACAGGGTTTTGTATTTTGCATTCAATGAGTTGCTAATCTTTAAAGGGGAGATTTATTTCCTTTAAATAATGTTTCCTGTCCAGATCTCTAGGAGTGGATGAAGCCCTGGCATGTGACCTTAGGGATCACAACTTGAGCTGCTCTATAACCTTAGTTTGTTTTGAAGTCACAGTTAAGTCCCTAATAGCAGGACCTCCTTACATCACAAAACCATCATGTGCAATTTGGCACAGCACTGACGAGCATGGCAAGTCAATTATCCATCCACCTGTTCAGAGCATACTTAACCTATAAGTAAGGCTGAGGTGACAATGAGGACAATGCAAAAAGCTCACCATCTGGCTCGGAGTGCCTTACCTGGCCTATGAATAAAGGTTTTAGGGTTATGATACTCAAAAAATTAACTCAATCTTAACAAACATTTCACAGCTACAAGCCTGCAGGAATAAAATATAGACTTATATGCACACATGCTTACACAAATTTATACACACGCACAAGCTATTGAGAGCATTCTTTCATTACCATAAATAATAAATCAAAATATAATGCAATCAACTACACAGCCTAAGCTACTTCTAATATGAACCTTTACTAGTTAGGCTGGGATATTCTGCCACCTGGTGGTAAACATGTGGGTTGTTGCAAACACAAGCAGAGAAGTTTCAGCCCTAGAGGTTCTCATGAGTGGCTGGTATCACTTGTCTCTGCATCTAAGGGTCATGAGTTATTTCCTATACCAAGGCATGGGGGTAATACTGCTGTGTGAACCTACTGGAAGTTTTGAGTGATTAGAGGCACAGCCATTCCACAGACTTTACAGTAAAATAGGGTTCTTCTGCCATGCCCATTTTTGGGCATATATATAAATATATTTTAAAATAGTGTATCATGAATTATACGTTATAAAAGTATACATAAATTTGTGCATTTATAGCACAGAACATCTGAGATATATACCATATACAGCATGAAAGTACATTTCCCGTTATATGCATTATTTAATATAAATATTATCCTTATTATAACTTTTTTTTTATAATAATCTCATTTAAAATTGATAAAATTGACAAGACTTCATGCCTGCATAATGCTTTTTTTAAGTAAAAGTTTGTTTCTTATTAAATAGAAACAATTTCAGTACCATCTGGTAAAGTTTATAAAATAAATGTGTAATACTTTTCATGAGATTTGTTGGTTTTCAATATTAGTTAATGAGGCCTACTCTCTAATGTCAGCCAAATGACAAGTATGTTGAAATGATAATTTCCGAAAATATTCTTATGGTTTCACAACAGTGTCATCAACTCTTGTTATTTTATCCCAACTCTCATGGTATTTGTTTTTTTTCTAAAATCACCAGCTACTGGAATCAGATTACATGAGTACCTCAACTTTCATTTTTAAAAAAGTAAATTTCTAGCAGATATCACTGCAGAGAAAAGCTTGAAAATAAGTCTTGAGAGCACCCAAAAGCAAAATGTTGTGGTTCTTTAAAAACAATTCCACATGATTTTAAGCCAATCTCATCATTTTCTGGGGCTTGACTCATGATTTTTTGAATGCTTAAGGTTGACAATACTATCAGAAGAAGAGTAAGAGACCTCTCCAATGAAGTCTGACATGGATCATACAGGTTTCAGAACCTTTATCATTTTTTAGTCTTAGAGAGTTTAGTTTCCAGTTTGTGAATCACAAAAGTTTCCAGTAAAATTCTCCTCCAACGTGTGCATCTAACAGACCTCTATCCATAATTCCCCTTGGGAAACTGGCTAATCAGTTTACAGCTGAGCTGCTGGAGGGTTAGGGTGAGGATACACTGTTGGAAGTGAGGATCCCTGGCTAACTGGGAGATATGGGAGAGGTCAGGATTCTTGCAAAGAGCCAGTGCCAACCCGACTCTTCTCTGTCAGGAATATCCCTGGTTCCCTCAGACGCCCTACTATAGGTAGCTGACATGTCCTGCCACCTCCTCAATGTCAAACCACACCTTCATCAGGACTAGGAAGACATGTCTCAGTGGGAGTTATACCACTTGCTTTGAATTCAGAAGAAGGCACTGTTACACCAGAATCAGACTGCTCACGTGGGGAGTTATACCAGTATAACTATAACAGTACAGTAGGACGAGTAAATTTCCTCACGTAGACAAGTCCAAAGTTAAGGTCCTCTCCTACTGTTCAGAGGAGTAATAGGTTGGTCAGGAAGGTGTGTGGGTCATTCAAAAAAGGAGGAACAGGTCTGTGTAGGAAAGTGAGGCTCTTGCTCTGGAGAAGAATGAGAGGGACTCTGCTTCTTTCTCAGTGTGGCATTCTCAGGACAAGTATGCTTATCCTGAGGTACCTGAGGGCTAGAGTGTTGTCTAAGTGAGACAAAGAAGAGTAAGAAGCAAAAGTGAACAATTCTGTTTAATACAAACTCTTAATAAATCTGTAGTAGGTGGGTAAGAAACAGATGCACATCCTATGTATTTTATGGAATCACAGCATTGCATTTTCCTCATTACAAAAATAGTTACATTAAAAAAAATGAACAGAAGATAATCTATTTCAATAACAATGGAACAACCTATCATCAATTAATGAGGGAACATGTCAAGTAAAGAACAAAGTGGCATTAGAATGGTCAGTTGAGTCGCTGAACATTTGTAGTGCTTTATAATTAAGAAAGATTCTGAAAGGGGTAAAATCATAATGACTACATATTTTGTTTTACTGGAGATATGATGTTAAATTTCTACGACTTCTTAGAACGCTAGAACGTACCCAGAAAAATGTGCCATAAATGGCAATGGAGTGTATCTGTAAATAGATATTCTCCCATGTAATGTAATGAAAGAAAAAAACAACATTAACCATTTATATATTGCCTGACATGAAGAATCCCAATCCACTTTACAGACCTACTTAAATAGAACAGTGCACATTGATCACTTCCTATCCAGTTTGAAAGGTAGCCAGCTCTCAGTAGAATGTGGTAGCTGCAACAAATAGTAACACAACATAGTGTATGTCAGAAAGCAAAGAATATATATTGAAACTACTGGAGGCATGTAGCTAGGCAGAGTGTAATTACCTAAGTTGGAATTTAGCCAGTTCACTTGGGATAACACCCCTGATCTTGTGAAAGTTGCTATGGGTTTTTAATTACCACAAGGGGTCAAAGGTCTCAGTTTTACATTTAATCTGAAAGATAACAGGTCCAACACTGCATTGAACCCTGCCACTGGTTGGGTTAATACTGGCTCAAAGGGAAGAATGCCACTTGGGGCTATTCATATTGATAGCTCCAACACAAAAGTTAAGTGCAAGACATCAAATTAAACTCATTTTTCTTTACATAGCGAGTTGATTAACCATATTTTTTCAATGAATGTATGCATCTTTTACACAAATATTTTATAAGTCACAAGCTCATTCGTATCTGCCAGTGTTAATTCAAACTGCACTTCAAAGTAGTAATTAGTAATGTAATTAGTAATCCAACAGCTTTCTGCAGAAAAGACACCTATCACAAAGAGCATCACAACGAAAACAAAATTCCACAGTGGATAGAACTCAAAGCAATAATGAAACACACCAGAGATATGTTCAGTATAAAAACAGATCACCTGCTGAGGGAAATACCAGCTGTAACTTTACTCATTAGGGCAGCCCACGCTTCACTCTGTCACTCAAGAGTGAAGTGATCACCCTAAATCACAACAATAATGTGTGTATCACACTCCCAAGAAGTGATTTATGTGAAACTGCTGAATTTCCTACCCCTTGCATTCCAAGCAAGACCATCTGTCTCACAAGCTAATAATAATCTGAAGGAGGCCATGCTGTACAGCTTATTTCCACAAAGACTATTTGATACAGAATGTCTGTATGAACCCATACTGTACACTCAGAAGGATTCAAAAGGTTAATAAATGGCAATAGTGGTTCCATTAAAGCACTGCTTGCTAAATTTGGCCTCTGGAGCCCACTGAATAAGAGTATTCAAGGAAATTTAAAACATACCAAGTATCAAAATACTATGTTTTAATTTAGAATGTTGTATATATAAAACTTGGCATGCTACTTCCTTGATTGTCCATGGAATGTTAATATTTGTAACAGTTTTAAATAATATGCTCACCAGTGTTTTTGCTGTTGTTTTAGGGACTTTGAGAGGAAGAGTCCACCATGCACTTGAGTGCAGCAGAGCTCTACTTCACCAGACCCATCCCCTCCTTAACAGTCCATAAACCTAGGATTGAGACTCCCAACACAGCACCGCAGATTCAGACACACAGCAGCCATTAAACTTAATGGAAAATAGGAGGCTAAATTCTCTAGACTGCTTTTGAAATCTCAGCCATAGTCCCTGAGTTTTTCTCCCCCTCTACCTATAGCTTATGGCCCTCCTGAGCATTACCTCCTACTACAGCTATGTTTACATTGGCTATGTCCATATTCAAGTAAAGGACCATTTACATGCTTACATATGGTCGCCATACCCATGCACAGTGTCCACATTAGGCAGTGCTGGAAGGACACACTGCTGCTGACGTTACGTGTCGTTAGCACTACCATTTCAGGGATGGTATCCCAGGGTTCTGTGCATCACAGGGAGACATTCTAGGAACTGCTTTGCTGTGTGTTGTCAGTACTGTCCTGCATCTTCACATAGTTGCCACTGGCAGTTCCTGATCACATCGCCCCTTACAATTATTCCTTGCTGAACTTGGTGGAAAACAGGGAACAAGGGGATGATAATCTGGTTCTACTCCTGCTCCTTGTTGTGGAACAAAACAGTTATGCTCTGGAGCAGGCAATCGGTGAGATGCTAGATGGAATTTGGTCAGAACTTGCTGACATGGCGAAGACACCTGACCTTGAGGGTTACTGCCAATTCATTTGGCTCACACGCAGGGGCGGCTCCTGGCCCGAGCACGCCAAGCACGTGCTTGGGGCAGCAAGCCGCGGGGGGCGCTCTACCGGCGCCGCGAGGATGGCAGGCAGGCTGCCCTCCGCGGCTTGCCTGCGGAGGGTCCGCTGGTCCCGCGGCTTGTGGGAGGTCCGCCGAAGCCGCGGGACCAGCGGACCATCTGCAGGCAAGCCGCAGAAGGCAGCCTGCCTGCGCTGCTTGGGGCGGCAAAATTCCTAGAGCCGCCCCTGCTTACACGGTACAGATATGGCCTGGGATGGACTGTCACTTCTGGTTCAGGAGAATCAGACAGTATGGTGGAAACCTGGAATGCAGTGGCTGCAGAACTTCTGAATGAGGAAACAGACCTTGATGGAGCTGTGTGAGGAGCTTGCCAGAACACTTGATTCAGTGAAGCCATTCTGGTGCAGAAGTGGATGGCTATTGTCCTGTGGAAGCTGGCAACACTAGACAGCTATTGGTTTTATGCAAACCACTTAAGGAAACATGCTGTCAGGGTCATGCTTGTGCAAGTTTGTGAGGCAATTAACACTGACCTACCCACAAGTCTCTGTCATAACAAGCGTTCCAGAAGTAACAGCTGGATTTCAGAGGATGGTGTTTCCAAACTCTGCAGGGACCACTGATGGCACACATGGCCCAATACTTTGCCCACCACAAGGGGCAAGTGAGTATGTGAACCAAAATGGTTACTGTTCATTCAGTCTGCAAGGCTTGGTGGGCCACAGAGGTAAATTCATGAATTCAAAGCACTGGAAAAGTTAATGACACCAAGGTGTTGATAAGTTCAGGGTTGTATTTGAAGGGGGTAGAAGGGACTTTATTCCCCAGAAATGTATTGTTCTGTAGAATGTTACTTTGGGGACCTTGCCTACCCACTCCTAACTTGGCTCATGAAACCATACCCCAACATCAATGGCCCTCGAAAAAGGGAATTCAGTTACAAGCTAAGTAGCTGCAGAATGGTCATGGAGTATATGTTTGGGAGACTGAAATCTCATTGGCCCTGCCTATGCACTTGGCGTTTGCCACATTGGCATCCAGACATTCATATAATTCTCACCACTGCACACTCTCTATGTTTGTGAAGGTAAGAGGGATTCTTCCATCCTAAGGACAAGTCTGGTTTACAAACTCTGTACTGGCAGCCAGATCCCACCCACATGCACACTGGTCCTAGTTCCCGGCGGGCAAGGCAAATCATGGATGCTGTAAGTGCACGCATCTTGCTGTAAGTGTACAGCAGGGTGGCAGAGAATGACATCTGCCTATGCCAAGAGACACCTTCACAGCAGCTGGCAAAGCACAGGAGGCAAGATTGGCACATGGGGATACATAGCTTTGTGATAGTTTAGTTCTCCTGTAGCTGAAGCTCATCAGCCATTTGTTCCTGTCACACTGCACACATTAAAGATAATTATAACAGGGCATGTTCACTGGTTTATCACCTTAGAGCAGTGGCTCCCAGACTTCAACAACCTGTGAACCCCTTTCACTAAAATGTCAAGTCTCGCAAACTCCCTCCTAAAAATAAATATTTCCAGGGATTTTCTCCTTTATCTGAGTATAAATTATAAAAGCAGTGATCTGGGAAATATAAAATTTGTTTTTATGACATGCATATTACACACTATTTATTATTATTTATCATAACAGTATTTTTATTACATTATGAAAATGGCAACACTCTTCCAAGATCTCACTTTCGTAGCTTGTATCACTTTGAATAAGCCTGTTATAAGACAAGGCTCCTATGTTTCATCAAGGAGTATCAGATGTGAAACATCATGAAGGTATTTAAGAAGCCAACTCAAAGAGTTCCTCCTACACAAGCATTCAGGTCTTGAGCAGTCCAGGCAGACAATGCACATTACAACAAAGCTTAAACTTGTTCTTCATAATAATTGGGGGGAAAAAACAATACTAACTGCCTATTTAATTTTAAAAACAGCAAAAAATATCCACCTCCCTTTCCATTTCTTATAAGGAGTCTTGAAGTTTAAATCTCCTCAGTGTGATAGATATCCTTGCTTTGATCTGCTTAGCGCTTGGAAGTCCAGGGGCTCTGGGCCAGGGCTGCCCAGAGGGGGGGTGGGGGCAAGTGGGAAAATTTGCCCCAGGCCCCGCAGTGGCCCCCACAAGAATATAGTATTCTATAGTATTGCAACTTTTTTTTATGGAAGGGGCCCTGAAATTGCTTTGCCCCAGGCCCCCTGAATCCTCTGGGCAGCCCTGCTCCGGGCTGCTGGCCAGCTCTGTCCGCCATTATGGAATTTTTTTCCCGAGAATCCCCTGTAATATTTCGCGAACCCCCAGCGGTTCACAAACCTCAGTTTGGGAACCACTGCCTTAGAGTTGCGTTTGTGCAGTGGAGGGTGGCATTGCACAATACTTTTGTCTTCACTATTCACGCTTGTTTACAAACATCTGTTATCAGGAGCATTTGATCTCTCTTAATCACCTCATCAAAAAGTTTGCTGGTGGGGGGTGGTGGAATTACAGTAGGGTGACCAGACAGCACGTGTGAAAAAGCAGGACAGAGGGTGGGGGGGTCACAGGCACCTATGTAAAAAAAAGCCCCAAATGTCGGGACTGTCCCTATAAAATCGGAACATCTGGTCACCCTAAATTACAGCCATTCTTTTTTTTTAAAAACTGTTCATTGTCAGAGGTGCTAACTGCACTTAGCGACTGTTCTAGTGCACTAATCCCATGTACGGTCAAGTTTGGGGCGGGTAGTAAGCAAAGGTAGTAGCAGAGGCTGTCATTGCCTGTATTGTCACTGGAACTGTGTTGCAATTTTCTGCATGCAAGTTAAGCCATCTAAACCTCTTCTGTGTTGAAGAGCTCTGCTGCTTTCTGCAAGCACATAACACTAACTGCACTATCCCCATCCCTCCCTATAACCATTGTTGCAGAAGGCCACAATTTTCAGCATTCCAGGAATGCGGCTGTTAGACTATTCTTGGGTCTCAGCCAACTTTTGCAGCCCATGAAGAAGGAGCACAGACTACTAATGGTAAGATACTCATGCTAATGCTTTTAATAATTTAAAATGTTAATAGAGTGCTTCGGAGTGGAAGGGGCAGTTCCTTCCGGGGGCTACATTATCACGTTGCACTTTCTTCTTTAAAGGCTGGCCAGCATTCAGAGAACATAACAGTTCCACAGAATGGAAAAGAGAGGTGCCTTTCCAGTCCTGTAGGGGAAATCCCTCAATCTAGACCAGTCAGATGTTTCTGCTAACTGTCACCCCTCCACATATCGCTGAATGGAGGGGTTTAGTCAGCTAGGAAAGTGGACCAAGGTTTTGTTGAACCTCAAAATCCAGCTAGAGTTTCTGCTGCATCAGAAATTTTCTGAAATATGCTTACAGGACAGAGAGGCAATTCAACTGGAAATTGACTATAATCTCAGCTAGTACACGGCATTTCTGTGCCAAGGGAAATACAAACCACAAACACCACTCACCCACCAGAAAATCCTGCGATCACCAGAACATCCTGCTCCAATACCTTAACAACAGTGAAACGGACAGGGAAAGAGACACTCACAAACTTCATTTGGTTTCCTGAAGTTTCAGATCAGCACCACTGCAAAGGGACACTGGACTGTGTTTATCCAACCACCAGACCAGCTCCTTCTCTTACCCCCGTTTCCCTGGGCTAAGTGCAGGGAGAGGCCACGCAACAGAGACAGGGATGATAAAAATGTTGTAATTTTCCAAGGGAGAAAGGACTGCCGTAACTTTTCCTCAGAAAACCAAAGTGTTCTACAAGTGTGTTCTGTTTCCTTCTCCCTCCCAGAACAAACTCCACTCCAGCACAAACTTCCCTGATCTCCCTCCCCACCAGTTCTCCACAGCTCCTGATTGTAAGGGAATGGTAAGACTGGGGGTGTAATTCAGGGACAAAAGACAGCTGTTACTTTTAGACAACCAGCTGTATCTTTCCTACAACTGTCCCATTCCCAACCAAGATCTTTCTCACCCACCCTCTCCCTTCCCCTGGTCCACACAGTCCCAGGACCATCACTGCCCGACTGTTGGCCAAGAAATACATAGACACAGGAGAAATACGATTTCTGATTAATAATCTGTTTTTAAGATATAGCTTTAGCCAAATGCCTAACAGAAATAAATAAAATCATTGATTTATAGCTGTGTCTTGCTCAGGGACCATCTCTGGATAGAGCAGAGCAGGGATTAGCTGTGGAGGGGGGGAAAGTTGGAGGAATTTGATAAGGGGATGGGACATGACAATGCTGTGGCTTCAGCACTGCAGCTTAAACACACAGAGACATAGCAATGTATGGCATATTATCCTGGGAGGAAAAATCAGTGCACAGTACTTCAAATGCCCTGGATCTTAAAATTAGAAATCTAGCATCAGAGTAAGTGGGGATATTGATGGGGAAGGTGGAATTACACTCTAATTTACCAGCCTCAGCTGTGGATTCCTGATGTGGCTTGGGGTCCTCCTCAGTTTAGTTAGGGGGCTCTTCCCCAACCAGCTTGTCAGTGTAGAGGTGCAGAATTACAAGTTCCTTATCCTCCAGGTCTTCCTGGGCATCCTTGCTACCTCTCTGCCCTGACATTGATCAGCATCCCATCAGACAATGAGGCCAGCAGGTTTGGGGAAGGGGCCATGAGCCACTTCATGCTCTACACTGGGAACCCTTGACAGCATCTGGTCAAGCTCCTTGTAGAAGGGGACTGAACGACAAACTCCCCCACCCACCCACCCACCAAAAGCGACTATTGGAGTCTTATGTCTCCTGTGCTTGATGCATTCCCTGCCCTGGGCCACAGTCTGCCAACTGCCCACTGACTGCTCTAGCCTTCATGAAATTTCTGGTACAGGTGTATGCTCCTGCCACTCCAGGCAAAGTCATGGAGGATGGCGCACTCTGACCACACATTGATCAGCACCTGAGTGTGGTCGGCAGATAGGCTGCTGCTCTCGGAGCATGATCCATGTTCACCTGCAATGATCTAAAGAGTGTAGCGGCATGCTACTACTGGTGAAAATGTGGAGCCAGGGATCTTTGTAGATTGGCTAAGGGTCAGAAAGAAAAGGGTTCAGTGCATTGTGGGAATGAGAGTGGAAGACTATTGAAATTCAAGACCTGGTACACACTCTTTACCCCAGTCCACACAGCAAACTGGCATGGGACCGTACCACAGCCTCAGGTGTGAGCCCACCTACACTCCTCAGGCGTGCTTGTTTACCCGCCCTCTAGTTACCTTCAGAAACGTGCTTCTGGAGTTTAGATGTGCACAATAGAAGGGTTATGGCCCAACCATGTGCATGAACATGTGTATAGCCACTAGTATAGAAGTACCCTCTGGGGCGTGAAAATCATGCCACTCTTCAGGATTACAAACCACCAGTGCCTTTCTCTAACCTTTTGTTTAAGAAAAGAAACTTACAACCTTTATTGTGGCACTATTCTAAAATGAACAATGGAGGTAATTCTAGAGGTCAAATGTATTTTTCCAATAACGACAATCCTAGAAATCAGAGGATATTTATTCTGCAAGGGCTAAAATAAATTAATCGTCTCAGGAGCACCAAAAAGAATAATTCAATATAACTTTGAATTAGCAAACCATTGAACATCACAGACTTGCACAAGACAATAAAATGAATACATTAGGAAAGATAACCCAGCAATGACTGGAAATATCACAGAGATAGGGTCCTTACTTTTAGATCTCCATGACTGGTACATTCTAGAGTGGTCACTATTCTCTGTTTCTAATGGGTTCTTCTAATGTGCAGTTGTCCTTATGTTAAATTGTGTCATATTTAGTTGTTATGTACTGAACTGTAATTTACTTTTTAGATCTCCTCCTATCCTTACCCACATTTTTTTTATTTTATCAAAAAATTAAAATATTTAAACTGACAAACCCCACCTTTTCAAATAAAACCCATTTGAAGTTAATGTAAAGTGGAGGCAGAATATCTCCAGGAGTTTTCTAATAGCTAATGTATTTTTGATGTTGGAAATGTGAAAATAAATATTTCCACGAGAGTGATACAAGTACTCAATGATAATTTTTTATGCTGGATGTATGATATTTTACACTATACTTGTTCTCATACTGTGCATTGCTTCAGCATGTTTACAAAGCGTGCTGTGCAAATGGGAGATAAGGGTATGCGTAGATTTTTGTAAGTGATCTTCTCTAAGAGGCGCTTAGATAAGGCAGTGACCTCTTTAAAGCACTTATAAGTAGCTGCAAAGATTTAACACTAATTTTGTTAGATGAATGGCCTATTATTGGCAAATTGGTTATTTTTTCTAGTATGTCAATCAGGTCAGTTCCAAAATCAATACATGCTATTTGTCAATTACGTTTAGTATGTCTTTACCCTAAACATAGCTCATGAAGAATGCACAAGTCTATTAACAGTATACATTGCAAGTTGTGTTACACATTGTCAGGAAACAAACTCTCTCCATAGGGTAATGAGCTTAAATTCTTAGCTAAAAGAGTTGTACAGAGGAAGCTCAGATGAAAAAAGTGGCAATAAATTACAGTAGCCTTTTAGCCTACAAACTCTTGGAACAATTTTGCCTTAATTTTGCCTTTCCATTATTCCATGTTTAATACCTGCCAGGAGGATGGGTGAGGGAGAACCCCAAAAGAGTCCCTTCTTACAAACAAAATAGGATTATGCCCCACTATTTTGATTATGGGAGATAAATGGTACATCTACTCAGATTACAGGTTTGACAGAAGAGTGGTGGGAATTCATCTTACCTTATATTTCCCAGAGTCTTCAACACCGATGAAAACCAGCTTACTATCAAGTTTACAAAGCCTCCTTTTTGAAGTATTTTATAACAACTCTTCACAGTAATATAAACATATGTAAATAGTGCTTCAGATAATGTAATGTTTAAGCTGCATTACCATGTAGCAATCTAATATGTGTTGCAACTATAAAGATGATAAAAAGGGGCTGAGGGCATATGTGTTTTGTCCATATTTTGAATACTCTCAAATGATAATCGCAAGGCTCACTGAGGGGCACAAGCATTTTTTTCCAATGTAATTGTACTAGAAGGGAAGAAAGCTGACGCTTACTAACATGCTGCATTTTCAATAACTGTTTCCCTTCCAGCAGCAACCGTGAATTGTCACCTCTGATTTATGTTCATTAATCACAATGGCACATGCATGTGAGCACAGATTCAGGTTCCAGGCTGTAGTCTGCAAATGTGATCAATCACAGCTGATTGGCATTTTGAGTCAAACGATAATTGTCGAAAAACAGATGCTGGTTTAGAATGAGGGAAAGGAAACTCAGGTTCAAGGGGGCAGAGCTTTAATTGGCAAGATGAAAACACACACACACACAAACACAAAAAACCCAGGTTGAGAAGCCTGTGAGTTGAGAGAAATGAGAAACCAATTATGCAAAAGCACAGAGAAGCCATTTACAACATCAAGCACTTTTATTGGCTGCTACCCATACGAGCCAATTAAATGAATGCTACTGAAAGATTGCCATGGCTAGTAAGTTATAACCACTGGTTGAAATAATAGTTTAAAAGCCTCTGCATAGTTTCCATTTGTCAGTCTGTGAAGAAATTGATCTCATCTAATGTATTCAGGAGAATAGGACTTTAATTCTAATTACTAATGCTTATTACTAATCTTGTAGAGACTTCAAATGACCCGTAAACACAGACATAAAACAGCGCTGAAAGACATTGGGTACATCTGTAGACGATCTGATAGGAGGATGTCAGATACACACTAAGATTAACTTGAGAAAAACATGGACCATTTGTGAACTCATTTAATAGAGATAGCCAACGCACAAGCAGCATATAAGCAGCTCATGCCTAGGAACTTGCTTCAGTTTCCCTACACAACTAAGAAACTCAGTTATCTATCACCATCCCTCACATTCCTAGTGCCCCATTAGCTTGACCTTTCCGAATATCGTATGATATTCCTTCTGCAGTACTTATGGTGTGGTGACTAGAAATTCCATTAGAAACTATAGCAAATAAATGGCAAGTAACTTGCATTATATTGCTGCATTACCTCACAATAATGCAGCTAAGAGCTTGTGTCACTATTGACAATATTACATTTTTGGTCCATTTCAAAGCTCAGATATTTTACTTTTCTGTGCCAAACAATGCATTACTAAAAGATGGAATACTTCATCTTCAAGAGCACCCTTGTCAAGGGACTTACTGAAGGAAGTTAAATTGTAAAACTAACAGAAGCATTGTATACCACCCAAGAAACAGGCCATAATGACTGACTGTTAATATGCAACACTGTTTCCACATCATTTGGCATTTCCTGTTTTTTATGTTATCCATTTTTTTTAAAAAAGCTCTATTTATTCAGCCTTTGTGGTACATCAAAGATAAAAATGTATCATTTCACAATAAGTCACTGTGTTTTTATTGTATTTTATATTTTATGACTCAAGACAAGCAAGGTTAATAAATCTCCTATACACGCACAAATCAGAAACATCAAGGAAAATCTCAACTGTTGGTAGATAAGTAGGGAACACAATATTAGGCTTCGAAGCAGGAGGAAAATCCATTCAGGTGACAAACCTGGTTATGAGCTAATTACCCACACTTCAAGCACACTGAATTTTTCACTTGTGTAGTAAGAGACACAGGAAAATGTACATGTAATTTTGGGCCCAGATTTGGGCATGCATTTACCATATTTCCCCTTGGACTTAGCCAATTTGCAAGCCGAAGTGGCTAGCTGAACATCCATTTACATGTGCATGTACCCAATTTATGGACCCCACTGTTGTAATTACCCATGTAAATGCAACCATCTACTTTTTCACATACAATTGAACTTTTACCACCTGAAAAAATGACCTGCAACCTCCCTCTCACAATACTGTCCTGTAATGACAGCACTAAAAAGATGGCCCTTTAGCTCTGTATTCACATCAGTTCATATTTCTCTTTGAAAACGTTTAAGAAAAGGTTTTCCTATCTTCAACCTGAATTTACCATAACCCTAATCACCACCTGTGACGTATGCCAAAAAATCAGCTTTCTAGGGGCCATAAAGAAGTCCTGTTAGCAACTGATAGGTGTAACAAACTCTAAGTGAGGTTTGTGAGATCTTTCGGTTTTTGATTAATAAATAATACAGTGTGAATTCATCACATTTTTCATTTTATAATTGAAGATTTTACAATGCAAATTACATAAACCTGGAAGAACTTACTTCATAGGGATGTCTGTTCTGCCACATCCTCCCCTGACAAGACACAGAAGTGGTGGTGGTGGTGGTGGTGTGGAGGGGGTAGAGTCCTGGCCTGGGAAACAAGCTGAGGCCAAGGACCCATGAGCTAGAACTGCCACATCCTGAAGATCCCCAGCTGGCCATGCGAAGGGCATACACTTCTAACAACCCCTCCCTGTCCCCCCGCCCATGAACAAATGGCATAAGTAACTCCAAGTTGCCATTGGTCGTTTATCCCACATAAGAGTCCTCTGTGCTGTGACCATTTCCAATGGAGTTCACAGAGCACCCAGCTGCTTTGTGAAGGAGGAAATGAATCACAGCTTTCCATTATTATGTGTAATTAATGTGGTTTTACTCCCCTTCAAGCTACAAAATTCAGGATTAGGTGATAACCCCCTTTCTGGTTCAGGCCTAGAGTGCCTTTCTTCCTGACTGGGCCAATGAGATTCCAGATGGCTTTGAGGAGAAATACTGCTCAGAAAACTGATTATCTCCAATTGACGGCCTCGTGGGAGTCAAATCATCTCAATCATCAGCCATTTAGTGGCCTTCAATGCACTTTCCTGAGGCTTTGCACTCACAGGTCATCTTAATTTACAATGACCTATATCAAGAGGGGCAATGGCTAAAGGTCTGGTGGTGGAAGTCTTAAGATCAATCAGTCTAACTGCAATAAAGAATTCATGAAATCTTATGCTGTGGCTCTGACAGAGGTAAAGAAAAATTTCTTGGCCTTCCCACAGCATCTGAGAAGTCTCATACAGTGACCTAGTCCAGGTAGTGGATAATCTAGGTTGCCCACATTTGTTGACAGAGTCAAGTTTTCTTGCTGTGGGCTCAGGAGCTGGCTATCTGTAAGGCTGCCTCTTTCCCTATACAATAGCTGTTAGTGGAGGCACTCAAGAAAGGGGCTGATGCTGGCAGGGCATCTTTTATAAAAAAGGTGTTCAACTCTCCAATTCACATTCACCCTCCTTGGTATCAAAGAGCTAAATGTGAAGACGCTTAAGGGCATACTGCAAGACTCATTTTTTTCCCGATGGGTGTTTGGGGAGGAATGAAACTGAAGGCAAATGAGTGATATGAAGATATACTACAGTTTACTATTTAAACTGGGAAAAGGATGTGTTATTCTGTGAGCAGTCCACTATCTTATATATGGTATACATTTTATTTTTTCTTGTCTAATAAAAATCTGGAAAAGCTCCCAGGACATGGGATAGGCATTTATTTTAATTTAATTTGATTTAATTTGATGTAAATAACTAACAAGACAACCATCCAAACCTCTTGGAGCTCTAACACACCATTAACAATATAATTAAATCCAGTGGCATTTAACACGATCAGTTCAACAGGAACACAAGCCAGCCAACCATATACAAAAACTCCTTTCTTCCTCTTCATCTAGGGAAACATACCCTCAGCCTTCTCCAAAAATCCTCTCAAAGGGGTGGCTTTTGCAGCATGCCTGAAAGGTTACCAAGATTAGACTATTTCAGACCAAAGGGCAGAGTACTGTGTGGCATAAAATGAAATAATAAATAAAGGCTTTATGTGGATCTTACAGTTTCATCACTGTCATACACAGAGCACTAACTACTAAATTTTCTGAGTTACCTGATCTACCTATATGTTCTTTATAGTTTGTATAGGATGCAAGTTCTTTCTGCCTAAAGCAACTTAGGAAGTAATGCAATCAACCTTCTCTTCCTCAGAGTCCAATATCACCAGTGGCCTACAGCAAACACTGCTGTGGTTATAATAGTTCTGAAGCTCAGAAGAGCGTCCATGAAAATGACAAGTAGCTATAAAAGTGATTGACATGTATTACAAAGCAGACTTTTACTGTCAATCACCTAAGTATGACTCATTAATCACACTATAAACATTTGACAGCTCAGTGACAATAACAAATTTTCCACAGAAAAAGCTGAAGAGTAGCTTATTAACATTGATCTTGTTTAAGCTGACGTTATGCATTGCATAAAAAACAGCTAATAGCATCTCAATGCAAGAAAGGGCCAATATAGCTGTTAATGTAACCTGTGCTAGATTTTACCTTAAGTGTTTCCTTCCTTGTGTAACCTAAAGTGCAGACAGGTGGCTACTTTCATCCAAACCCTGTTTGCTGAAGAGAAGAAGAAACACAACATATAGTCAAATGATTATTCTAAGGAATGTCTTTCTGACTGCATTGGCTTCCCTATTTTCATTTCTGCAATTTGAGGTATGTTACCACAATGAGATGATTTTGTTATTATTATGCTGTTGTCATAATGAAAAATTTCTCAGTAAGTTACAAAGCAAATCTGATATTTTAGGCCTTTCTATTGATTTTTGAAGTGTCTCTCCCTAAGCCCCTCCTTACAGATCCTTTACATGGCAAGAGAAGTGCAGTGAGTTCAGCTCTTGAAAATTTTCAACCTGTTTTACCATCCTAGAAGGTTCTGAGTACTCAGTGAATCACCAGGGATTAGACTATGGGGAGACCAAAGCAAATCATTTTATCATTTGCTGGATAAAGATCATGAAGTGCAACCAAAATGTGAAGTGGCAGAACATTAACCTCCCAAACATTAAGCAAGAGAGCTCACTTGACCATTTTTCTACTTAAATAATCAGAAAGTAGAATGTGTACAAAGTAACAATCTGATCATAGAAACAGAAGTTAATTCGTAACTTTCTAAGAGGAATAATTAGAGTTTATTCTGCACTCAATGTGAGATAAACTTCAGTATCACAAGGCTAGTTCATAAAATACAGTCATGAAGTGCCAATGATAAACATGTATTAAAAATGTAGTTAGTCAATTGCTACTGCAAATAAGATTTTTATATGCTGTGGCAAGTCTAAGAAGGGAAGCTGCCAACAGGATGTTCTCTCTAAGGGTATGCCTACACAGCAAAGAAAAATCTGTGGCTGGTCCATGCCGGCTGACTCAGGCTTGCAGGGCTTGGGCTGCGGAGCTGTTTCATTGCAGTGTAGACTTCCAGGCTTGGATAGCAGCCTGAGCTCTGGGATCGTCCCACCTCGCAGGGTCCTGGAGCCCAGGCTCCAGCCCAAGCCCAAATATCTATACCGCAGTTAAACAGTTCTATACCCTGAAGCCCACAAGCCTGAGTCAGCTGACACGGGCCAGACACGGGTTTTTCATTGCAGTGTAGACATACCCTAACAGACCTTTAACTTTGGAAATTACACCTCCTATTGGTCCATAGAAGTCGGAACCTCTTGTCCTTCAAGTCATGCTGCAGGGCCGATTTCTTCAACCAGTCCCATAGGGAAAAAAAAGATATGATAAAGTAATCTACAAATGTCAGAGATGGACCCATTTGGATCACTGATTGATTATTTTCTAGTTTGCGGCGAGGAGAAGCTGCTGTTTTGGTTTGGTTTGTTGAGCGACTGTATTTATAAGGCTTTTGATAGATCTTTAAAGATATACTGTAAATCAAATTAAATAAATAAAAATAAAGTAAATAGGAACATATGTTGATGGTTCACATATGTATTGTTTAGTTTGCAGTAGACAGTAGTCTACTAGACAGTGCAACAGGAAGTTCACAGGAAGCAATAGTTCAACATAGAAGTAGAAGATGTAGTATGAGATCCAGTTATGTTGCCTTGTATAAGTGATGGAAATTATGATGTCTCAAAAAGCAGGATGGCACAAAATAAGCATCAATGTAGTAAGGTTCAGCTGTTGATCACTTTTTTCCATGGACCAAGTATAATGTTTGTTTAGGAATGATTAATTTTTCTGGCCAAAAATCAACATTTGCTAAATGAGTGTCCAGACGATAGTAGTATAAAGTTTTTATGCAAATCACAAAGAAAACCATTTACCTCGAAGGTTTCCTTACTTACCTTCTTTCTAAAGATATATCCCTAGAGAGGAATTCCTTTTTCATACCTGTAAGTGTGTAGGCCTTTTGGGAAAACCATAAGAACATTTTCACAATGGAATCAGTATTAACCAGAGGCCACATAAAAACAGAACTGACAGATAAACTGTAAATAGCTTTGGGACTATTTATATAAACCAGAGTCTCCTTCATCTGTGTACAATTATTAAAAGACTGGATCATTCATAGCATGAGATTTGGATGGATGCCCTAGTTCCATTTCAATATTTCAGAAAAAAATAAAGAAGCGATGCAGTTCTGTAACTCCATAGGGATATGTGCTGGATGCTTTAGAAACTAAAGCCACATTCTTAGTACATTTTATCTTGCAAAAATATAAACTAGCAGCACAGATTTATTTTATATTTGCAGAATAATGTGATTTTTAAATTTCGGTTTATATGCATGGTTGAGTTCTTTCTAGTCTATTTCCGAAATAGGAGTATAACATACTGTGATCAAGTGAGACAAAATATATAAATTGACTGATTATTATATTATAGTGCAAGAGACTTAGTTTTATTCCTATGTTTAAACAATTATAGGTTAATTCTGTATGGTGTGTGAAACATTTTTCTCCCTGTCATAATGGACCTATGCAAGCCATTTTAGTTGCTCACAACCAAGTGTGGTAACATTTAGAAAGATAGAGAAACTACACTTTCTTCAAAGCTGTGTTTAAGGCCTAGTACCTATATTCCCACGCTCTACAGTTTTGGGGGGACGTTTACAGGAACTTTCCTGGTATGCTTCATTTAAAAACTAAACCATCTTTTTCTATTTAAAGAAACAAAAATAGCACCATGCTTTAAAGTTTGATAGCTACAAAAATGTAATACAACCCAAAACTTAGTATGTTAAAAAACCCTATACCTCGTAACATAGGTGATAAAAATATTTAGCATTTAGCGTGTTCCGTCTTCTAATATTACCTTTCCCCTCTGAAAGAGGTAAGAAATATAATCCCCATTTTACAGAGATAAAACAGACAGAGATTAAGGCCAAAATTTTCAAACTTGGGTATCTAAAAATCCAATAAGTAGCCTGCATAGTTTATAAAAAATGATGACTTTTAAAAAAAAAATCCAATTAAATAAAAAATCATTTTTTTCCTTCTATCAGATATTTTTATTTAACTTAAATACAGATTTTTAAAAAATAAACCCATTTAAAATTAAATTTTAAATTGACAACCTATTTTAATGGTCTAAACTTATCATCTATTAAAATAATTTCAATTAAATACAAAAATAGTATTAAACTTTACGTGCATGCTGCCAAGCTTTAAAGAGAGTCAAACTACTGAACTGGTAGAAATCACAGACTAAGAACCTGGAACCAGAACTTGCTGAAGTGCTAAACCAGCTTTTGACAGCAGCAGCCTGTTCTGCAGGTGTAGAGAGAATATTTTCTTTATTTCAGTTTATTCAATTAAATTGGTTGAAAGACTAGTTCATTCAAAGTTAAGAAACCAATTGGGAGTTGCAAAAGCAGGAAAGCTTGTTTTCCGCTTCCAATCTATGGATAAAAACTAGGTGAACATGGTAAAATCGACTATTTCTAAAATCTTTAAGGACACAGTGACCAGATGCAATCAGAAAATACTTCCTTTGTTTAAAATGGGTTACCTAGGGAGGTAGTGGAATCTCCTTCCTTAGAGGTTTTTAAGGTCAGGCTTGACAAAGCCCTGGCTGGGATGATTTAGTTGGGTTTGGTCCTGCTTTGAGCAGGGGGTTGGACTAGATGACCTCCTGAGGTCCCTCCCAACCCTGAGATTCTATGATTCTATGATTAATAAATCAGTTAGTTTTAAATGCAAAACATGTTTTAATAAAATTTTGATAAGAAAAAAAGTATGTGTCCAGCACTTTTAAGATATATTATAATTTAATAAAAAAATCAAAATGCTGTTTTGTGCATTTAATTGAATTTGAATTTTCATTTAAATAGAGCTTGATGCAAATCATAAGTAAAAAGTTAATCTAGTAAATTAGAAATGCATCATTCACCATTTTTAACACAATAAAAATGTAAAAATTAAGAATTTGAATAAATGTAAGTTAAGCCGTATAATTGCTTAAATAAGTTTGTATAATCATAATGTATCCTCCTGGTTAAAAAAAGGAAATACCAAATTTAAGTATAAAAGCTATATTTAGTTGCAAATCAACTTGTTTTAATTGTTACAATTACTGAGACTTTCCTTTCTTTGGAAAAATAACAAAAATACAAATGCAGAACATGATTAAAACCAATGATTGAAATCAAGGTTTCCTGCTTGCTGATTTAAATCATGTTTAAAATCAGTGGTTGCAATCAAAGCACCCTGGTACCCAACTTCAATGTGAACTGTGATCAGCATCTATGACAATCATACACCTTACTGATGTGGCTAAGTATGAATTTATTTGCTTAATTTTAGCTACTCAAGTTTGAAAATTCATGCCTAAATAACTTGCTTAAGGCCACATGACAAAGCAATGGCAAAGGCATGATTTGGTTACTGGTTTTCTCAACTCACCATGCTCTGCTTATTCCATCTAGTCCAACTGACTTTTATCAAGTTTCTACTGCAAAACAGGGGTCCATGACGTCTGATCCAAGGCTGACTAACTTACACTATTCTTTGTTCCACTACTAATCTTATTAATACATCCTCTATAATGAAAAATGGGTCAAGGCTTAACATGGGCTCTGGGAGCCTCTGGCACATGTGTTAAATGTAAAACCAACAGATCAGTTTTGTTTAAAGCATTTTTCTAAGCAGTTTCTAAACATTGCTCCCATACAAGTCAGACACTCCTATTTCCTTGCACTGATGATTATGCTCAGCAACAGAGCAATATTATATTGCCCTCTAATGGATTATTTGGACCATTGCACAAAGCTGAGTTTGCTTTTAGAAACACAACTCAAAAAGTAAACACAGTTGCAGCAGAAATTGCTACATTCGTTGTTGTTTTTTTCTTTCTGATTTTCATTCAAATCTGAAAGAATGGGTAAGGAAGTTATGGAACCTTATATTCTCAACCTAATCATTGTATATTGTTGCTTCATATAATAAAAGAAACAGCCAAAGCTGGAAGTGCAAACTGCTGAAATGTGTATCTTCATTCCACTTGAGACCTCATCACTAACTGAAAGTGCTGACCCTTTCCAGAGGGAAGAGACCACTTATTGTCTAAGTACACTTAGCCCTAGATTTTACCAAATGGCAGATTGTGTGGAACACTCTTCAGTGATTTTTTTATTTTAACGGATGTCCTCTGGGTATCGTGAGGAGATTATAATATCAGCACATACCTAAAATGATATACCAAGTAGATACAAAGGACACATGGGTTCACACTACTATTAGGTTTGTTTAGATCTGAGTACTACTCTAAATATTCCTGAAACTGTTCAAATAAAGATTTCACGCTCCTTTTTAGGTTTAATAAGGGGTTTTAAACTATTATAGTACAGCCTAAACAAAAATATGAGACACACACATTTTACTACATATAAATGCATGCACACAGAGAGGAAGCGTGTTTGACACCATTGGAGGATATATTAGAGAATTTCATACTACACGTGACAGCTAATATAAACTGAGAGAATGTTCAAAATTGAAGGCCACAAATTAGCTATTCTTACAAAAGGGCATATCTCAAAGTCATTAGCTCCAAAAAAAAAAAAAATCACCTTGGACAGTTATCCCATATTAAAGTTCTTACACAATGGCTTTCAGACTTGAAAGTTCTTTTTAAACTACTTGCTGCTGCATCTTAAAATATTTATTCAAAACAAGTACTTAAATAAAGCAAATGGCCTGAATTTTTGGAGACCTCAGCATAAACTGTTGCAACAGAAAATATGTGCTCTATGACTTCTCTCAATACGCTGTGAATTTGATGCTTTCTTGTTTGTTTAAAATGCTTTGGTGATGCAGCAGAAATCGGTAAAAAACCAAAACAAATAAAGGTCAACCCCGTTTTAATGTGCATTGTTGTGCAGTTGGTAATAAAAAAACTAAGGAGACTGGGTTTCCTTCATTGTACATTTGTCTGATTCCAGACCAATCATGGGAGTTGTGTGCACACCAGGGTGGATAAAAATCAATGGTTTTTAAAAAAAAATTAAAAAATCAAAAATATTTTTTTAATTTAAAATCAGATTTTTTTTTATAAAATGCTTTTTGAGGAAAAACCTACCGGTATCTAAAGATAGTTTTAATTAAGATACATTATAGCTCGGAGATATCTCATCATGGAACAGGGATTACAAATTCTAATTCTATAGTGTAAGATAATATATTCAGATAATGCTTAAGAAAAGTTTTGTAAATAGGTTCCAATAGTTCATGGATTAGGGACCCAGTCTTATGGGATTCCAGGGGCTTCTGTATAGATTATTTAGGTTAATGGGACTCAGTGCTCAGTCTAGAAGACACCATCAGAGATGCTTAGTTTTGCAGTTCTCAAACTGTGGATTTTTGTCTCCAGAGATAACATGCTTGTTAACAGCAAAAATGTTTTAATAAATAAATAATATATAGAGGTGAGAAATAACAGACCTCAACCCTATTTTCCCTCTGCAAATTGTGTACACAATCAATCCCTGACCTCTCTCTAAAAGTGCAAAGTTTCAAAAAGTTCAATGAATAGAAGATTGTTGGGGGTGAAATAGATCTGGACAAGGAGAAGAAGTCTGGAGAGGGAGGGACAGGCAGTAGAAACAAAAGTGAAACTGTTTGAGAAGCATATTCCAGAAGTCTTGAGGTCTTTCTGAGTGTAGCCTTCATTGATTTGAGATCTACCATACCATTCTCTCACTCGAAGGGAAAACCTATAATGGCAGCAGACCGTAAAAGAGACCCACTTTGGGAATATTTTTATGAAGTTCCTCTACCAGTGGGTAAGACAGGCACGCGTTCAAAATGCAAACAGTGCAACAAAGAAATACATGGCCTGGTTGCCCGAATGAAACAACATCATGAGACGTGTTCCTTCTCTGGAGGAAGCTGCACTGAAGATGATGAAAGGAACATATCTGAACATGCAGGATCTTCAGGTTGATAACATAAAGAATGCACTTTTATGTAAAAATCCATTATTAAAGCGAGTCTTCCTGACTAGTGATTTAAATCATGATGTGAATCAATTTGATTTAAATCAAATCCACCCTGGTGCACACTGGGGCAAAATTTATGCCAAAAGGAAGAAACGTTCAAGGCCCTTTGCACTGAGGGTCTGCTGCCCAGAGGGATGGGAAGGAGAGCATAGAAACCCTCCAAAGCTCCTGAGCATGGCTCAAAATAGAAACACTGCAGCCCCACAACCCACCAGAGTGTTATGGAATAAATTCCCTTCCCTCTCCAGTCTCCACACAGTTCCCCATACAAAGCCTGTTTACTTGAGTTACAGAAGGGAGAGTGACCATCATGTTTGGAGAGGAGATCACATCCCTATGTAATGTATTCCTGATTGCCGTATCATGGCCTTGCTATTATTATGCATAGACATGGCTCTGCAGTTAAAGTTGAAACCAGAATTCTATCCTAAACACTATCTTTCACGTGTATTTCCCCTATCTACCAAACTGAAACCAAGTCTCCTCCCATTGTTGTCAACAGCAAAACTCCCCTTATCCAGAAAGAGCAATATTTCATGTTTTAACTGGTTTTCAGTATGAACAATATTCATAAACAGAGCTGCTTGATCTATTTAGACTGTAAGCTCCCTCCAACCCATCTTTGTTTTTTTGTTTCTTAATCTTGCACACCTGTGTCTAAGGAAATGGCTATGTACGTTACTGATGCAGAGGAGCATGTCTAGCGTTTGACCTAGTATGAAACCTCCACTCACACTTGCATTACAGCACAACTACCTCATGCACCCTACTGCGCATTGCTCCATGACCTTACCCTGGAACATATTACACATATGTCTGTGTAGTAAACATCTTACAAGGAAGGAAGGTGTCAAACACTGCACCTATTTGAAAGAAACAACTTAGACCCCCAAAGAGTGCACCTCAATTTGATATAACATTTTAATGATACTTTCACTAAATCTCCAGGATCAGTTTTCAAATTATCATCAGCATGTTTGTTTGTTTCAGATATGTTATGCCTTCAAGATTCTTAATGCTCTATTTCAGAGCCACCCGGGGGGGGGAGGGGGCAAGAGGGGCAATTTGCCCCAGGCCCCACAGGGGCCCCCACGAGAGTTTTTTGGGGCCCCTGGAGCGGGGTCCTTCACTCTCTCCAGGGGCGCCAGAAAACTCTCGCGGGGCCCAGGCCCCCGGAGCTTCTTCCGCTCCCGGTCTTCGCCGGCGGGGGGTCCTTCCATTCCGGGGTGGAAGGACCCTCTGCCGCCGAATTACTGGGTCTTCGGCGGTAATTCGGCAGCAGGGCCCTTCCATTCTGGGACCCGCCGCCGAAATGCCCCGAAGACCCGCAGCGGGGCCCCCCGCCGCCGAATTACCGCCGAAGACCCGACTGCACTTCGGCGGCGGGTCCCGCTTCCGCGGTAATTCGGCAGCTGCGGCCCCCCGCCACAGGTCTTCGAGGCACTTCGGCGGCGGGTCCCGGAGCAGAAGGAACCCCCGCCGCCGACTTACCGCTGAAGCAGGGGCCCCCCACCGCCAAAGATCCCAGACCCCCGAAATCCTCTGGGCGGCCCGTATCTATTTGTGTACTTCACCAATAAAAAGAAAGCACCTATTATTAAACAAAGTTCTCTAACATTACAATATTTATTGCAATGGAAAAAGAATTCCTGACTACAATTGTCACTGATAACTATCATCTTGTAACTTATCTATCAGAATAACATAAAATACACACTGTATAAATAAGTTTAGTTTTGGTTGGTTTCTTTTGTACATCTTTGGATCTTATTGGCATAACATGAGCTAAAGATCAATTTAATCAAATTATGACCTTTAAAAGAGTAATTGCCCTAATATTTAGGTTGAATATTTACAGCAGATTTCTCATAATTGATCTATACTGTAGATTACCAGTGAATACTAAGTATTTGTTCCATATATGGTATTTCCAGATGACATTAATGGGAGTTCCATGCAAGCACAAGTGCAGAATATGCACATGAAATCCACAGTTCAGACTGGCTATGACGCCTTTGAAACAGAAGAGTTAAATAAATAAAGCTGGCAATGGACAAGCTGTCATTTAGTCCATAAGCTACTGGCTAAAAGGAATCATTACCAAGGAAACCACCAAGATCTTGTTCTGTGAATATAGTTCATTCAGTTTCCATGTGGGAAAAGAAAGATATGGAGAACAGGGAGAAAACTGGGAAGAGAACTGACCTTACATCCTGAACCTGCATATACTACATGATCAATGCTTAATACTGTCAGGGTTCTGGCTGATTGAAGCAAGGGCTTAAGAAAGAAAGAAAAATAGGCATTAAACTCCTTTTTTGATTCCTGAAATCATTAAATACACAGTATAAAAGAAAGGCAAATGTTCGCATACTAACATTTTTAATGGTGGATGACAAGTGACTAGCCACGGTTTACATCAAGGTTTTTAAGCAAGTCACGGAAGAAACCTCAACTCATCAATAACCATGGATTAAAGCAATCAAAGTATATTTTTAATTATTCATGCTTCATTTTCCACCAGAATTATTAGATTTAGCCAACATTTTTAAAACAGTTACACTTTATTCTTTCAATGGGGCTCAACTTAAGAAAGTTTAAAAACCACACACACACACACAGAGAACCAACTAACTCTGATGGTAAAATCCAACCATTCCACCATGAAATAGAGATTTCAATCTAAAGCAATAACAATATACTTTGGAACATTATACAGTCAAGCTTATGGAGGCTGGGCAATTCCAGAAAAGCTATGCAATTGCAAATAACAGTTTTAGTCCTGTTCCGGTTGAATTGAAATTTCAGCTATCAGATTTAAACCTGGGAACTAAGAAAACTGCTAAGGTGGCAATGATCTTTTCATTGATGACACTGAAAGTCCAATCTGTGGTCCTGAATATAATGACTTCTGGCACCTCAACTCATAAAGTAGAGTTTTTACATCCCAGACCACCCAGAATCTGACAGTCTATTTAGGGTAACTTACAGCATTCATGGCAAAAGCAAGGCTATCATTTCATATCCAGCTGTAAAATGAACTCTCCGTGCTCAAAATTGTGCTATTCAGGGTTTCCAAAGAAAAGTGCATTTGAAGAAGGGAAATATTGCAACTCACATTCTCCTCTCCAGAGTTAAAATCAGAGAAGTTTAAAAAACAGAACTCTACAGGCATACATTCATAGAGCAATCATCTAAACCGATTTATGATAATCTGGTGTAGGATTTAAAAAATAAAGGGAGAACAGATATTGCATGTTTAAGAAAATAGAAATAAAACTACCACTTCCCATTTTAAAAATGGAATGATTGGGAAATGAGTGAAATAAAATGTAGTAACAAAATCCCCGCAGGAGAGTGCTAAGCAACTGGCAAAGGAATTTGATAGACAGCATTTCCTCTCAGCCTAACAGACATGGCGCCTGGGAGAAAGATTAGAGTGAGCTGCAGCATGGAACTGGAAGCCAGCACATAGGCAGACAGTTTCCTAGTATGTATTGAACAAACATATTAGAGAAAACTCTATAAAAAAGAAGGAACTCTGGGAAAGGTGGAGATAAACAGAGCTCTCAATCCTACTTGTTTTTAAGGGAAGTATTTGAAATAATTCTCATGTTGTCAGAAACTTAAGAGAAACTGCTGCACATAACTGCAAAAGGTATATATGAGAGAGAGAGAGAGAGAGAGAGAGAGATGCAGATGCTAATACCAGGCCGGAGTGAGGTGTTCTGGGACTATCATTCTAGGAACAAGTAAAATGTCAGGCCAGGGCACGTGATTTGCTATGACCTCCAAAGAAGCCATGAGAGTATAAAAACAGAGGCAGAGGTCTGGGAGTTTTAACCTAGGTACAAAGAAGATCCAGTGGTTGTGCAGACAAGAGAAAGGAACGGGGTAAAGAAGGAAAAGCTAGATACCTTCCAGGGATGCTGTGAGGAGGACTATGAGTATTGTTATCAGCAGCATTATTTATTTATTATTCTTTAGATTTAGCCAATAAAAACCCAAAACAAAACAAAATAATTCCTGTACCTAAAGCTCCGAGCACCCTGATAAGTAGTCATACGACAACATCATAACAATGACCACCTAGCAGCATGAAAAAAATCCTGGACAACATAAACGCCATGCTCCAGCAGCTTTAAGCAATCAAACAATAACAAATTAACTCAGCCAGCCAGTATCCAAAGCAATAGAAACACTCCTTTCCATCCAACACCGCATCCAGGAACACACCCTCAACCTTTCCTACAAATGCCAAAGTTCAGAGTATTTCAGGTAAAGGAGCACTAAAGGCAA